>NC_063439.1:28230101-28582601 GCF_020379485.1 Brassica napus
GTGTATGTATTCATCTAACATTGTTGTCGCTCATTTAAGAACTTTGATTCAATTTGCCAACCAGCTTAGAGATTTTTAAAAACTTGCAAGCATGTGCTACCACGTTGGTTTCTCAACTGTCTATATATGAATGATTACACACTATTTAAATATATACGTCTGTAACAAGTAATTGTAAATAGTTACGCATCCATCCTAATTAAACTCCTTTTTTTTTCGACAACCATCCGAAACTCCTAATTATTATACACTGTTGTGTTTGAAGCAGTTATTGTTTATCCATTTTCGCAACTACCACCTACCCACCTAACCCAAAGACTCAAAGCCCTGTCACTGTCAGAGTTTTCATAGACACGTGACATTTTCAACTTAATGGTTTCATACAACTCATATTACTAAAAGTTGCATCAATATAATTAAAGTAGCAGTTTAACAAATGATTCGATTTAGCCACACTTGCATGTTATAACACGTAACAAGGATGTGAAAGCGAATTTAATTGAGGAAATTATCTACCTGTAAATTGTATTAAATGCTTATTAAGTGAGACATGGCCGGAAATAATCAATACAGTAACTTTTAAATTTAATGAGCTGTCGTTTGCCTTTTCAAACATGTGAACGTTGAATTTAAGGAAGAGTCCTAGATTTTATTTTTACATGAATCATGATTACTCATAACAAATAGTCAAAACCACTAAACCGGACTAAACCAACCAGAATGACTAAAACATACTCCCTCTGTTTTATAATAGACGAAGTTTTAGTACTTTGCACACATATTAAGAAATTACTATTTTTAAACAAAAAATGATTGAAATATAATTTAAAACTAATTTATTTAATTATAAACACAATTAGTTAAAATTTGATTGGTTACACAGTTTTTGAGAAAGTTAAAGTTACATAGATATGTGAAAACATCATCTATTGTGAAACAAAAACAATCATCTAAAACATCATCTATATTGAAACGGAGGAAGTAATATTTTCTGTGAGAGTTTTAGAATTTTCACACCTTTTAATAAAACATGTTAAAATTTAGGTATAAGTGCGTAGTTTTTTATAATTTTATATTTTTAAACCAATAAAAATTTTCAAAAATGTAATTAATGTTCTTTAACTTTATAATTTTTCATTATCAGTTGACAAAAATTAGATTGGAAATAAAAAATATATATCTTTTTGAAACAAAATTTTTTGGTAGAATATAGATTTTTAGGAACGGATTGAGTAATTATTCAGACAAATTAAAGAGTATATAATAATATACCTGAAGAAGCTGTTTAGCGAGATCAATGGAGATAAGACCAGCACTACAACCCATTCCACCGAGATTATAGCTCAATATATTCCCTCTAAGCTTATACTTATTCACGATCATCGCAGAAAGTGACGGAGTCGGATTAAACAAACTACAATTCACCACAAGAATCCCAATATCCTTCGGTTTAATACCGGTTTTCTCAAGAACAGCGTCGATAGCTCCGAACATAACCGTCTCGGCTTCTTTTCTTGCTTCCTCCATGCAAGGATTTGGAGGAACACGAAGAAGAGCTTCAGGGAAGTACGTTTTCTGACCAAGACCGGATCTCTCTAGGATCTTTTGTTGGAAAGCGAGATTATCTTCCGTGAAGATACCTACACGTTGAGAACGGTCCATGAATGTTTCTCGAGTGCAGATCAGAGAAGGGTCTGGTTTGTAACATGAGAAGTCGAGGAGGAAGACACGGCGAGGACGAGTGGTGAAATAAGCGGTGGAGAGAGCGATTAAAAGTGCAGTGGCGAGGGTGGCGGAGAGGAAATGGAAACGGAGGTGGTTGTAGAGGATAGTTAGGTCGTTGAGGGAGAAAGAGGAGAGGTTGGCGATTGTGGCGGCGAGGAGAGGGAGGAGGAGGATGTAGAGAGCGTTGGAGATTAGGTAATGGTAACCGAGTTTGACGTATTTGAGACGAACGGATAAGAGAAAGTTCGGGAGGTTGTTTGGGTTTTGGTCGGCGTTTGTGACATGGACCGGGACAGGACGGTGAGGTTGGTCTTGGTTATGGGTCATGGTGAGAAGGATGAAATGTTTGAGCTTTTGGTGATAGTTAAGAGAGCTTGAAGAAAACTTTTTCCTATGTTGTTGTGATGAATAATGAGAAAAGGATATTTGTAAAGAAGAGAATTGTGAAATGTAAGTTTTTGTTCTGTGTGAGAGAAGAGAATGGCCTGAAAAGTTGGAGGAGTTCAGAGAATTTAAGGGAAATTTTTTTTAGAGAGAGACTTGGCTAATAAATGTAGTTAGGGAAATGGGAAATATTTAAGGAATAAAATAATGTTTTTATAGAATGTACACAAAGAATATTTCTAGCAAGTGAAGCTAGTAAATTAAGCGTGTTTCCCTTTTATGTAAAATTACACTATTTTTTTCTTTCTAAAACATCTTTTTAAAAGAAAACATCATAAGCTTAGGGGTTTTTGAAGTATTCTCTGTTTCAAATTTGTGGGATTGGTCATGAGCTTGCAAGGAAACATTACACTACCTAAGAAATATTATCTATATGTAATAACGATTGTAGGTTTATTTTATTGTATGGACTATGGATAGTTGACGGAAAAAAAGATTGTAGGCTAACACTTAGAAACTTATGTTTCCATTGTAATAAGATAGATTACAAGTTGATACACATGCCTCTAAAAAACATTCACTAATTAAATAAAAATATACTTTCACATAATGGTTTATTAAATATATTAAGATAATAATTAGCGAATATACTACTATAACAACATTTTAGTTCTATCCTAAGACAATTTCGTTTTATTTTATTTTCATAAACAAATATCTTTATTATTAATAAAAATCAAACTTTTGATTATATAAAAATGGAGTTGATAAAAAGAAAAGATTATATAAAAATGGATAAATAAAAGTTTAAGTAGAGAGGGAAGATGCAACTGCCCCAGCGAAAGCTTTTAATGGTTTTCTACAGCTGAGATTGACACATACGAGACGCCGATGACTTTTATCCCACTGGTGGCTAACATTGGCCGGGTACGTGTAATTAACTATTATACCCTTCTTTGACCCAATAATTTCGAGACTAGCCTCTTTTACGAACAACTTGTGGACATTGAATGGGAGGGCCTACTTCTATTCACGTATATGGTAGTATATGATTTGTATTTCTTTGCTCTAAGAGTCTGAGTGGTTAAATGTTAAATATGTGATTTGTATTGTCCGTGTGAACTGCGTAGTTGTGTATTTGAAACATATACTGACGGACCGAGATAAAGTTTGTTGAACTAATAAGTATGAAGAAAAGTGTAGGTCACCGCTTTTGAAGGTATATACTAAATACTAAGTTTCATCGTTAACATCACGATGTGTTTTCTTGATTATTTAATTTTGTACATATTGAAGAAAAAGATATGGTTTAGGCCATCAAATTGACGATATTCTGTTTCAAGTTGCTGGGTTTTTAAAAAGATATAACATTGGGTTTCAAGTTGGCTGAATTTTTCAAAAATGATATAGTTCTTAGTAACAATTTAACTTGGTACAAAAATTACGCATCATATTAATATATATCGCAGCTGAGATTGGTGGTTGATTGGGATCTTCATTGATGAAAATTCGAGTTTAGTTTCTCCTAGTGATTACTTTTAGAACAAGTTTGGCAAAACCCTTTATTAGGTTTTAGAAAAGTTTCTCCTATTATTAGTTTGTTGAACTAATAATTAGCATTCATTTGAATTTTGATAATTTTGAATATCTCTTAGAGCCTTTATATTATTAGTATTTTCTCCACAAAAGTAACTTTTTAGGTTTTACGAGAATTCGAAGACCAGCTAACTCCATAAAATAAGTGAAATGTATTAAATGGCTATACTCGTCAATTTCAAATCCACCGTATATTACGATTTACGAGAATTCGAAGACCAGCTAACTCCATAAAATAAATGAAATGTATTAAATGGCTTTCGGTTGGTTAGTGGGATCGGATGTATCAGTCTGGGATCAGATCAAGAGGACACAATGGGGGAAACGTATTTTGTAGAAATTAATGGGGACAAATAAAGAAAGCTGGAGGACGTTGGGGTGACAGCTTGAAATATACTAAATGTTATGGAGAAGCATTTTTGAACATGGAGAAACATATGACATAAATTTATCTCTAGGGACACAGACTCTCTTATTCATTTCCTTCTTAACCTCCCCATTATGTCATCGCCTGCCTCTTTTGTTATGGTGTTTTTTTTGGCGTATATTTCATAAGCACTGTTTTCACTTTTCATATACGACTTAGCTCCGCATTTGAACCGATAAATCTGGTACTCGTAAATAATCCAGTTCAGATTTAACAAAATATCCGCTAATTAAAATCTGATAAAACCCAATAAAAACTAAAAAATGCATTTGTGACTCGACAACCACTGGTCCGGTAAAAACCAAGAAAAATGATAATATTTCTAAAAAATGTTGATTAAAATTTTCATATTTTTTATTATTACACAAAATTAAATAAACTACAAAATTTATGTTTCTTTACATTTTGATGGAATTTGTATCATGTCATTCAAAGAAAATGGGAATAAAGAAAACTAATATTTATTGATATGATAGTATTAGACTATTATTTTATTTTTGTTATTGATAATATATTATAAGTTTATTTATTTATTTATAGATTTATTTTAGATTTACAGTTTAAATTTATAATATTTTTATTTAATTATTTGTTATCTTATTTTTAGCCAAATAATTATTTAGTATTATACATTAATCAAATAATTTATTTTCATGACTGATGGAAATTGACATTAAATTTTTTAAAATATTTAATAATATTTTATAAATAAAACATAATATTTATTTCATCTTATATTTTCAATGGTTAATAACATTATGTTCTTATATAGTTATATATTATAATTTATTAATTTATTGGGTTGCGTTCAACCATGGTTGTTCCAATGACTCAGTGACTCTGAGAATAATTTGGTTTAGTATATGAGTTGGGTTTAAGACATTGTTAATCATCAGTCACAAAATCTAATATTTTCTCAGTGTTTTACAAACTTGCAAAAATATCTAATAATTAGTAAGGAATTAACGATTTTGACTTTAAATTCAAACATATTATATATATATATACATATTACATTATATACATATCTTTATTAAGAATATATATTTTTATCAGGATATGAATAAATTATTTTTTATTAATACGAATAAAATATTTTAATAACAATGTACCTCATGAGAGACTCAAACTTGACCGAATAAAACAAGTCAAACTAAACATCATATATGTTGGCGATTCTATTGTGTTTCTCCAGACATACTTGTATTCCTTCACCACTATTACTGTTTAAGACGTTCTCAGATAACATTTCAACATACTTCCCTTTTCTTCATTCGTTTTGTTTGAGACATATCAAACAAATAAGTTTTGTGTCAAACTTAAGAGTCTGAAAGGGTTTCATAGCTGTTCACTACTAGTGATAAGTGACTAGGCAATATAGAAAACATTAACTTAATTATAACTCACCGACCTAACACTTCATGTGTGCTTAGTGATATAGAGCCTCAACGATATATTTCACGTACTCGTGTGAATGTAAGAAGTTTCGATTGACTAATTTTACCAGTTGGCATGTGTCAACACATAATTAGGGGAAAGTTTGTATGGTAAGTCATCCAGACTCTATGTATTAAATTAAAAATAGAACTAATACTTATTGCATGCTTAAAAAAATTCTCACCAAACGAAACAATTCCTGTGAGAATTATTGCCATAAGAAACCAATCTATTAGGCCAATTTAAATGAGACACCAAATCACAGATTTGGTGTAATTTCATCTCTAATGGAACACTAAAAATTACACAATTTCAGCAAATTTGGTATAGAGTAAATAGTATAATATCAAATTTATTGTAATACTATTCATCACTCCAAGTATTTAATATACATATTTTATTGTGTTTCATTTAATAATATAGTTCAATTATTATTAATAATTAGTTCAAATTTGTAACTAAAGATAAATATACTATTTTTACATAATTAAAATATTTATTTATTTTATTTTTAAGTAAGAAATCACTAAATAATATTTTATATTATAAAAAATAAAATATCATAGAATTTTATCTTTTAATTTTAAAATATAAAATTATAATGAGTATTTTATAAAATATAGAAATTAATAATATAATTTGGATAAGATTGAAATGCATATACAATTTGAAATAAACGGTTAAAACATAAATTAAATATATTATTTTGTTATGTGTTTTTAAGAATTAATAGTTAGTAATTTTAATATAATATAATATAATATATTATTTTGTTATGTGCTTTTAATAATTAATAGTTAGTAATTTTAATATAATATAATAAAAAATAAATACATAAAAGTATAATATTGCTAAACCAAAAATTAAAAATGTAAATAAAATTTATAAACATAAAATTACAAAAATTGAACAAACATAATATCTAAGTATGGTAAAACAATTATTTGCCAATTAAAAATAATAGAAATATAAAAAAATATTAAAACTATGACAAAGCTTTTTTCTATAATGGATTAATGATAAATTAAGAAGATCAGTGGATAACCATTACCTAACTACACTAGTCTTTGTTATTTGAATACATAATTTCCATGAAAATTACCACTTGTTTTTATTTGTTATATACCTTTTTATAACTAAAACGTTTGTGGCAATCCACCCAGATAAATCCAAATCTTAACTTAAGTAATTTTGGGTAGTATTTGTTTCTAAGTAGTTGAGATAAAATGCTAAAATCAAGGAGAAACTGGCTTTATCATATCTACTCTATTAAAATAGAGTCCTAAATTTATCTACTATTAAAGTTGTCATTTAAATTTTAGGCTCTTTCAAGTTTGTTAGTAAGCTACTTAATTTATGGACCATTTAGAGTTATTAGTTATATATAACATATAACACGCTACTATGATAATAAAACTGGACAACTTAAACTAAACCAACGTGTAATCTATTATAAGTAAACCAACCTATTAATTCAAAATTAAAATAAAATTAGACCGAGTGCTATATAGAATTAGATTAGCTGTAGAATAACTCTCATTGGACCTCTTTTTCGTGTATATGAAACTTGGCTTTAAGTTGATTGACCCTTGATTCTTTTCTCTTACCAACATCATCATCACTTAAAGAACATGAATATTTTTTATCCTATCATTGCTGAATCAGTTACCTGTATCATATTTTGATAACCATATTAAACAAAAGTTGAAGAAGCTAAGCCATTTTTCATTTTCTTTTCTTGATCCAGAAAAATTGTCAAATAGTTAGCACCAACCAAACCAATCCGGTTTAATATGAGTTTCCAAAATTGCAAGAAATTATGAATAGTGTTATATTGTGTCTATATGTTTGAATTTATTATATGATCATCGATTATTCTTTCTAACCCAACAAATCATCTACGTTCAATTCAAAAAAGATAGTAGTAGCCACAAAATATGATAAGTAAAGTGTATATACTATACCGTCTTGATTTTTTTATTTTTTCTATTACTGATTTACTTAAACGAGTTCATCCTAAATATTTATATAGGAACCAAATAGGATTTTTTACACTTAAAGCAAATATATGTGCGTAAATATATGATACAATATTAACTGAAATCTTTGACTTTCTCACAAATTTTGATATTATGTATATATGTTTTTTTTAACTAACAATTTTGAAGATAATATCCGACTTCAGTGCAATTAGCTAATCTTCAAACTTTTTGGTACTCAACGATTTAATCTAATTCATTATACTATAAATATACCTCTAATATTTCTTCAATGAAATCACTCTTGTGCATTTAAAAGATGGCTTAAAAAAACGCTTTTGCTTACAAAATAATTTCATATCCAATGGTTGTAAGGAAGAGAGAGACAGTGGAAACTTTGATTAGATCTAGAAAAACATATCATTTCTACTACTTTTCTTAGCTATCTTTAGAAAAATAAAAATGGTTAAAAGACAACACAATGTTTTCTCAGTGTTAAAGTATCGCTATATTAAGATATTAGAAGATCACATAACAATGTTCAGTTATTCAAAGTATTGAAGGGTCTCTTGCAAAATATGTTTGATCTTTAATAAGGTTTTAGATGATTTTAATGAATTGCATGGATTAAAGTGATTTTTGTTTAATCATCCTAGAATATCAACTAAAACCATGAGATTTGAATTTTAATTTTTTAACTAATAAATTCTTCCAAAACACTTTAAAATCACTTGAAAAATTTAAAACTATACAACTTAGAATATTATTAATAGCACTGGATTTCAGAGTACTTCATAAAATGTCAAGTTCAATAACACTAGATTTTAAATATCTTTTTTAATTCATATTTGAATAATAGTGAATTTGTCAAATCTCAATTGAATACACCTCTCCTCCCCCCTCCCTCCTCCCCCCCCCAAAACAAAAACAAAATTCCAAAATAATCAACTGAACCATATATTTCAACAGACCAAAAATAAACTCCAAATTTAATGGAAAATGTAAAATTATTTATAAAACTTATTTTACATAAATTTAAAATAAATGAAATCCCGCGCTAAGCGCGGGTTAGAATCTAGTTATAGTCTAAAACACAACATGGTAATGGTAACGATCAATCAAAGAAAGAGCCAGCCTCATTTACTTTAGATTACTCTCCAACCACTCCTAAATTAATTAGAGTTGGGAATCATTTGTTTATGATTCCTATATAATTGTCCTTTGGTCTAATGAAGTGACTTGACCTCACTAGTACAACTAAACCGACCAAAGCAAAGTCCAACTAGTTGTCTTCTTATGATATATTTTGGATTTAACAAGGAAGTTTGTTTTATCTGAATTCATGGTTCAATTGCTAATTTTATTTGTTTGCTTGATAATTTGATTATCCTTTGTTTGATTAGTCAAACAATAATGATCGTCTGTCAACATGCATAATTGTAATCCTCATTTAAACTAGGACCAAAGACTCAAAATTGGACCCAACATGCAAAGTGTTTGATAAAGTCGGGCCGTTTACACTAAACGTAAGAAAGCGAGCAATAGAACATGAGCAATGTATTAGTTGAATAATGTGAGAATACATGTGAATTGTTTGGATTGAAAGATTTAGATATGTTGAAAAAATCAAATGGGTTATATGTTGCCATCTATTGTATTTTTACTGGCTAAATATTTTGTACTTTTTATTTCCTCCAATTTATTTAAATTCAATTATTGTATATTAATTTTTAAATAACAATTATACCAAAATTCAACAATTTTATATTAAATAGTCTCAACAATATTTTTATACATGAAAATAACAATTCTATACATGAAAACTAGTCTCATTTCATTTGAATATTTCTTTTCTATTAAATAGATCTCAACAATATTTTTTTTTCAACACGTAATCTTCTTCTAGTTTTCCTTTTTGTTATTTAAATTAATTATAAATATATTTTTATTAATATAAAGTTATTAAATTATAAAATGCAAGAAAATGAATTAAAAGTGGTGGGATAGTGTACTGAATTTTATTAAACAAAAGTAATATAATAATTAAAAATAAATGAGTGTTTAAAAAGTAGGTGGAAGAAAAATAAACTGATATGGAATGTTTAAACAGAATGTTGAATAAAGTAATATGTTTCAAATGAAAATGTTATATATATATATATATATATATATCCAACGTGACATTTGTGGATTTGCTAGACATTTCGTAATAATAGTCAATAATCATTAATCTATTGTTTACAAACACACACAAAACAAAGAAGATGAGATTTTTAATTTTTCTATGGCTCCAAAATTCTGAGAGAGTCATATAAAGAGAAAAATGGCCATTATTACTTCACCGATGACCATTCTTTCTCCTTTATCGATTCAAAAGAAAATCGAATCTATTAGCAAAGAAAGCTTGAGAGAAGATTTTATTTAAAACGAACATATTTCCTAATTAAAAATTATATACTGAAAAATACTATAAAATATATACAGTGTAAACAAGCAGATTAAGCTAAAATAAAAAAGTAAATCCAACCAAATTAATCATAAGATAATCAATTTTAATAAAAAATATTTCATAAAGATATCTGGAATGTTTATACTGGATTTAAGATGTTCAAACTAACAAATCAATGGTTTGTTTATGATATCAACCACATGGTCATTTACTTAGTAAATCTCGTAAAATACTAAAATGATAGACGTTAAAGATTTTTTAAAATACAATATAAAAATATAAATCATCCTGAACAAATAACCATTCTATAGTATAACTAAATAAATTTTAAATATAATGTATACAATAAAAATTAATAAAAAAGTAAAATATATAAATATAGATCACTATATTTTAATAAAGTTGAATAAAAAACCTAAACAATAAGATTATAGAATTATAAAAATATAACACATGTAAAACACTAAAATATAAATCATATATTTAAAATATTCATAATAATATTAAAATTATAAATTTACAAAAAAAAAAATATCCGTACGGACGTGCAGACTAAATTCTAGTATACTCTTAATATAGAGATTTGAGCAGAGCTTGATCCAACTTCTCCCGAACATTATAACAATATAAATTAATCTATAGTATTTTTTCGTACAAATCAGAATTTATAGAAATGTAGATTGCAGCTTACTATTAAAGAAAAAAAATCTGAAAGAGTTGATGATTGCACTCGCATCCCTTTCAAACGAATACTCAACCAAATCATTCCACAGAAAGCAAAAAAGAAAAACAACATTTTGTCATCAAAAAGCAAAATTTAAACCTCAATATTCATCCTCAGCATATGATCTAGAAATAAACGGTTGTTTCTTTACGCAATAAGAAATCATCAAATCATCAACAAACGTATTGAAACTTGTAGAACATCAAATCAAAACAAACAACTTAATCTACATCAGTAAAACATTTCAAAGCAAGATCTGAAGAAGCAAAGTAGAATTATCCATTACGAATTCCATATTTATCCTGCTATATATAAACGCCTTTAGAAGTATGAGCTACTTTATAATCCTAAGAAGTACTTTAAGTGACAATTATCACATAATTTGAAATATGACTGAAGATCATTTGGTAATGTTATTGCTACAAAAAAAATTATCATGTCCGAAGAAAAAATGTGTGATCTTTATGAGTTTTATAAAAACTCAAAAGTATGAGTGTTTTTAAAAAAATTTTGAAACTATTGCCGAGAGTTTTGCTTACGCCCATTAATTCATATTTAACCAATAAACATCATTCTTTTGTAAAAGTTCTCATTTCTTGTACAACATCCTTTAAATAAATTATGTAAAATTCCTATTCAATAACACCATTAAGAAACACACTAGAAATTCCGGTTGATTCAAAAATGACTCCTTAGATGCTAAAATATTTAACAAAAAGTTGTACAATAGCCATATTTTCCCCTGGAGAAAATATTTCATTGTAATCAAAACTTTTTTTGTGTATACCGACTTAGCAAACATGGTTTATAGCTCTAAAAACTTCCATTATCATAAGAGGGGGGATTAGTAGGAATTTCAAAAGTTGATAAATATTATAGAAAAGAAATATTTTGATGGAATCTAAGAATATGTCCACCCATATTTAGAATCCATTTTTTCGTAGATTGTCGTGGATTAATATTAACTTTTCTCTGCCATAATTGATGTAAAGTAATTATATAATCATATTCTTTTATATGTTATTCATATAATATATATTCAAAATAAGGTATGTATAGTTGTTTCTAAGAAGATAATATACATGCTAAAATTATTTATAGTTTGCAAAAAAAAAAAAAAAAAATTTCACTACTTTTTATTAATCTTTTAGGAGCTGAAAAGGATATGCCATAACACAAGTCTCTCTCTCTCTCTCTCTCTCTCTCTCTCTCTCTCTCTCTCTCTCTCTCTCTCTCTCTCTCTCTCTCTCTCTCTCTCTCTCTCTCTCTCTCTCTCTCTCTCTCTCTCTCTCTCTCTCTCTCTCTTATTGCATTATATCATGTATTAAAATTGTTTGGTTGTGATTTGTGGTTCTTTCAAGTTATATTGGCCTTGTTATGTGATTTGTTTTGTACTTAGTTGTAAAATTTTGATGTTTAACGGTTTATTTGTGATAATAAATTTTGTGCATGTTTTTTTATTATGCTAACTATGGTTAAGCTTCACATGCAATTAGTATATTCAATGGAATTCCAGACGGATTTTTTTGTTGGTAAAATTACATGTGGAAGGAATTCATCGTGGATGATGTGAAAATGATAACATCATGGACAAAGCAAAGATGGAACATAAACTATTACAATCTGAATGAAAGACTTTGATGTCAAAAATACCACAAGCATTACTTGCAAAACCAAGTACTTGAAATCTCAATATCAATGTTATATGGACTTTTAAACAAGGATGAGTTAGCATGTCCATCGAAGGTATCATACATGCAGAACTATCTGTTAATCCAAATGTTTCAGGGAAAAATTCATCGTAGAATCTTTATCCATGGGTTGTTCATCAATATCGCATATGTTGCAGATAATTGATCATTGTATTAATAGAGTTAGATATTATACCATGATGTAATATGTTATCTAGTGATAAAAAAAATAGGTAGAAAATTTGATTTCGAATGCTAACGTAATTTTTTTTCTAACTTTTTGGATGTAGATTTTTTTTCGTTTTAACCTTATGCTGTTACGCATGATTACTTTACATAAATATTTCCAAACAATCCCATGGTAGCTTGAAAATAGTTAAGTGACATGTAGGACCCGGCCACCAGCTGTTTTCGGGTCAGGTTTTTCGGACAAAACGCAGCGTTTAAGGCTTCCGCTTCAAGAGACAAAAGACGCCAACGCCGAACAAAGAGCCCTAATATCGTGCGTCTGTCTCCTCCTGTGTCCTTCCTAACTCTTTCGTAAATCCTTGCGGCCATGGCGCACGGAGGCTATGCCAAGAGAAGGGTTTCCGGACCGAATCAAGCGGCGGGAAGCAGCACCCGAAGGTCGAAAGCGTTGCGCGTGGACAAGAAGAAACCTAAGATCGTCTCACTCAAGAACCAGATGCGTTCCGTCGAACGCTTTCTTCGTAAAGTCAGCTCCTTTCTCTCTCTCTCTGCTTAAGGGTTTTCTCATATTAGGGTCTTATGGTCGAATTTCTCTTAAATTTCGAGCCTTTTTCTAGTATGATACAGTAACTTGGCGAATCAATTAGCTTCGCTTGTGTATGTGATTGTTTGATACAGTAAAAGATTCTTCTTTTAGAGATTTTAATCATCTATAAACATGCCATGTGTGTGGTGATAGAGAAAGAAAGGAATGTTATTGGTACTAAGTATGTGGATCAATTGTCTGTAGGATTTGCCTGCTGAAGTGAAAGAGACTCTTAAGCAGAAGTTGGAGTATCTGAAGAAGCAGCAAGATGACCATACACGTCTTGCTGTCGAACGTAAAATATTCCTCAGGAACAGAAAGATTAGGTTCTTTGGTAAGAGGAGCCACTGACTTGTTGTTTTGCCATTTAATAGTAACTGACTTGCAAAAGTTACAACCTTTTGTCTTGAATCAGAGCGGAGAAAGATTGAAAGGAGCATTAGGCGTCTTGAGAAGCTACAACGCACTTCATCTGCTCATGTGGGAGATGCTGATATAGCTGAGCAACTCAGTAAACTCAAAGAAGATCTCGAATATGTTCGGGTAATATAGCTTCTCCTTTTACTATTTGTCAGCTTATTTGGAAAAGTTTATAATTGTTTGCATTGTACAATCGCAGTTCTTCCCCAAAAACGAGAAGTATGTATCTCTGTTTACTGGTGCTGAGGACTCAGAAGTGATTGAGCGAAGAAGTAAGATGCGGAAGCAGATCAAAGCCAATATTATTGTTGCTGCTGCTAGTGGGAAAGAATTAGAAGGTAAACCATGATTATGCTGAGAAGGTTATTCGTTTCATTTTTCTGGAAATGCTAAGTATGTGATGTTATTGCTGTGGAAAAAAAAACAGAGACAGGGAGTGAAGATGATGGTCTTCTGGACCTTAGTGATGATGATTTCTTTGATAAAGGGAGCTCAAGCGATGAAGCAGACGCAGATGATGAATTGACCGATAAAAGCACAAAGTAGGGCCTAGTAGAATACTTTCTTTTAAACTTCAACTCTTCTAATTTCTGACCATAATATGCAATTTCTCAGGGAAGCTGCGTCCAGTAGAGCTACATCTGGCATGTCTAGCGATGAAAGGAACCAGGTATGATTAGTTTTCTTGGTATTATCAAGCTCTGGAACCTCATGGAGGTTGTATGGAGGGAGACTTATGAATGGGGATACCACTTATTACCAAAGCTATGGTTTCTGTGACATACTCTGATTTACTAATTTGGAATGTTTTTGGAATCTTGTAGAAACAAAACTCAGCTAGGGCTTTAATGCCACCACCACAAGCAAGGTTTGGTTCAAATTCTAGGAAGAATTCGTCTATGCAGAGGAATGAAATGCCATCATCCTCAAGAAACACTTCAAACAGAAGAAGTGAGTCTTCATATAATGCCAGGGCTGCTGCCGCAACTTCATATGGTGCCAGGGCTGCTGCCTCAACTTCATATAATGCCAGGGATGCTGCTGCAACTTCATATAGCAGTCAGAGTAGCAACTTAAGCTCCAATTCTGATGCTCATAAACCCAAAAGAAAGAGAAGACCAAAGAAGAAGAAACAACAGGTCAGTTTATGAGTCTAGTTTGTAGGAGAAATATTCGTTGAATAACAAAACCATCTCATCAAAGATCTGTTTTTCTTGTTAACATAAAGGTTGGTTCTTCTCTTTGCTGTTTTTGCAGGAGTGATCGGTTTCTCAGCTTCTCCAAACACACGCTTGGTTCTTTACTTGCTGCTGCGGTCTCTTTATGGGATCTAATGCATATAGATTTGGTGTGGTCATGGAATGCAGAGAGAGAGGTGTCTTGTTACTTTTGTCTTTTGAAATGGAAACCCTTAAAAACTATTGGGTATAATTAAGCAACTCCCTTTTGAATCTCAACATAATTCTTATATTAACCAGTTCCGTATAATAAGTAATAACATCCAAAAGAAACCAGTTCCGTATAATAGGTACAAACATCCAAAAGACCATGTTGCTACTACTCTGATACCTTAATTGAAGTGGATCAGATTATCATTTACGTATTAGCTATATGTATCCAATATAACAATACTTGTATGTGTGTTGACATGGGAAAAAAAATGCTCAAATTAAAGAATACTTTTGCACAATGCTAACGGCAATAGAAAATTCCCCCTTTTTAAGCTTGTAAATAGAAGTTAATACATAACCGGTTGAGAACTAAAACACACATTTATTCATATTCCTACAAACCTACAAAGCCGCAGGTTAAATTACAGGAATCAAGATCGTTTACAAAAAATTACAAGATCAATTACTGAACTTATCTCGACAAGGTTTAGCTCAATGGTTGGCCCACTATGCTCACGCTACAAGTACGAACAAAGACTATGTCGGAGTCTTCTTCTGACTTTTTGATCGATGATCCATAAAACTTGACTTCAACTTTCTCCTTTGTCTTCAACAACAAACTTCCCTGAAACAGAAAAGTGTTTTACACGACAAGTATCTCAGCCGCTTTAAAATATGATAGCACGCATTTTGAATTTTGAGTTGAAAACATAAGTTCTTCGCTTTGATTAAGAGTAGATCAATAAAGAGATATCGACTCATCACCTTTTAAAGCTGGAGTTTCCTTTTCGGCTTGTGCAAAAAAGTGTTTGGCTTTGTGTGCTACTTCAGCTTCCAGAACTGCCTCCAGCATTAAATCAGATCCTTTTGCACTCTCTGCAACCAAATGAATTTAGGATCAAAGCGTCAGTAGTTTTTTTTTTGTTTACAAAGAACGGTAGAGGGAGCAAGTTTCATTAGATGACATAGAAGAATGAAGAAATCTTCTTACCTTTGCGATGAGGAAGCAACTTTGCCATCTCAGCAGAAACTGGAAGAACAGGTGAGTCACTAGACAGAGTGTGAGTTTTGCCACTGACAGACTCAGATAAACGTTCAAATGCTGTTGCTTGGGCGTGCAGATTAACTGAACCACTAAACTCTTGAGCCTTTTATACAACACAAAAAAAGTAGCGTTACATAAAAAAAAAGAGAAGACAAATGGGTTCAAGAAATAATAATAAAAAAAAAAAAAACCTTTGTCCAATGATCTGAAACCTTATGTCTTTCCTCAACACTGAGAGATGTAACATTCCCTAAAAACGACAGAACCAGATAAAGGATCAAGCAGAACAAACAAGCAGGCAAACTTAATGGTATATACCAGTGGTGGTAGTTGTATTAGAAGGTTGTGGAGATTGGTTGTCCACTCTCCGAGTCAAAGGATTGGAGTTAAAAAGAGAGAAACTTGCACCATGGCTAATAGCATCAACTTGTGCTCGCAAATCTTGAACTTCTTTCGAAATCTAAATATATATATTGAGAGTAAGTAAAGTGTATCAGACACAAAGACCAATGTTGAATTGAAAAGGAAGGAACCTGCTGCATTTGAGGTTGTTTCATGACTCCGTCTATGTGGCCACGCGCCATTTGGATGTAACCAATCGCTCGTCCGAATAATCTTCCTCCTGCTCTTGCGATTATCGGAAGATCCTTTGGCCCTGCGAAAAAATCGAATCGTATCTATTTCCCCATTCGATTAACGATGAAGATCGAATTTTTTTACTAACCTACAACAGCAGCTGTTGCGCCAATGATGACTAGAATCTCACCGTAAGAGAGTCCCAGCATCGTTCCTTTTTCCGGCGTCTGATCCTCTGTTCCTCTCGCCGTCTTCGGTGGAGGAGAAATCTTCTCCTTAAAAGGCCCAGCTATAAGTTATTGGGCTTAGGCAATAAAGCCCATTTATTGATATGTAAAGATTACCTTAAACGACGCTGTTTATGATGGACACTTCATTTATCTGAGTTCTCTAGTTTTGGCCTTTTGGAATTATTTTGAGCTTGTCATTAAACTAAAGATATCTATCTGATCCATGACATTAAACTGAGAAGCTTTGACTAGAAAGTAACGAACTTTTAATGTTGTGACAAATACTGAATCAGTAAGCCATGTTAAATTGTTTCACAATATCAAAACCCTTTTCTATATAACAGATCTGATCAAAAACGAATAACCAGTTTGCTGATTGACAATTTCTCATTCATTTTCGGACCGCCAGAGATTGCAGATCAGCTAGGAAATCTTCAAGACACAAGTCATCAGTGAGAACAACATCTGAACCGCCGGTATGATCTGTTTTCTGAGTAACCGAAGGATTGAGTTTAGCAAGAAGAAACCGAGCTTGGCTACCATGCTGGTCACACCTTACGATCCTCGGCATTGGAATCCGATCACTCACCAACTGCACCACATCCATCTCCGGTGCTTCTAAGAGATTCCGGAACGTCTCGTGGTTCGAGTCTTTGTGATACTCTTGTTTCCGCCACTGTGCTATTTTCAAACCGTGGTGGATCACAACGTAGAAGTAAGAATCGAACAGCAAAATCGCGTCAGGTGTCACTGATCGGATATCGAGAAGGACAGGAACCGGTGGTCCGTCGAATGAATACCGGAGAAGGGTCGGTTGAATCATGATGATTGAGTTAACCACTCCTTCTCGGTTTAACATTAACCGGAAGAAACCAGTTTCGTCCGGGGAGTTGTTGAAGACGTCAAGAAACTGTGATCTTCTCAAGTAGAACATGAACTGTGGGTAAAGAGAGAAGTTTGGAGTCAACCTGAAAGAAGATGGATCTTCTTGGATGTAATCTCCAAACCGTGAAGCGAACCGGATCAAACCATCATCTAACCATCTAATAACGTCTCTAGCATAACACTCCTCAGCTCGGTTTATCGCAAGGCGAGCCATTACCGAAACAGCTGTTTCTTGATCAAAACCAGATGAAATTTCCGGTGATTTCCCAGCCACCCATCTTCTAGCAACCGTTGTAACCCTTTTCTTCACTCCTCCATTGCCATACCGATATCGAGTAATGAACTGTATGAAGAACGCTGAACCAGGTTTTGGTTTTCGGTTCTGTTCGTTGCTTACTTGGAAGAAGAAGGAAACACATGTCTTATTAGTGGCAGTGCTCGTCTTCCATGTATACGTTCCGCTTTCACCTATCTCTGTGTCACTCACGATATCATTCTTCCTTGTAAGCGACACAACCGGACCAAGCGCCCCACAGATTTTGATATCTTTAGTTGTCACAACTTCCAAAGTAACGTCAAAGCACATATTCAAGTTCCCATCTCCGTCGCGGCTGAATATATGCCTGAGGCAATTTTTGAATTGGTCGGACTCAAACGTCTCTCCAAGTAAGAGAAACCCACCAGACATCTCCACCGCGTACCTCAGTTCCGCAGCTCCAACCTGGTCAAGTGAGCAAGCGAACAAATCGAGAGCAGCAGAGGAATCACAAAGCCTCTTTGCTATTCTTTTGTAAAACTTGCATGATCTATCATAGTAAGGCACTTGACCAGTGATAATATCTCTGTGGGTTCTGATGGAATGGTTTAGATCAGAGCTCACGACAATCCCTGGGCCTCTTGTTGCAGGACCTGACGTGAAAACCATAATCCGAGCGCCTGTGGTTACACAACACCCTTCGAGCAGTCCCAGTGCTGTTGAGATCGCAGTCCCGGTTGACCTATGAGGCCGATGCCCTGGTTTAACATCAACCAACGGAGCAATTTCTTCAAAAGCAGAGGTTAAGTTGAACTCACACTCCTCCAACGGAAGCAGGAAACTCTGCTTTGACATCTTTCCAAGCCCCAGATAGTGTTGAATCTGATGAAATGAAATAAAAATTTCTCAAATTTCACCATTGCTATAGAAGGAACAATCAATCAAATGAAACACAAGAAAAGAGTGAATCTTGAGCTCAAGAACAACAACTACAATAGTGCTGTTCGTTTGGTTGATGCAGCTACCTGCTGCTGCGTCGGCGTCATTTTTTTTAATAAACTCTTGTTCATTTCATTGACGCCGGTACTGCGTCTGCGTCCTCGCGTCGATAGCCGAAAAAATCTGCGTCAAAACTGCGTCGGCATCGACGTCTACGAAACGAACAACAACTATTTTCATTGACGCTGACGCCGACTCCGAAAACTGCGGCAACCAAACGAACATGACTAAGGTACCTAGAAGGCGAATCAGATTCAATTGTACCTGCTGAGGAGGAAGCTCACGGTCGCCATGGAAAACAACAACCCTGGAGCAATCAGAGAAGCCCAAATCGTAAACCCTAACCATGGAATCAAAAGTAACCAAACCCACCAACGAACTCTCCGGCAACTGCTCAACCACCAGCAAAACCTCGCTTCGCATAGCACGCAGCTCCTCCTCCGCCATAGACGCATCAACCACGAACACGAACGCAGGCCCAGGTGAGCTCCACGGAGCGACCCCATCCGTGGGCGGAGAGTACTCGACGGCGCTGTACGTGGGGAAAAGCTCGGCGGGGAGGTTGGTCTCGGTGATGCCGGCGTAAGATCGAGGGAAAGGGTTTTTGTGGAAGCAGAAGGGACAAGCCCAGATTCGAGATCGGTAGTCAACGCGAGCGTAAGGGTTCAGCACTGCGGCGCATCGAGAGCAGATCAAGGGATCGTAAGGGATCGTGGGAAGCTCCGAGAAGCGCATCAGTGGAGTGTACATGATGCTTAGCGGAACTACGAGCGATTCGCAATCGGGTTTTGTGGTTGGCCATGAGTTCCATGTCCACCGTAAACCCTCGATCGCTTCTAGCTCTAAGAAATCCATCAACTACTACTAGATCTACTACCCTCTGTTTCTAGAAAGCCATCATCAATCACCCTTGGAGTATACGCTTGCTTTCAGAGAGACTGTGTCTCTCTCTCCCATAAAGGTTGAATTTTTAGTAATTTTTAAAATACGAGAACCATTTTAGATCCGCTGTAATCCAGTTTTACTCCTCAAGCCCAATAAGTTATTTAGGCTTTTCGAATAGCAGCTAATGGGCTTTTCCTTTAAACCCAATAAATTTTAAATAGTGCAAAAAAATTTTCATTACAAAAAATTGTGATAAAATAAAATAAAAATTCAAAATATACAAAAATGTAGATAGGGAAGTTGCAATTTTCCCCTATACATTTACCTTGCAAGTTACACTGCACATAGCTTGTTCTCTCCACTGACACACTTAACTGAATCAGTAAAAAATGAATCAGTTATGTATTCTTTGCAGAAGAAGGAATGATTTGAAGAGACCATTTGATAAATAAAACAATAATACAAATTGAATGTTGGGTATTGGGTGTTTCAAACTTACGTTTTATGGAATATTTATTTATAGGAACTTCACTATAGATAATACGCCTTACAAAAAATAAATAATATCTTAGAAAATGGAGAAATAAAATGTACTAGAGATTGACCCGCACGCCCGTGCGGGTGTTAATTTTTACGGTTTTATAAATTATTTGTTATTTTATCATTAGTGTTATATATTTAAGATGTGTCGTCGTATAACTAATTGTATTCAAAATATTTGGATTGAATCGGGTAATAAGATTATTTTTGGTACAAATATACACTCTTTTCAGATACATTGGTTAATTAAATATTTTTCTATTTCTACACATCAAAATCAAAATCATTCAGACCCGAGAGGATCCAACTCAAGCATCATACATAAATTTATAATATCCAAGTGGCGCCTAATTTAAAAATCCAAAAAAATTAATCCCGAAAGAAACAACTTGTACCTCAATGAGTATCCGAATGTCCATACTTAACTGATTTTGCAAATAGATTAAAAAGGAAACTCTTTCTATATATTTGGCAAAAATAAGAAAAATAGAAAGAATTTTTTATTTAATAAAATAGTTATATGAAGTGAAACATTAAGTGATAATAAATGTAATACTTTTTAATTATTTTGATTTAAATTATTATCTTGTTCATATAAACTATGCCTTTGAATTATGTGTTTTGCTATGTAATTTTTCACCAATTGGAACTAAGACAAAAGAAAGTTTTAGTAAAACATATTAAACCAAACTATTAACCATATGCAAAACTCGGTTATCTTACATTTTTATTTTTTTTATAATTGCACAAAGTTAATATTGATTAACTAATAAATAAAAATCTACATTATTACTTTTACGGTAAATATAATTAATGATGTGATATATTGTTAAAGTAATATAATTAATGAAATTACTAAAATAAAACTATACTTATATTTTTATACATTAATATTTGTTTTTCATAATTAGTGTTTTATATTTTATATATGTCGTAATATAACTAATTGTATTCAAAAGATCCGGATCGAATCAGATAATATGGTTATTTTTGGTACAAATATCCAAACCCGTTTCAAATACATTGGTTATTTAGATATTTTAGGATCATATACATCAGAACCAAACTCATCCAGACTCAAAAGAATTCAACTCAAAACCTACACATAAATTTATAATATTCAAGGAGTGAGTAATTTTAAAACAAAATAAAACGATACCCGAAAGGAACGACTCGTACCTAAGTGGATATTTAGTGTTCATGCCTAACTGATTTTATAAACTAATATAAATGATATTTTTTATGTGTTTTGCTAAATTAAGTGAAACTGAAAGAGTTTTTTTTATTTAGTAAGCAATTATATTGAGTGAAAAATTAAGTGACAATGAATGTAATTCATTTTTATTATTTTGATTTAAGTTATGATTTTATTCACTAAACATGTTTTTGAATTATGTTTTTGGCTACGTAATTTTCCACTGATTGAAAAAAAAATGTTATAGTAAAACAAATTAAAACAAACGCTTAACCTTATGCAAAACTCAGTTATTTTGCTTTTTTGATTTTATAATTGACACAAAACTAATATTGATTAACTACTAAATAAAATCTACACTATTATTATTATGGTAATATAATTAATGATGTGAAATATTGTTAAGACAATATAATTAATATGAGTGAAATATGGAAATACAATTAATGTAGTACTGCTATCTTCGTTTCCAAACAATTTTCAGTTATAGTACTATTCATGTTTCCAAACATTACTAAAGTGTACTTCAGTTTTAATAATATAGATATTCCATTTCCATACAACATAGTTTGAAACACCTAACTTCCAATTTTTTTTTTATCAAATGATCTCTTAAATCATTAATTGTTCTATTAAAACAAATAATAATGTTCAAAGCTAATTGTGTCACATAACTTTTAAAAATGTTGCCAATATCGTCACCCATTTTCATTGTTTCCTACAGCAATTGACCGTGTCTATAATTCTCCTACATACAGTATGTCACTAATATAAACAAGAAAGAGAGAAAATTTTCGTTGACCACGTGCTGAATATGGTTTTCACGTTTGTTAAATCATTAACCCACGTGTTTAAAATCTATCATATATATAAAACACACACGAGACAAACGAGACACACACACCATCAATTCACAACTCAAGATCCTTAACGTATCCATAGCGAGAGAGATGGATTTTTTTTCTCTAGATTCTGTTTTCCAAGAAGAAGGAGAAAATTTCTGGGATATGATCGCCGGTGACGTCTCCGGCGATGGTGACGGTGACAAAACCGTAGGTGTACCAAACAGAAGCGCCTTCAGGTCATACGTGAGGGACCATGAACAGAGGAGGGTATCGTCTTCATCGACGGTGAACGTGAAGAGGAGAATGGTGAATCTTCTGAGAAAAAATTGGGAGGAGAAGAAAATTGTAGCAGTGCCGGGGAAGGAGAGATGCCGGCGACATATGATGAAAGAGAGAACGAGAAGAGAGAAACAAAAACAGAGTTACTTAGCTCTCCAATCTCTATTACCTGCCACTAAGGTACACTACTTTGTTGACTTGTTGTGTATTAACTTTAGACGAAGCTTTATTTTTCTGAACAACTAAGAAATATATGCTCTATCTGTTTCAATTTAGTTGTCATTGTAAACTAAAATATTTGTTTCAAAATAATTGTTTTTTATAATTTTAATACAAAAATTATTGATCTTATATTTCAATCTATTTTTAGTTATTGAAATGTGGTTATGTATATTGTTAATGATATTTTTTTAGTAAATATACACAATTAAATGTTTTCTTAATCTATATGTCCAAACTAAAGTGACAATTAAAATGAAATGGAAGGAGTATTAATTATATATATGATAAAAAATTTAAAAGTTGCATGGATCTAACCAATGTTCTTTTGAAAAATAGTTTGTTTCAGAAAGTTATTATAAATGTTTCAAATACATATTTTTTTTTCAAATGTATAATTATTCTAATATTACTTATATTTTTGCTTGATTCAGAGTGATAAAAATTCGATTGTTGAAAAGGCCGTTGATCAGATTAGGAAACTAGAAGGATTAAAGAAAGAACTAGAGAGAAAAATGAATGTGTTGGAGGCAAAATCAGCACGGGATCATGATGAAATGAATGGAAAAAAGGTTAGGTTTAATGTACAAGAACCTTTGTCGGGGATCGATTCAGTTGTAGAAGTTCTTCAGTGTCTTAAATCAATGGGGACAAATCTCAATACGGTCCAAGCCAATTTCTCTCCACACGAGTTCTCAGCGACCATGAACATCGAGACTCAGGTATATATATATATTCCACTCAATTTTTTCCAGAATATTTTTTTCTTGATTAAGATCTGTGCACGAGCTTAAGCATTCCTAGGTGGGATGTCATTCTATCTTACGATATCTATACTTTGCCTTTGATATTTTATTGGACCCACCTAATGGTCTTTAATAGTTTTGGGGTTTTATGTTTACAGAACATATCTAAACGATAACCTTTAGTAAAGAAAAAAACATATAGAAACCAAAAAATCTCTCTTATTTAAACATAATCATATTCATGGATCCAACCTATTTGTAAGTTTTTAAATAAAATACACTTTTCTTCTGTATAGTTAAATACTTAAAATCATCCAAAATAATTAATATTCTTTTATCTATTTAAAACAGAAACTTTTATTAATATTAAATTCAAGCTTACTTTATAAATCCTTTACTACAAATTTGATAAGAGTAGTCATCATCACTTTCTTTCTTGCCCATTTGATTACATTATTCATATATTATATTATTATAGTTTGCTCTGATAATTTGTTTATAACATATTTGACCTTCAAACCAAATAATAGTACATACAATAAACCAAGTTCTTATTAATCCAAAATCTATTTGTGAATCTATCTATTTATACTGTTATTTGAGAAGTGATTTGACATGTTTTTTATATTTTCCATAATTTTAAGTTATTTTTTTTATTTAACATGTTTTTATTAGTTTTATAAGCTTATTTGTCATGAAAATTTGTCATGTTCTGTATAATTTTAGGTTACTTTGATTATTTGTGAAGTTTTTAATAGTTTTAGTGGTTATTTTACGTATTTCTCATATTCCGAAGAATTTTTAGCTAATCATTAGTTTGAGTATTTTATATTGTTATTTAAATTTTTATTTAATAAATAATAAATAAGAGTAATAGTTAGGATAGAATTCTAAATATTATACTCGAACCAAATGTGAACTAACTATTACCCAGACCATTTTATTCCTATTGTAATACATGTTGGGTTCATTCAAATACAATCCGTAAAAGAACCGGTCAGATATTTCAAATAGAACAATTGAACCAGCCGTTTAAATTATCTTTGCTATTAAATGTTTAGAATGTGACTTAAGACAATCGTAATATTTTACAAAAAAAAGAAGAAGAATAAGATAATATCGCAATATTAACACATGTGACTTAGGACAATCAAGTTTGTGTTAATATATATGCTATTATATTAGAATGTGAGTTAGGACATATTTATGATTATTCTTCTTTAGCCAAATTTAAAATCATTTTGTTACTGGATAAGTAAGGTCATTTATCTTATATTATAATTAAACAATAAAAATAGCATAGATAATATTAGATGATATTTATTGTAGTCTATCTTATGATAATATGTAAGTGCTAATACAGAAAATTCATCTATGATATCTATCATATCTTAGTATTTATCTTTTATATGTTTGCTATGATTTTTTAGTGAGTTATTAGTTTCAATAGTATTATTATTTATAACTAGTTTAATATATAAAAATATTTGTCGTAATATTGGGATAATTAATTAATAAGTATTAGTGTTAAACCATTATTTTGTTAGTTTATTTTTTCAGATTTTATGCTTCTCTTGACGAACATTTTTTAAAATTTCCAATCTAAATCATGTGAACATGATATTTTTGTTTTCAGTAACTTTATCATCGTTAACAATACCACATAATGTAGAATATAATGAATCATCTAACTCTTAAGATAAATTTCAATAGAAAAATCAAAATCACTCATTATAATGATTTTTTCAAGAAAATTGACATATATCAAAATTTTCTTTTTAAAAAAGATTTTGAGTCAAAATTTATTGGTTAATACAATTTATTTTTATTTTTTCTTTTTTTAGTTGATGAAATAATAATATAACTGCACAAATTTAGTTATATTTATAAGCCACAATGACGTTCATTATTTAGAATATACTCTCTAAGTTCTCATATTTAATACTTTAGGAAAAAAAATCTTAGATGATTTTTTGTTAGTCTTTAACGTAAAAAAATTATTAAGTTTTTGTGCATCTCATGACCATTTTTATGATGCAGTTCTTTTGGTATAGGTTAAATTGTTTTAATGTAGAAAATACATAGATACATCATTAGTAAAAATATTTGTTTGTATGAAGATATTAGTTATAGATTAAATTTAAATTAAAACATTTTTTTGGCAGATAAGAGGAGAAGAGGTGGAAAAAAGAGTACAGAAAAGACTCCAGGAAACTGAATGGAAACTCCTTTTGTTTTGACTTTCTTTTGTTCATTCTCGTTCTTCTTAATTTGGTAGATGATCAATAAAAATTGGCACTGCTTTGTTGACAAAACACGTAAGCATATATGAATCAGTCTGAATCAGTGGGCCATACTTTCTTTTTCCACAAAATGAAATAAGTAAATGGCCATCTATTATGTAATTGAAATGTTAATAATTGTATACAAAATATAGGTAGTACTACAAATACCATCTTAATTATGTTATTCTCCAACTTAATAGTATATTAACGTTACGGTCAATAATGCTTCCTTGGGGTACAGTTTAGTTAATACCCTTTTATTATGTTACTAGAGATTTTTTCCGCGCTTCGCGCGGATTGTGTCTTATAAATTTATTTTATTTATAATATTATTTGTCGGTTTGTTTCTTTTACATTAATTTTTTGTTTTTCCAATGTTAGTTTTTCTTAATTTAAATTTATATGTTTATAGTTTTTCTTTTTTCTGGTTGTAGATGGAGAATTATATTTTTTATTGATGGTTTTTGTATGTGACATAAACTTTTTGAAATTTTAAAATAATGTTATATATAGTACAATTAACACATTAAAGAAGAGAAACATATTTAAGCACATTTTATACAGGTTTTATATACATAATTTTAAACATTATATATGTATATATTATAAGTTTGAAACATGTAAATGCTTTCTAAAGTTAAATACTTGTTATGAGTTTACATAACTTATCGAAAGTTTTATCTTTTTTAAATTTAAATCACAGAAAAAATCAAAAAGTCAGTATAAATGGGTTTTCTTGGGCTTTTAAATCAACACTGAAAATTTACATGAATCATATAACAACAGTTTTATAAACAACTCGATAAAATTTGACCGAGCCAAAGATTTTCACACAATATGTTCTTTCTTCTTCAAATTGCGAAGAGCCTATAGGCACAAGAAAAAAATCATAATTTTTGTTTTCACTTATATAACATTTTTTTTCCTTTACACACGGAATTTATTACACTGCTATAAGCAATTGAGAACTCTATTCATATAAGATTCACATCTATGTATTTTGACAAAGAAGAATTTTAGCCATCTTTAGTTTCGGAATGAATCAACTTCAGTCATATACACTATATTTTCTCTATGATTCAAATCTTACAATTTTAATATATGTGCAGATTTCCATGTGAAAAAACACGCACGCCATCTATCATTCAACCTATTACTTTTTCCAAAGTAAACACTATAATCCTCGTTTGGTTAGCTCCACAAACTAATCTCTTTGGATCAGTGTAACCTTTCAGAAAATGATAATCTTAACATCTTACCAAAAAAAACAATAAATATTGACTTATTTATATGAATATATATATTATTTTAAATCATTATAGTGGACGAAGAAATCACCATAATTTGTACAACAAATTTTCTTAGATTCACTTCATCATATTCACCATTTTACCATTTTAATTACATAATTTTATATGAGCTTCTTCACCTTTCCCGGTTATTTTCTCTTTATTTATAACTACAATATAAAGTTATAAACTATATATATATATATATTATAAATTAATAATTTATTTACTCTTAAAGTAACGATTAAAAATAGAACATAATTCAATATAGATATATGATTCTATTAATAAATTAGCAGTTACAAATTTGAAATTTTTAGAAATATCAAAAGTTTTATATTAGTTAATTATCTTCTAAATGACATTTATTTTTAATTTTTTTTGGATGAGAATATTTTGGCTGAGGTGGATAGTCTCAAAAGCCTTGAATTTAGTCCCTTTTATATAGTAGGATTCTCCAACTTAATAATATATCAACCGTGGTCAGTCTCATTCATGGTATCTCTTAGATTGTTTCATCCTAATCAACGAAAAATGTCTATAGAGGGGAAAGGTTAAAATATATGAAAACCAATTTTCTGGAAGAAATCATCCTAGATCTTGAAAAACCTATATTGGAAAATCAAATGTTTGATTACAAAACAAAAAAAGAAGACTAAAAACTTGTAAAAAAACGTAAGAGCTCAGTAAAAATAATAAGATGTGTAAACTCTAGTTCTTGTGTCGATTTTCTGGTAATGGATATTTTCATTCGAGATAAGTTTTTCCTCTTCTATAGCAAACATTTTTTTCTTTTTTTAAATCAACATATTATTTTGACCGTTCTTTAGTTAAACATGCCGAGTTTAAATTACCTGATGACTGATGAGCCTTTTCAGAGGGATATAATCATCTCCAACAAATTTTTTTTCTTCTCCTTTTATCTTTAACAATTCAATAAGAGAATTGATGTTGAGAGCATTTCTTTGGTATTTTTCTCATTTTCTGCATACTTCTCGCAGTCCAACACCATTGTCGGCCAATAGATCCTTGATTCTTAATTTTAGAGCAAGAGCTCGTCTGACAGAATGGTTTCCTCCTGCTCCTTTATGTTTCTTCCATGACAGTCTTACTTATACGCCATTAATACACGATAGTAAGACTTTCTTGGCAGTCCACTTGTATTCCATCCATTGTTATGTAATGGATGCTTTATGCTTTAGGTTGTCGTGTTTCCCATTTTATCGCCAGGTAGCTTGCTCTCAGCGACACCAAGAGCTCGTGGTGACGTTTTTTTGGTGTGTGATCGGTGATACGTGAAGAAGTCATGATCATCATCTTAATTTTTCTGTAGGCTTCAGCGGTTGAGATCCAGTTATTTGTACTCTTTACACATGTAGTAGAGACGAAAATCATTTTAAATACCATTGGTATATCGATTAAATGTATTTAGTGAAAGTATAAGACTTTTCTTCTCTTCCTTGACGTGTAGATCAACAAAGTCATGGTAAACAATTCTAGTGTGTTCTTTGATTGGTTGCTTGCATTAACAACATGTATCTAAGACTGAATTGAAGCTAAATAGATTCGAGATATAAGTCAAATCTTAACATAAGTTGATATGTTTCAAACCAATTAAAAATATGATAAAAGGTAAATGGTTAAAATCCAATCTATACTATTATTTGAGAAGTGATTTTGATGACTTGTTAGCTTATCCATGATTTTAGACTGATTCATTATTTTTAATAAACAATTTAATGTTTTTGATGATGATTTATCATTGTATATATTTGGAATAATAAATAAATAAGTATTAACAATTTTTAGAGATAATATCATAGTAAGTTCATGTTATATTTAGATTGGTAAACTTAAACTGATTTTATCTTAATACATATATATATTTGTCATTATACTATATCAGCAATACATGTTTTGTAATTTATTATTTTATTTTTTGTCATTTTATTTAAAGTCTAAATTGTTGCTAATGTATGATGTTTATTAGGTATTGTTATTTTGTTTATGTTTTATGTGTTTTGAATGGTTTTATAATGCTTTCAATGCTACTAATATTTTTTTCAATTCACAAATGAAAGAAGTGATGATTTCAAATCCAAACTGAAAAAAGATAGTTGGGTTATTACTAAAAATATTTTGATTCAAACTGTACACCCTTTAAATAAAAAGATGAAACAAAAAAACAAAATTTAATAAATCAATTGCCAATATGGATATTGAAATTATAAAATTTTATTATATTAATCTATAATTTCTATCCAATTTAATAATACAACTATATTATTTGAGAAGTGATTTTGATGATTTGTCAGCTTATTCATGCTTTTAGGCTGATTCATTATTTTTAAGAAACAATTTTAATGATTTAGATGATAATTAATCATTATATATATATTTGGAATACTTAATAGAGATAATATCATAGTTAAGTTAAGTTTATATTTAGTTTTTTGTAAAATTAAACTGATTTTATCTTCATACATATATATTTGTGGTTAAACTATATAAGCAATACATCTTTTGTAATTTATTATTTTATTTTTTTCATATTATTGGAAGTCTAAATTGTTGATAATGCATGATGTTAATTAAGTATTGTCATTTTGTTTTTTTGTTTTATGTGTTGTGGAAGTTTTTATTATGTTTTCAATGCTACTAATATTCTTTCAATCCACAACTGAAAGAAGTGATTAATTTCAAATCCAAGTTGACAAATGATAGTTGGGTTATTAATAGAAAAGATATTGATTCAAAATGTACACCTTTTAAATATAAAAAATGAAACAAAAAATGAATAAATCAATTGCCAATATTGATATTAAAATTATATAATTTTTTATTAGGTACATATATTAGTCTGCACAAGTGATGCGGACTCACACCTAGTTTATACTAATAGTTAAGGAATTATTTTAATATATATATATATATATATATATAGTCTGTATTAAAATATAAATTAAAATAAATTAGAATTGAAGAGAATTTTGTTTTTGTTACAAAACCTATAATGGTATTTTTCTCGAACAAATTTCATCAATTCTTTTCAATCTTTTTTTTTAAATGATTTGAATTTTTTTTTACAACCCAATGTTGAACTGGTCCTAAATGCAGTGCAGTCTTCCTGTCTCGGTTAGAAGGCGAGATTTTTCATCAATAGGGAATTAACGTACGGTTCGGTTCCCAGGCTCCGTTACCATCAACGAGAACTACTTAAAAAAATAATTTTTATATATTAATCGTCCGGGAAATAGGTTATTATACTCTCACATTCCTCCACCAACCCAAAAAGATAAAACGTATAGATGTAAAAACCTATATTAAATAATTAAATACACAGGTTTCCCCAAAACAAAGTACTGTTGTATTATCTGTTTAACAAATATCTAAAAGCCTAACATCTTTCTCTGCTGAATTTTCCGACTAAGTTCCTCTGCCATCAGGACATCGTCAACTCCACTTTTTCCGGCACGTTTTGCAGCGCTCCGCCACCATGCCAGCAACTCCTCCTGCTCAGGTAGTAAGCAAATACCAAATATTCAGAAATACAGACACAACAAATTAAACTATTCACACCATAGTCTGACTACAAAAAAATATAACATTCTTATGACTAACAACAGTGTGAATGATTAACCTCAACAAAGTCGTGGTTTGAGATAAACTGAGATTCAACAAAGCAAGTCATCCCTCCAACTTTGACCGAGACTGAGCTGTTCACTGGATGTTCCTTTGAGCTTTGTCCCTCATTAGCACCTGGATATGTATGTAGTTAGAACCAACAATGAGTCGGTCGAGTATGAGTAATGACTTTGCAAGCATACCTTCTATACGGGCTACGTGATACCCGGTTCCTCCCAGCCCTTCTGCCCATTTCCCGAGCCTTAACCGCAAGAAGAACCCTTCAAGACCCGATACAGACTTCTTGCTGTTTATCCATCTGAAATCAAAAACGATACTCTCAAGTATTATTATCACAATGCGACAGGAGAAACAGTCTTTATGAACTGAAGCTTACTTGAGAACGTCTGTGCGGGTCAGCCGAAGCACTTGAACCGCTTCAAAGACCGCCTTTGGCACGTCTGTGAAACCTCTGAAAGGCAGTTTCCGCCCGGAGGTAGAAGCTAAAGAATGCTTCACCGATCTATCTTCAGGTCCTGAACTGTACGGTGGAGCATTTGGGCATGCTGCAGCCCAGTGACTTAGCTGAAAGCATCTAATGCATAGAGTTGAAGCTTCTTCTCTTCCGTTACTAGCACTTATGTTCCGGACTAGATCTCTGAGCTCAGTGTCGGTAACTTCCAAACATTCCTGTAAGCGATGACCCTTTTTACCGCAGTAGAAACAGATTAGAATCCTATCTCTTTCCTCTGTGTTCTCAGCTAAAGAACATGTAGGCAGCATGTGTTTCATTGCTTCTAATCTTCTTGCAAACAAAGAAGCCATTGCTTCCGAAGACTCTACTCTCAGTGAAGATACTATGGGAAGAACAGATGAATCATTGGTCTCTTTAGTGATTCTCTCACGAAGGTCTTGTTTCTGAGGGAGAGAAGTTTTAGAAGAAAACCGGCTTATCCACAAACTATCAAGACCAGAGTTCTTGTTGGTTAAACATTGAACAACTTTTTCATCTCCTTCACCACATGTCTTTTGCTCTTCACTCGGCTTGGACTTAGGCAACAAAGAGATGTTTGTCTCTTTATCCTCGTGTTTCTTCTCTGAAGAGAACGTTTCACATGTCTGGTTAATTCCAACTTTTCCAGATGAAATGTCGGGAGCAACCCCATTGCCAGATGAAGAAGACACGTGATCTCCTTTAGTAATGAGACATTGTTCAGGAAGTTCCTGTAAAGAAGCTACATTAGCATTGTCCACGTCGACAGCTTCTTGATCACTTTTCTTCTGACAATATATAGACTGAAAAAAAGACTGGAAACCAGTGTTTCTGCATCCGCTCACTCCAGGCTGAGCATCTGATGTGGTTGTGGTGGTGGTAAGAGCTACGAAAGGAGAGTTGTCTTCTTCATTACCTTTCCAGATTCCTTTAGTCATGTTTGATATCCAATTCATGAAGGAACTATCTTGCTTGAGCTTGGAAGTTGATTCCAAACATTCTTGGCTTAGCGTTTTGAGCCGTTTGCTTCCGAGGATCATCAGCCCTTGCTCCTCGAATCCTAACCCTGCTCTTTTCTTTCTTCCCCTTGAGACCAAACCAGCACTGTTGCAACTTTCTACACTCCCAAAACTCTCATCGTCATTAAAGTTCCCATCGGATAAAGCTTTTTCTTTCCCTTTTGCTTTGGCAAGACGCTCACATGCCACCACCACAGCCTTACTAGCAGGACTTGGGAGGTCGTTCTCATCAGTTGCTTCTACACGGTTACTTGGTTCCTCCTCAGTTCCATCTCTTTCCAACTCTTCATTTGCCAACAAAGCTTCCGTTTCTCCTCTTGGACTATCTACTCAACGTTGAGAGACATATCCATAAACAAAAAAATTAAAAAATAAATGGAAACTAATTTAAGAAGACAATGAACTTTATTTAGTCATTTTCACCTAAAGATCTTCTGGAAGTTCCTACTCTTGTCTGTGCTTCTTCAACATCATCATTGGTCTCCATCTCTTCTCTTCCAGGTTTGGTATCCTCAACAGAATCACCAATCCCTGCAAAAAAAAAAAAAAAAAACACAAGACCTCTCTCATTACATGAAGCTATAAAAAGACAGTTCCACAAACACGCGAAAATGATCATTGAGCAACCTGACAATGGTCTGTTCTTTTCGCTACACGCTTGGTTTACTTCGTCAGCTTCTTCTTCTTGGTGTTGGATACTATTACTTTTGGAATGAGACTCCATCTTGTTGTTGTTGGTTTGTGCTATATCATCAAAGACACTAGGAGAGAGTAGTTTCGCTTTTTTACCCGTGAAACTAAAATCAGCACATCTTAGGCTAAGACCGTTACGAGGAGACCACACTAACTCTGATAAAGCATCCACCGAAGCAAACTTCATCCTCGCTTCAGCATTTTCACTTCACACATACGAAACCCGTGATGATCACTTTATGCCGCTCGTTGATATCCTCTCTTTCACAGATCTACGCAGAAGAAAGAGTAGAGGGAAGAAGATAAGGAAAGAGAGATATATGTGGAGACTGGAGAGGGATAGAAGAAAATAAAAGATTGTCAATATCTTAAGCTTGTATTAAAATTAAAAATTACCGCATGTCAATGGATATGGACCTCATATTAGATTTTAAATATTAAATATACTATGCATCGTTGATATAAGAACACAATATTAACAACTGTTCCCAAAGAAGCTGAATCTAGCTCGAGTTAGTCGCAAAAATACACATGGGGAATCAAGCAAACCATATACCTAGAAATCCAGAGAAAGAGACTTCTTCAAAACCCAGGAACAATTATATTTATATTTTTTTTTTTGTAACTGAACACAGGAACAATGATCAAAAGGGGTAAAACGTCAAAGAATTATATACTGATCACTAGGAAACACCATTAAAAAAAAGAAGCTGAATCGAGCTCGAGTTACCTCCAAAGAAGAATCGATGATATGTTGTTCTACTTCCAGCGAATTCTCCACTAATAAAGAAAGAGAGAGAAGAGGAAGAAGGCGAAGACGACAGCGCCAAGCGGCTATGGGCCTAACGATGTGATTTGAAACTTGCTTTTTTCATGTCGTTACAAGGCCCCCAGGCCGCCACGTGTGCACTTTCTTCTCCATACATTTCACTCTTCCAAACTTAAAAAAAAGTAGTTCAATTTTTTTTTTTTTTTTGGCCTATGAAACAAAGTGTAGTAAAAGAATATTATTTATGTCGTTTTATAGGCCTGAATCAGAAAATATGAGAAATATGGACATATATATTTGTTCGATAAACAAAAAAGGCATGGTGATGTACTCTCCCGCTGTCGAGTTCTTGTCTGCTTTTGTAATTGTACGGCGAGTTTTACTCTTCTGTATGAAGAAGAAAAAGTAAAATGATATATATGTAAATTCCCTTAAAAGCTCCAGTTTTGATAGTATAACATTGACGTATACATGCATATATTAATCTTACGTATACGGCCCAAGAGGTATAGAGGCCACATGTTTAGTATTATTTTTTTTTTTTTTGTCATTGTATCGCTCATATATTTGTATAACTCATGTAGTGTCGTACGTAGCTTGTCCATGCTTTAGGGCCCATTTGAATACCCGGAGAGAAGATCTATCCGTGGGGTACACCTCCCCTTGGGGATTAGTCTGGGCCTCTCCGTGGGCCTGAGATACCCCCAGGTTAATAAAAAAAAAACAAATATATATGGACATATCGGTCTACTTATTTTTGTAGAATTCAATTCTGTCTTTCATGTTTTTGTCTCATTTTCCACTATATATCTATCTAAAACTTTGTATATCAGATTCCTATTTTGGGCTAGTTTGGCTAATCTATTTTTTGGTGTAATTGGCCTATCTATTTTTGATTAAACTTTGTGATTGAATTTTTTTTGTAAACAATGAATTATTCTATTACTCAAACTTGAAGTGCAGATAACAAAACTGGAAAAGAACAACCAATGTAACAAAGTTTCGTATGAAAAAATCTCGAAATCTTAGATAAAGAGTCTAAAATTCCATTTTGTGCTATTGGAATATGAAATATCTTGACGTCTGGAAAACATATATGCAATGTATGTATCGTCTCCAATTCTGTTGCAAAACTTGACCAAGCTTGAGGTTTATTTATCATTGCGATCAGATCCTTGCAATATGTCCCAAAGCTCTGACATGACGAATGTTGTAGCATGCTCTTTATTGACCATCGCAGTACTTCCACTTCCAAGAGTAAAGCAGTCTCGCGCCTTCTTAAGTTTCGCGTTTCCATAAGTTGAATTTTTTCCATACTATCCTTCCAAACCCAACCACAATCACTAAATTGTGATGTAGAAGTCCATGAACCATCCACCATACATAGATTATCCAAGCTTATAAGTTAAATCCTCCTTTACAATATCCTAGAATTTCTGATATAAGAGGGCAGTCATCCCTTCTGGCTCAATGGCTTTTTCAGGATGGATACCAAAGAGTGCCAATTTCACCTCACATTCAATGACCAGACATGTAAGATCTTCATTGAATGATTCAGTGATTGTTGTTGAAACCTCATAGAACGTTTCTTTTATACCTTCTGGATTATATGACTCAAAAATTTGCCTAAAATAATTAGTAGCAAAGGCTACTAATCCTTCCTCATCCTCGACAACATTTCCAATTGTATCTAAAATTTGTGTAATTCTATTCCTTGCTCTCCTCTGCTTTATCAACGCATGATTTTTTTCTTTGTATTTTGGTCACATTCTCTTAGCTAGAAAACTCAACTTTTTGTTTCCTAAACATCTCATCTGCATTAAGAGTATGAAATAGTTCTTTTAAAGCTTTTGATATTTCCTTGGTCGTAGCATTATCATTCGAGTACAAGCCTTTCTTCACCTTCTCTTTAAGATTTTCTACGAATTTTTTTGAGTTCAAATTATGCTGTCTTCTCCACTCGCTTATGATTGAACTTATGAAATAAGTTTTGCCAGCTTATGATTTGTTCGGTTCTCTAATGTTTTCCCAAATGTGGACTTGTTAACATGCATATCTTCAAAATAATATTTTATTTCTCAGTTTAGCCAATCCTGTTTTTTTTATTGGAAATTTATATGATTTTGGTGGAAACATCTACAAAACGAATTGATTTACATGACTTTTCATCTTGAAATAAAATGACTCACGACCTTAGTATTCTATTCTTTTATAAAGTACGAACATAGCTCAACAGTCAAATGAATTAACTTATGACTTCTCTAGTTAGTATTTTTTCAAAATTTTGAGTTTGAAGATTCAAAAGATTAATAATGGATGCTCGTTACTTTTTTTTAATATACTGATATATGTGTTTTCAAACAACATTAAATTTTTTTTATATTGCTATCCATGTTTCCAAACTATTCACAAAAGTAATTTATTTTATTAAAACTGAAGTACAAAACATTAATTGTCTAATTTTAAGTGATTTTTTTACATTTTATATTTTCTTTTTAAACTAATTTTAACACATCATTTATCATCTTTTCCAAATAATTTGACAACATTTTTACATAAATTTAAAATACCGTTTTTCTATTTTAAGTGTTTTATTACATTTTTTATATTCTATTTTTAACATTTAAAATGTCTTTAAACAATTTATAAGACAGTAAAACATAACACTTGTACGGCCGGACGGATCAAGCTCTAGTTCAGTTTAATAATATAGATATGGAAGCATGCTGGATTGAAAACAGCTTGCAACAGGGTCCCAAGTATTTAATGATTTGGTTATGGCCTATGGGTGTTATATCTACCTTGTGTTTATGTCAAGTTCTCAACTACGTCCAGAGACATATATAGTCACATCTGTTGATATTACATGAATTAATTGGACTACTGAATGATAATCGCTAGATCATTACCATAGGGATTTAATAACGCAGGCACTTTCACATTAGCTCCATTACTTGTGGCAGTGGGAAAGAATTTTAGAGATGTTGATGTTGAATCTGAATTTGGTATTTATACGAATTCGATAGTAAGTTATCTGAAAGACGCTTATTGATTGATCAAGAGTAGATTTACAAGTTGTTGGAGCCGGTTTTACACATGTTCAATGTTGTTGTTTAAGTTTGTATGTGATTTTCCTTTTTGTAAAGTATTATTTATATATTTTAATATTACTATATATTATTTATTATGTTTTCATAGTCCCTCGAGAAAATAAACATTTCAGTAATTATGTTTCGTTGGATGATTTACAAATTTAGTCGAAATCATTACTATTACAAATTTATGAACATATATAGTATGACATCATGTCAAACTGTAAATTCTTTGTAAAAAATGAAAATTTGATTAATAGACTCTTACCGAATAACTTTCCTCAATAGTACACTCTTATGATGATAATTTTTTATCACCAAATAAAAACGAGTGGAAATATATTGGAAACTAAATAGTCAAAATTTGACCAAAAGAAGAAGAAAAGCTATATGAGGAAATTTCTATAATGATTCCAACAAGATTTTTCAACGAAATTGATAAAAAGATAGAAAAAAGGAAAAAGAGATACCCCTCTCCATCAGTTAAAGCTTTCATTAACTTCGATATCATTTCTTCCTACAATCAGCGACCAAAACATTAGTTCATAATATAAATTAAACTATAATACAAACTAAATTAACATTGTAGTTTTGAATTATCTATAATAAAATTTAAATTATCAACAAGATCTCTGTCCAGTTCGTATATTTCCGATCTTCAAGCTGATGAAATATGATCTGCATCATCAAGTTTTATATTTATTTGATCACGCTTCACAATATTTTTAATGAACTGATAACGCTTCACATTGCTCATAAAATAAAGCATAACACTATCAACTGCCTATATACTATTACTGTAATGTACTTACCATCATCAGTTACTCGAATATATATCATTATCAAAAGAAAATTGTTTATATTCTTTCGGTGTGTGTGAGAAAATAAATTTATTTGTTAGTAAACACTATTCAACAATTTGATTTAAAAAAAAAAATAAAAATCACTATTCAACAAAAAAAACTAAGGAATCAGTCAACCAGATATGCTAAACAAATTGATATATATACTCGAACAAACCATTAATTTTTTTTTAACTAAACAAAACATTAAATACTTTTATAATTAAGAATTGATGATGATGATATACATATATAAATTGTACATGTGTTGTGTTTGGGTTTAATATACTTTCTTGATGATGATGATGATGATGATTGTATACATATATATATATACAGTGTACATGTGTGTGTTTATATACTTACTTTCTTGGCTTACCGGAGATTTAGGTTATCAAGTTAACGCTTGGTGCTAAAACGCAAAACGTGTAAGTTGAGGGGAATGAAGCCTGGTCCGACATCATTTTCATTATCATCATCATTATCAACATCACAATGATCATATTTAATGGTCTCGAGCCAAGCATCATCCACCTGAACTTTTGGCTCAGAGAGAGAAAAGAAGATTAGAGAGAAGTTAGAGAAACTAAACGGCCATGCATTTTATTTATTCTAGGATGGGCCCTTTATATTCTGCCAAAGGCATGGAGGATGGTTTCTTTTACCATTTTTATTCTTTTCAAAACCATTGAATTGATATTTGTAGAAAGAGAATTGTGTAATAATAAACGTAACCATTTCAAAAAAAGTACAGTATATGATATGTTGGGAAACTAAAAATTTTAAATTTTTTTATCATAATCTTATAATAAATTAATTTGTTACTCTTAGACAAATGTGACAAATGGAAGCACAAAATTTTGAGTGAATATTCCAATTTCAGATGTTCAGAATGCACGAGCAAGTTCGGTATACCTAAGATTCAAGATACATGTATGATCTCTAACTATACACCAGCATTATCTTTAAGACCAGAACTGTAAGCTGCTGACAAGTTTGGTATGAAATAAGACGTATTTCTATTTATACAATCACATTCAACTTTTAGACTTTTTTTCTATTTTAAAGTCAGAAAGTAAAAAAGAAAAGGAAGAGAAAATGTCTCTTTTGACAACCAACCATTCATAATACTATTAGCTGCAGAAAAATTAGATCCATATCACAATCTTAGAGCTAACTAACATTCACAACTTGTGCCATCTTCTACAAACGTCACATCATTAACTTTAACAGAAATATTATATGAAAACAGTGACAGAGAACTTGATAAGTGATAGCCACAACACTTATTGAATTTTCTTTACATTGTCAAAGATACATTTCAAGCACAAAGACAGAAGGAACAGTTCAGAATGTGCAAAGCTTTTCTGGATGGAAATGAAGGTTTGCATCAGTCTATAGAGAGCTTGGCCAGTGTGAGGGAAAGTACCTTTACTCCATTAGACATGTCTTCAGGAGATGAATATTCTTCAGGTTTATGGCTATATCCTGCAAGAAAAATCACACAACCAAAAACAATATTAATGGGAACGCTGATCCAATTAAGATCACGGACTTATTGATTCACGTGTATACCTTTGTAGCACGGGATGAATATCATACCCATTGGAGATATCCTGGAAACAGCAAAATTCAACAAAGTTCAACGTCACTCTTAAAGAAAGAACAGTGAAAGTAGACTGGTGATTTGACAAAAGGGTCTATTAAGTGTTCCCATTTAAATTATTTTAATGTAATGAGTTGTTGTTGTTGATATTGCTCAATTTGACAAGTTTAAAGTTGTTATTCCAAACATGAAACATGGAGATTTTGGTAGTACCTGGCCATGAAGAGAGAATCATGATAAGCTCGGCTTATCATCATCTTGTGTGATAAGTTAAGCTCTGTGCTTGCCTCTGCCATTTTCTTGATTACTAGCTTGTCTGAGAGAGCCGGTGGATCTTGATTTACAATCTTGAATTCTGTTAGCTTCACTTTTCGTTTTCGAGCTATCGTGTAGGCAGATTCCTGTATTTTCTTGATCACAGTGTTTCTTCTCGCTTCATCAATATCTCTTGTATCTTCAAAAGACCAGGAAAAAAAAGAACTATACCCTCAGATTCTCTATTAATATGTGTGAAGGAAACATGGAATCCATACCAATTTCAAGATGAGATTTGCTTGGAATGCTGTTGATTGCTCCAGGATGTAGCTCCAGAATACCTTAAAAACCGCAACGATTCATTCATCTTGTGAATAAGTTCTTGTGGAATCATCAAGTGAGGCAAAACTTACCAACAGTTCCTACAGTATCTATTGATTCTGATTCTAACACATGTTTCTCTACAGCAAGAGCTAACTCTGCAGCTGCAAGCCCGGCATCATTTCTGAAAAATATAGTCATTTATAGATTTAGTTAGTGGTTTAACCAGATGGCTTATATCTTATAATATAAGTCACCTGTATGGCATAAGCACAGCACCAGCGTGACCTCCATTGCCTTCAAATTCCACCTTAATACTTGCTGGAGCAGCAATGGCGGTTACCACACCGATATCTAAACCTGAGGTGAAATAGTAAATAAGATTGGTTACTAGTAAGCAGACAGACAAAAGCAAAAACTTGTTTTGTATGGTACCTTCATCTTCGAGAATAGGTCCTTGTTCGATATGCAACTCTATAAAAGCAAAATAGCTTCCTTTCTTCAAGAACACACTCGAAAAGTCTTCATCTTCATCTTCTGCGTACCCAGCTGATTTAGCTGCTTCTATAAAGGATACATTCTGTCCATCAACAACTCTAGTCTTTAGTGCTTCCGCAAGTTCTTTGCTTCCAGCGAGTAAGCGGCTGTATCATTCAGGAAGTAAAAAGACAAAAAAAGCATCAAAACCTGTGTGTTTTGCTCAGAGAATAAAGAGTTACACTACCTTCCTAAACAACTGATCCCAAATCGGGTAGGTTCTTCAGATGTGAACAAGATTATCTCCAAAGACCTCTTCGGTTTAAACCCCGACCTTTTAAGATAACAAAAAAGACCTGAGTGGAGGGGAGTTTTGCTTTCATTAAATTAAATTTCAGACGCTTCATTCATACCTTTTCAATACATTGATCGCTTCAATGGCACCCAAAACACCAACAACGCCATCATACTTCCCTGAATATGGAATAGCATCGATGTGAGAGCCAGTGGCTACAGCAGGAAGACTTGGCTCTGAACCATCCCTAAGTTAAAAGAGATATAATAAAAAAAATCAAAAACTAACCAACATAATAAAGGAGACAGAGAGAGAGAGAGAGAGAGACACAAACCATTTGCCAAATATGTTACCAACAGCATCCTCTCTAACAGAGAGTCCAGCAAGTGTCATCAAAGTCTTCACATACCTTCACAGAGTAAACTCAAATCCAAATTAAACAAAAAACAAAAAAATACATCCTTTCCTTCTTTGGTGATGCCTATTTACATACATACCTTCGTGCCAAGACATCTTTGTCAGTGTAGAGAACTCTTGTGACCGATGGAGAAGGAGCATCAGAGAAACTAGACAGCTCTTCTATCTAAAAATCAAAACCGAACAACATCTATTAATCTAGAACACTTCAAAAGATTGAAAGATCGCTCCTTTGAACCTGTTTTTGAAGTCCTGGAGCATCAACGGAGAGTGAGGAAGCGAGACTGATGGATCCGAATTGACCCGGTTCGTGGATTGGGTATCCGGAGAAATCCTCCATTGTTCTAATCGTTGGGTTTGGTTCATGTTGTTGTTGAGCTGAGCTTGAAGGTAGCTGAGACCAGACAAGGGAGATAAGCAGAAGAGCAACAAAGCAGAAGCGAGTCTTCGATTCTAAAGATTCCATTTTTTTTTTGCCTTCAGTGTTTGATTCAGAGTTCTTTAGTTTGGTATTTGTGTTTTCGAGAAATTAATTAATTAACCTAATAGTTAAATTGGTATCAACATATTCTCCAAATTGTTTAATTGAGAAGATCAAACTCAGTGGGAATCTGACGCACAGTGTTTTGTTTGTACCCTATACCTCTTTGTCTCTATCTCATGATATCATTGTGAGATATTTAGTTTATTGTATGTCTAGGAATCTTTTTCTAGGGGGTTAATTGTTTTAGTCGAAAGTTTTGGTCTCTTCCTCTAAATAAAAGACCATTTGCTTTGTCCTCATCGAGTCATCGACCGTTTCAGGCTTTTGTATCAATCATTTCTTGAAAAGCCCAATTGGTTGGATCCTACAGGTTAGCATTTCTAGAATTCTAGTCCTAAATAGAGCAGTGTCATTTCGTACCTGAACGAGATACAAACACGTAAAACTCGTTTTCTACCATCCAGTTCGACATTCTACAAGCTGCAAACCAAGTCTTTGTGTGTAATTCTACCATACATAACTCAGTGTAGCAGCTTTGACATCTCCTCCCGGTCATATGTATTGATGAAAATCCCACTGCCTTGCTCACAGTCCAGTTCACTTTATTGGAGCTTAAATGTAAGGAGGAAGGGAAGACTAAGCGATATTTCAAATCATGGAGCTTAAATGTAACATCAGCCTCCCACAACAATTCGGAGAGCCATGAAAGGCAAGCCACCGTTGTTGGATCAAACTTGGAAAAACTTGAGACGCAAGATATCTCTTTCATACCGAGATATGGATTAGGAAAAAGAAAAAAACTATAATGTTTAGGAGTTATCTAAACATTAGATATCTAATGTGTTTAGGAATTATATTTCACTGTGAAAGAAGATGCCAAGAAGTGGCATAACTTACAAGTTTGAGACCTTTAGTTTAGAGAGATTTTCTAAAGCAATACAAGATTGATTTGTTCTTAAAGTGTTTGATTCAATAATTGGTTTCAGAGAATTCTACTGAATTAAACACCCTTGGAAGACACATGTGACGTTACTTTACAAACCGTAAATGAACGAAGCCGTTACAAGATGAAGCAACAACATGTGGGAGATAGTTGTTGGCAACAAGCAATACGAAGGGAAGCAGTCCTTCGACTATACAGTGTCCATTGCTATACCGTATGGACCATGCGGACGAAAGTGGTGTTAAAGTTTCACAAAGTATGGGAGACCACAAGGGCGAAGCTAGAAGTTAATTACAGTGGGGCCATGAGGTAAAGAAAAATAATTAATGGGTGCACCAATATAAGTTTTTCACAATTATCTAACTATTATTGTAACTTTGCCTTAGAAAAATATGAAAATACAAGAAACTAGTGGGTGCATCACCTAGTCTTCCCTTGCTTGCTTCGCCACTGGGAGACCATTGATCCATGGAAAGACGAAGGAGTGAAGAATGATATGGCTCGAGCTCTTCTCTTCCAATACATACCGGAATCGTTAATACCACAAGTTGGAAATCTTGAAACTGAAAAAGCAGTATGGGAAACTATAAAAACAAGACATTTGGGAGCTGATAGAGTCAAAGAAGTTAGATTACAAACTCTAATGGCTGATTTAACAGAATGAATATGAAAGATACCGAGACAATTGATAGTTTTATCGGCAAACTTTTGGAATTGTCTACAAAATCAGCAGCCTTAGGCTAACATATTGAGGAACCAAAACTTGTTAAGAAATTTCTTAACAGTCTACCAAAAAAGAAATACATACACATAAAAGCAGCACTTGAACAAGTCCTCGATCTCAATGAAACGAGCTTTGAAGACATTGTGCGAAGGTTGAAAGTGTACGAGGGACGAATATACGACGAGGAAGAAGATAAAGGAAATGATCAAAGTAAGCTTATGTATTCTAATGCTGACTTGCAAGCATACCAAAGGTCCGAGTCAGGCAGAGGAAGAGGGTATGGTGGACAGTTCTTCAATCGTGGAAGAGGCCGAGGTCGCTATGGAGGATACAAACAAGAGAGAGAGATAAATTAACGATCGTATGCAGTGCCGCTCATGGGCACTTCTTATACGAATAAATATTTTTCGAACGACATGCAGTGCCGCTCATCGGCATAAGCCAATATTCAAGTGTTGGTCTATGGTCCATAATTGTTTCTTTTTAATAAATACATAGCAATAGACTTCAAATTTTGTTATTGAAACTCTTAATAAATCGTCCTCTACAATTTTAGGACTACATGATCTTCTTCAGAACAAGTGTTTCTGTGTTTTTTTTTTGCTAAAAAGTGTTTCTGTGTTTTAAGGTTTGATATAATTTATTCAAATTTGTGAGCCTATTAGAGTCACCATACATTAATTTCATTATTCCAATTACATAGCAAATGCAACAATCTGGTTACAATAAGAAAATACAAATGGAGGCATTTAATACGCCTCAAATCCTTATAACAATATTCACGAAAACCATACCTTATATAACACATACGTTAGTTACCTTAGTACCTTACATAATAAGATCCATATTTATTCTTTTTTTTGTAAAGAGGCATAAGATCCATATTTATTCACCCAAACAGAGTGTATAATAACTGATTTAGCCGACGAAAGGGGTTTGTGTGACAATGCCACAGTCATTGACACGAACATAAACCCTTTCACAAACCACAACAGCCAAAACAATAGCGTCTTCAGATATAATCTCAGCCTTCACTTTGGTATTCTCTCTATCAATTATATCTTTTGCTTCTTCTGCTCTTTTCCCCACCAATTCAGGCCACGAGCTCTTCATCCCTTCACCTGCGGTGTCTGTACATATACATGCCCACGTATATAATAAATACATTATGCTACGTTACCTGATTTCTTATGATAATGCATTTTGCATACATACGCCTTTTAGCATGAGCATTTATTATTTTTATATTTTGTATATAAATTTGAACTCTATATTTTTATTAATAAATATTATATATATATATATATGTATATATATGTAAATATATATAGTCCCAAAGATTGATTTTTAAGCTTTTCACACATATTAAAAGATCAGATACATACTTAATGTTTTATTCTTCCTAAGAAAATTCAACTTTTATTTTTTAAAATTTTAATTTATGTTTTAATTTTAGAGTAAAATGCACTAATTAAATTCTGAAATCAATCTTTGTATACAAAAAATATAAAACACAATCCTTTTTATACATATATATATATATATATATATATATTATCTCATTTTAAAAAACAATTGTACATAATCTTCAAATATTATTTTCAAATAGTTTGAGATGGATATAGGCTATAGTATAGCTGATATATATATTACAGAAGATGTGTGCATATGAAAAAATAATTTCTTATATATCTATAATAATACCTTGGCAGACGTCCGACATTTCTCTTTTCTTTTTTGAGTTTATTTTCTTTCTTTGGAGATGATGATTTATGTAGATTGCACAAGAACAAAATGACTATTTATAGAGAATTTTGTGGGGGCTATTCACTTCCTTTACAATATTTGCACATGAAACCCTGGAGGAAAAAAAGACCATTGAGAGAGAAAGAGATTCGCACGCAATTGAGTTTTGACCGACGTGAGATTTCTATAAAGAAATTCATGTTTTATTTTTGGTGTAAAATTCATGTTTTATTGTTAAGAGTTTAACCTACTTTAAATACACGTCAGAGATAAATATGGATATCAGGATAATGTCAAATGTCTGAAATTTATGGTGGTTCTAGAATGCAATATAATTAATATAGTAACGTAGCAAGTAGTGTATGGTTTGAACACGATATGAAAACTTTCTCGATTATGTGTATTATTATGTACAAGTATAATTTCTTTTTTTTTTTGTTCAAACCAACTTTCATTAATAAAACTTAGACTCCATCAATGGAGGAATTGTTCAACAGAAACAATAACACAGCCACATTAGCTAAATAAACCGCTGCAAAAGCAAAACGGATAACACAAACATAGATAAAAGCAAACATAACACACAAGCAACTTAAAAGTGAAACACCATGAATGCTACTGAGTGAGATGAAGCCACGGGAATTGGAGAACACGTTCAGTGAACTGTTACCCGAACATGCTGCAGCAACAAATGCATAGAGAGCAGCAAGAAACTTGGCTACAGAGGTGATCAAGCACCATCTTGATGAGCCTTGAAATTGTGAGGAACTCCACAACCATAATGAGGTGTAGAGTTGCAAGAACCACCACGGCCAGACAAACAAGTCTGAAACTACGAAGCCAAGGTTGGCTTTTTTAAATCCATCGCTTATCTTTTTGAGTTGTAGACCTGAAACATCAGAGAAGACTACCAACACACAAATATATTGTAATGAGCCCAAAAAGATATTTCGAACAACAACCTCATGCCGAGGTAAGTGAACCTCATACTGAGGTAAGTGAACCTCATACTGAGGTAAGTGAACCTCATACTGAGGTAAAGGAAGGCAAAACAAATGCCTAACAGCTTCGTACTGAGTTAAACAATGACTACCAAGAAGCATAAGGTCCTCATACTGAGGTAATGTTCGTGAATGGTTTCTTATACGGAGGACAAGGAATCCAAATCTAAGGTATGTTCCATCCCAAATAGAAACATCTAGACGGATCACAAGGGTCATACCTTTCCAAGTTCTGCCTAAGAACAGGAAGAAAAAACGAATTTTTCCCCATATGAAATTATAGATCTGAAACCTGTAACCATCGGTAGGGAGAAGCAGAGGCTTGACAAGGTTCACTCCAAGAGAAACAATCAGCAAACAGACTGAGTCGGATGTTGTTGTACAATGAAGAGGGGACCTCGCAGCTGCTAAGGTGAAACAATGGCAGGGGAAAGAGGACAGATCCAGTGTGACGAGAGTGACAGAAGCGTCGGGAGGATCAGGAGGGTCGGGAGCAGAGACCCCAGCGAGTAGATCTAGAGGAAAAACAAACGGCGGTGGCTCAGGAGGTGGGGGAAGGAGCAACAGTGACTCTGAACCCCGAAAGAGCAGCATCAAACCCATGGAAGAAAGGAAGAGGAGGGAGACAGAAGAGATTCTCACCGGTGGGCGAGAGACCACACCGTCGGCGGCAGATTAAAGTAAAAAACCCTAATCGCCTTGGAGTCGCATGTCTGCGGTTTTTTTTCAGAAAACTAGGTTAAGATCTCCAGCTTTCTCCGTTTGGTTTTGCGTACAAGTATAATTTCTATAATACAATATGGTGACAAAAGAAAAAATAATAAAAATACAATATATATATTTTACTCAAAAAAAAAATACAATATATATGTGGCTCAAATAAATAATGAATCTAGCGCGTACATTTTCGAAATTGGTGGTCATTTTATGACCTTTTTCATACGGCTTTCATGTGGTCATTTTATGCCTAAAATTTGCATTACTTTTAACAGAACGTAAAATATTTTCAAGAATTTAAATGTTTCTTTCCACACAATAAATGTTCCGCTGAAACTTATATTTCATCGTTTGATCACGAATCACAACATTTTTTTTTCTTCATAACGTTTTTCAACTATGAGAAAATAAAGTTTTTATGTTGGAGTGTTATATTCTTTACAAAAAAACATTGGGGATATCATATATATACATCGTGTGTGTAATGCGCAAAACTTGTGGATATCATGTTCTTGTGGATATCATGTAATGAGCAAAAAAACATTATCGGGGATATCATGTTGGAGTGTTATCAAAGAACTTGTGTTCTTTTTCTCATTTTCCATTTCCTTGAGCAATGAGCATTTTGAATAGAGTTCAAGTGGACTTATATTTGTTATAGTTCTACTTCTATCCTAAACACACTCGTTGTGCACTCACACATTAATTAAATACTCCAAAATGGTTGGCTCAAATCTATTACAATATATAGAATCCACTATCTCGAGACCTTCTGTGTAACGGATAGAGAGGGTGAAAGCAAAATATGTATTATGAACCTTTAAAAAAAAAGCAAAATATATGAACCTTTAAAAAAAAAGCAAAATATATGAACACCAAAAGAAATAAAAAGAGACATAATTATTACTGTATTATTTTTAAAAATGTATAGAGAGTTCATTTGAAACGAAGAGGACGAAAATTAACATAACATAATTGTTTTCTTTTAGTTTTCTTTCCATCTTCATATGTATAAGATATAAATGCATGCATACCTGCCACTCCAAAACAAAAACTCAGTAGCCATTGATTGGAGTTGACAAGTTCGGGTTTGATGAGTCTACGTCAAAGGTAGGGTAAGTAGAATGCATCGTTCTGGCTCCTCGTAGCCATATTCGCACTCTGGCCGTTCCCATACAACGAAAAAGAAGAAGAAGAAGATGATGAACCTGACATGTGTTCACTGTAACTCCTATACCTGCCAGAGATCCCCACATCCGCAAGATATGAGTACACGTCGCTCAACCATTGTGGCAAACGGTATCCGCTAGTTGCGTCCATCAAAACAGGTTCTTCTTCGAGCAGATCATTGATGATACCGAGATGAGGGAACTCATCGGTCATCAGACTCTGTGCTGGTCTCCTAATCTGAGCACCGTTTTGCCTCATGCTAGTACTTACAGGGTTCATTCTATGATTCCCGCTGATATTTGTTGCACTTGTATCTCTGCTTGAGCTTGAACCACCAGTCCACGGAACCTCCGCCGAGGCAACGTTGATAGGGAAGCCAGAGTGATTAGATATTGAGAGCAATGCGCTTGTTCCCGTCGACTGAGAGCTTGAGTGGTCGGAACCAACTACGGCGTTTTTATAGGATTGAGGAATATAAGTTTGAGTATGTGTCGGGGCACTTACAGGGCCTGTTGAGCTCATTGAACGAGCAAAGGAAGTTGCTGAGGTTCGAGGTGCAGCTGGCTTTGGAAGGAATGTAGGAGCACGCAAAGGCCTTGTTGACATAGAAGGAGGTATTGTGGAAGTAGTATTCTGTAGAGCGGCTCTAGAACCCACAGTTTGGAACTCAATATCTCGAGATTGTGATGCTTGTTGATCTGACACAGGTGACCTCGCAGATGGGAGATTCCAGGGAGAAGCTTTGGGTGGGGAAAACACAGCAGGGCTTTTCTCTTGCGTCAAAACCGTCCCACGATCCTGAAAAAATGAACACAATGTAGTCATTCTGATGTTGATGAGCTTTCCCCTTTAAAGGTATATCAAATGTTAAATAAATCAAAAGTTTGAGTGTAACCACCTTGGTAACAGGATGATGCTCCCTAGGGTTCTGTGCTTCCTGGATGGGAGAGATAACCACGCCAGCTTCAACAACTCTGCGTGTCTCAGAAGAATGGCTTTGACTCTTAGGGTTCGATGCATGTCTTGAAGGTTGGTTCTCTGTTTCAGTGGCTGAGCTGTTGGCACCAGATACGTTTCTTGGTTGCGTTTTTCCTCTGCACACCAGAAAGGTATGTTAACAGGATGTGGAACAAATAAAAGAATCAAAGCAAGTTCACTTACTTTATACGCCAAATCTTGTTTTGCCTGTTTGAAACATTCCCTTTGTATGACCGGACAGATTCATTAGAATAAACTGAGGTAGACTTTCTTTCAGCAACTCCATTAGGTAAAGATATGGAACTGTCTCCACTAGGGATAGATATGGAACTGCCTCTTCCTCTGCCTCCACTAGTGTTTTCTGATGGGGGATTGTGAATCTCAGGGGCATCTAATTCACAAGGAACAGGCATGCTCTCTCCAAGTGTGTCAGGTTCCTCAGCTGGTGATTCTGTTTTCTCTCTAACACTTTCCTCTTCCTCAGTATCCCTTTCTTCCGTTTGGGATCTCGCTTTCTCTTCTTTCCTTTTCTCCTTTTTGTTGTTCTTCTTCTTTTTCGCCTATGAACCAAGAATTTCCATTAGCAACCGAACAAGTTTTTTACGGCATTATATATTTTGAAAACAATAGAAGTGTAGAGTAAGTAACCTGTTTCTTCTTAGATTTTCTCTCTTTTTCGGTTGTTCCTCTTTTTGCCTTGTGTTTGCTTTCTGCCAGCCACTCTTCCTCTTCTTCGCGAATAAGTTCTTCTTGCATTTCCCATGCAGTATGTTCTTTGTATGCAACTTCAACCTTGCTGCTAAATTCCTCAGAAGGATTTTAGTTCAATATATGTGAGGTATAGTGAAAAAGCACAGGACACATAAATATCAGAAGATCAGAAATAGATAACAAAACACTATCAGCCGTTTCAGAATAATATTCATCACGCTTGTTAGAGCTTGCAAAAACGAAGTATTGTGATTGCTTATGAATTGATTTATATGGAAATTTTCTAACCTAGAGACAAATATATAATTGCCATATTACCCGTATATATGTGTAAGAACAAGCATCTCCATAGTCCGCCTACCAACCTCAGTTAAACGACTCTCATCACGCACTATGGCTTCTTCACTGTATTCCTCTCCAACATCCCACACCTAGATTCGGATAATTTTTTTTTTTTAAAATATGTGCACAACCGCACATGATAAACAAATCACGGAATTCAATCTGTACAAAAATAGCGTGTGAAACTAACCTTCGAAGGGTTTTGAGAACCATTTTCCTCTTTTATAGACAATGGCGCCATAACAGTCCTCTTCATGAGTACTAACAGATCATCCACTAATACAAACATGTCTTGGTCCACACTAACAATTGGAGCGGGGCCTGCTGGCAATTCTACGTTATCCATTTGTCTCTGCCTATTTTTCTTCTTCTTAGTTTCGTCTTCAATAGTCTTCCACCCACTGTACAAGGAATCCATCATCAAAGTGGATGTACCTTGCCTCAAGACAAAGAAGAATTTTGCAGCTATATTTAGAACCACATCCATTTTTTCTCGAGACATCTTACGCCTTGTGTTTTGGTCCAGCCGTAACCAGAAGGAACTAAAGCTACACCATAAAACAACAATCCATTCCGTGTTATGAAAACTGCTCAAACTTTGAGGAAAAAATATACACTAGATTGGGGTAAATCCAAAGCTATTATAATTTCATTTCTGGAATCTGGAGGAGATGAATGTAAATGTTGAATACCTTTCCCATTTTTCATTGTCTTGCATCAGGTTAAAAAGTTTGATTCTTTCCACTTCCATAAACTGCCAGCAAATGTTCTCTACATATGGCAAATATACCCTAAGAAGTTCCCTCCTGTACTGACTAGAAAGGCAGCGGAAAGGTCTGTCGATTTTCTCTCTGCAAGAATCAGTCATAGAAATTATCCACAACACAAAACAGAAAAAAAAAAAAAGAAAAAAAAAAAAAGAAAAAAAAAAACTATGCATAACCGTTACTACAATATGCCAATATATGTTTGGTTGGGAAAGTTTCAAACAATGCATATATGTTAACGGCGATGTATGATACATGAGTTTAGGTCAACTCAATCTTGCCTTTACCTGATCACCTGAACTTGAGCTTTAATGATAAGAGAGTCCAAATCATCAATGTACCCTTCCTGTAATTTAGGTAACTCTATAAGCTTATCCCAGTCCCAGTAATGCTCCAGCTTTTTTAACCTGTTTAGTGAATCTGCAATATCTGTGATCAGTATCTCTGTCTAAAGGGATGGATGCAAACAAAAATATGCAAATAGGTTACCAAAATATATCGATTTCTTTGGATCTTTATTCACAAGAGCTAAAGTATACTGAACAAAATGACTGCAGCCTGTCTCAAAGAAAAAAAAAAAAAAAACTTAAATGAGAAGGTTCCCCAGTTCAAGCGAAAGAAGCTACGCCGGATAACAAGCAAACAACAATACGAACCCGGAGGAATTTCTGCATGGTTTGCAAGACAGAGAAGCAAAGCGGGATAGTTGCAAACATCAGACCCTTGTGGATATATTGAAATATACCTACCATGTGAGGAATATTTTAGCATGCATAAGGAAAAAAAAAATACACAACTAGGTTTAGTGATTACAAGAATTTCAAGCGTGTTATTATATGACATATAGCTCATTGAATAACCAATTCTAAGAGCCTATAAATACGAAAGGAGAGAAGATGTTATATACCATTTGTATCCCCCAGCATCAAAAACATCACTGCGGAGCTCAGGTTTGTTGATTTCTGAATATTTCTCAATCTTCCAAGTATGTTTCCCATATAGTTCAGAATGTTTTGATCCTATAGAAAAAAAAAATGGAATAAAACGCCAAGCGACACACATGATATCATCTGAGAATAACATTCACGAAGAAGATACCATACCATCATCAATGTCCCAGTTGGGAGGCCACGTCGAAGGAAACCCATTCTCAACTTGATCAGACGAACGCCACTCCGCAAGTGCTTCTAAATATCTTCTTTGTCTATTTAAATTCTCTTCCTCTGATGATTGTCCTGATCCACAGTCTTCATTACTAGTCTCCAACATTACTCTACAGCTTAAGCCTCCCTTTCAAACTAGGAAAATTAGAGATTGAATATACAAATTAGAATCACATCCCACCAGTAATATACTCTGATCAAATGTATGTCATTCATAGTCACAGCACATAGACACAAGAGAATCTAATCAATCACTCACTCGCATGAACCAAACTAATTCATGAATCAAATCGATACCTACATATCATATAACTTATAAGCAATGAGAATGAGAATAAACCCTACAAACTCGATATTTTTCAAAATGCAAGAGGACCAATCAAATTCATTTCTTCTATCAACTAAATCTCCAGATTTTACAATAACTGCAACAGAAAACAAAAAAAACAGATATGCCGAACAAAATCTCATAAGAATTTTCTCGATCGGAAATAAAAAACTAGGATTGAAATCAGAAACCAAAGCCTCGGAAAATTCAAATACTAAAGAAAGTGAGAGATTGAAGGGCGTAAACGACGCCGCGTGGATCAAAGCAAACCTGCGATGATGAAAGGAAAGAGCAGAGAGAAGCTTCACGTTGAATGGATTTAATGGCAGCTTCTCAAGCTTTTCTAGAAAGAGAGAATTGGTGAAGAAGAACACACAGCAAAAAATGAGCGGAAACAAAAGAAAACCCTCAATTGAAATATAATAATTTAAAGAAATGGTTTCATGACATGTATTTATATAACGTTAATGTATGTTTCAGCTTTTGTCCATTGCCTAACAAGAAAGATATGGAACCATAAATGGCAGTCAACTTTCTTTTTTTGTTAATATAATTTTCCATTTGTTGACTCATTTCTTTTACCACAATATACTCTTCCATTTGTTGACTATTTTCTTTTACCTTCCTCAAATACTACTCTAATTTTTGGTTCCCAACAAACTAATTAATAATGTTTAGTATTTATTTTTAAAAAATTTAAAGTAATATCTACTTGCATTAAACGAATGACTAAATTATATACAGTAAAAACTATAAAATAATAATGTTAGGACTATTATTAATTGGGAATTAATTTCTAGAGTTATTAATTTACAAAAAGTTGCTTTTAGATTTTTTTCTATTTTAGAACCGACTTTTTATAAAAATAAAATTAATTGATTTTACCTTAATTAAACTTTAATTCAACTTTATATTATTTTTATTGTATTATCGATTTGTGTCATTGTTAGGCCGAGAACATATAGTAATTTATCGTGCTTATTAATTTATCAAGTATAAATTTATAGAATTTCTACTATAGTCAAATATATGTATTATTAATTAAACTTTAATTCACCTTTATATTATTTTTACCTTAATTAAAATTTAATTCAACTTTATATTATTTTTATCGTATTATCGATTTGTGTCATTATTAGGCCGAGAACATATAGTAATTTATCGTGCTTATTAATTTATCAAGTATAAATTTATAGAACTTCTACTATAGCCAAATATATGTACTATTAATTAAACTTTAATTCACCTTTATATTATTTTTACCTTAATTAAACTTTAATTCAACTTTATATTATTTTTATTGTATTATCGATTTGTGTCATTGTTAGGCCGAGAACATATAGTAATTTATCGTGCTTATTAATTTATCAAGTATAAATTTATAGAATTTCTACTATAGTCAAATTATATACAGTAAAAACTATAAAATAATAATGTTGAGACTATGGTATTTTATTAATTTCTAGAGTTATTAATTTACAAAAATTTGTTTTTAGATTTTTTTCTATTTTAGAACCGACTTTTTATAAAAATAAAATTAATTGATTTTACCTTAATTAAATTTTAATTCAACTTTATATTATTTTTATTGTATTATCGATTTGTGTCATTATTAGGCCGAGAACATATAGTAATTTATCGTGCTTATTAATTTATCAAGTATAAATTTATAGAATTTCTACTATAGTCAAATATATGTACTATTAAAACATGTTAAAACAACCTTTTGCATATGTGATTTTTCAAATTGAACCGAATTTCAGAAATTTTATTAAATATATTTTATATTAACCTTATAATTTTCCAATAATATATTGTGACCATTAGGCCTAGGCATTTGGGTTCTCGGGTCGGGTACAGGTTGGGTCTTGTCGGATCCGGGTCCTTCGAGTCTTACATATTTAGACTTAATAGGGTAATAAGAATTTGTCGGCTTGGGTTCAGTTTGGGTCATGACAGGTCTGGATCGGTTCGAGTCTTATATAGTTGAGCCCAATAGGGTAATTAGAATTTGTCAGTTCGGATTCGGTTTGATTCTGGGTCGGGTTCGGTTCGGCTCATGTCGAGTCCAGCCCAAAAAATACCCAAAACACACAAAAAGAACTTGAAAATATATAGATACCCAAAAATATCCGAAATTTTACTCAAAATCTGACCCGAATACATGAAAAATACCCGAAATATTCTGATTATCTGAATTATATTTGAATTATCTTATAGAATGTTGATAAACTTTATGAAATAGATTTTAAAACTTTTATACGTGTATATAAAATCATTTTAAAAGGATTTATAAATTATTCATAACAGTTTAAAAGTCATTTATAAGTGTTTATAAATAACTTATTAGGGTTTATAAACCATTTATAAGGTATATATACATTTATAAGAGTTGATCTATTATTTATAAAGGTTAATAAATCATTTGCAAGAGTTTTAAATAATTGATAAAGGTTTATAAAATAATTTATAAAGCTTTATTAATCTTCAAAACATCTTTGGAAGATTTACAAGTATTCTTATAGAATTTTGAAATTTTAAGAGTTTATAAAATTAGGCATTAAAATTCCCAAGTTGTTTTGGTGTGAGTGTGACGCATAACTTTATATTTACTTGTCTCCTACTTCATTGTTCACCCTAATTTCATTTAGAATATATACTTGCAACTTTGCAAGCATAAAACCAAATTCATCTTCACCCACATGTATGTATACATTCACATAGCCTCAAGAAAAAAAAACGCAGTTTTTAATATCAAAACGTGAAATACAGGTTTGGTCTCACCTTCCCAATGAAAGCTAATGAACCACCAACACGAGTGATACCTATAGGCTATAGCTACATCTGCAAGTGAACCCCATGTAGCCTTTTTGAAAGCTGGTGATTGGGCCAATGATAGTCTGCATGTTGTTGGTACAAAATCGATCAGCATTTCTCCAAAACAGACAAAAAGGAGACTCTTGCGACGAGCCATCACATTTATAAAATCGTTAAGTATTTTTCACATTTCTATATTTATGTTAGATCTATACTATTATTTATGAAGTGATTTTCCTTAGTTGTCTTCTTCTCCTTGATTATAGGTAATTTTTGCTTATTTATCATTGATTTTTGCTTATTTTTCATATCCTCCATAATTATTTATTATTTGTTATGTTTTTTTATAATTTTAGTTAGTAATTTTATTTATTTATCATATTTAAAATAATTTTAGGTGGTAATTTTAGTTTTGCTTACTTCTCATATTCTCCATAAGTTTAGGTTATTTTTATTATTTTCATGTTTTATTATTTTTAGAAATTCTTTGTCATATTCCATGATTTAATTTAGGCTCAGTCATTAGTTTTAATAAATAACTAGATTTTGACCCGCGCAGGCGCGCAGATGTATATTTTGAAAAATATGTTGATATTTGTTTTTTTATGTAATTATTAGGGTTTTACAAAATGAATCCAAGGAACAGAACCGATACCGATCCGAAAATATAGTACCAAACCCGAACATAAATTGATTAAATATTCGAATTATTCAAAATTTTGTTATTTATAGAACCAAATCTGATCCGAACCGAAGTATTCGGGTACCCAAATTTATCTAAAAATAGATTTATATACTTATATATATATTAATTATTTTTAGAATTAACGTATATAAAACATTAAGAATGATACTTTTAAATTGGTTTAAATACTTAAATATATATATATATAGATAGTCAAAAGTAAATATCTGCAATAGTTAAAGTATACTAAAATCACCAAAAATACTTAAAATAATTATTGATTCCGTATCCAAAATTGTAAATCAAGCCAATTGATATGTTAAGCTTAGGTATTCTGACATATGTTATTCAAATTTATAGGTATTATATTATTTTATTTATAGATTTTGAGAAATTTAAAATAGATAATGATTTAAAACTTTAAAAATAATTTAAATTAATTATCCAAACGTGAACCAAACCCGCAAAGATCCGAATCAAACTCAAACCAAAATTTAGGAACATCCTAACAGGGCTTAAATCTTTGACTCCGAAAACCCAAAACACAACCCGATCAGAACCAAACCCGTATGGGTGTCCGAAATCTCATCCCTATTCATTATTATATATCGTATACTGTCATCATATTTTATACGTACCATCATATAAGTAATCATATAATTAATAGTATTTTATACGTACCATCATATAAATAATTACATATATTATATTTTTAAAACTTAATATGAAATATAAAAACCATAATTTGAGTTGGTATTTCAAATTGGGCTTTGTATTGTATTTTTATTATATATATTGACAACATTTTTTTATAATGGTTATTGAAAAATAGTTTATTAAAAATCCATTTTTGAATATATGTATTATTTTTTAATCAATTTTTGATATAAATCAACTTTAAATTATTATTTTGATTTGAAATATGTGTATAAAGTTTAAATTTTGTTTTATGGTTAGTTTAGAAAATAAAAAGTTTTAGGCAATTAGATTGAACCGTTTTCGTATATTTTAAATCTGGCTCAGATAGATAGTTTCTTACTTTCTTATAATATGATGGATTTTTAATTTTTTTTAATAACATAAGCCCATTACTTTTTTTTCTTACTACTACTATCTTTGTTTCCAAACAAAATTAATTTTTTTAAAAGACTACAATTCATGTTTCCAAACACTCCAAATTTTTTTAATAGTCCTATTCAAGTCTCCAAACACTCCAATTTTGTACTTGAGTTTTAATAAGATAGATTTTTTGAATTGTTAGTTTTTAACATATTTAGTAATTATTTAATAAATATTTTCATTATATTCATGGATAACTATTATTAATGAGTATTAATTTTATAGTTTTGTTCATATTATGTTTACTTTTAATATTAAATCTTTTAATGTTTTATTTAATTATTATTTTTAAAATGAAGATTGCTTCTCTTTTATATCACCAAATTATCTTATCAATCAAAATATGAGTCCAAAGAATACAATCGATCGTTGTTAAAAATTAAAAATACACCTTTTACTATTATATATATATATATAATTTATTAATTTTAGTTTATAATTTTTTATTAAATAGAAGTATGTTTTTTATTATTGTAAATTTTGTTAATAGGTGTCAATATGAACTCCGATGAAGAAGAAATTCATATAAAATGCAATTAAGACTTTGATGAAGAGGGGTTTGATTTCATAAGCTTCTTTGATAATTTGGTAATTATGGTTTATTTGTAGATTTATATTTTATATTATTTTAAAAGTAATAATAAAATTTTATTAGGTTATTATAATGATGATACTTTTTACATGTGTGGTTTAGTTAAAGAATAAATAAATATTTACAAATACCAAACCATTATCTATGTTGTCCTCTAATAAAAAAAGTAAATTATATCTCTAATTAATTTAATATTTGAAACTAATTAAATAATTTAGATAAAAATTAAATAAAATTTGAATTAGATGGATATATATTGGTCCGCACAAGTGTACGGGCCACCATCTAGTTTATAAGTATTTATAAAATAATTTATAATGATTTATAAAATTATTTAGTGTTTGTAAGTCTATTTAACAAATTTTCTTTTCTTGATGCTTAATTTCATAAGAAACGTATATGTTACCATCCTTCTTCATGGCCTTCAAAACCTCTTCTACACCAGAGAAGTCTCTCTTTTAACAGAAGCGCTGATAATGGTGTTGAGTGTAAGCTTCAGGTTTGATGATTCCTTTACAAGAGAACTATTTTACCATTAAAAAAAAAACTATTTTACCAGCTTCCTAGTCTTCTCAAATTCACCTCTTCTGCATAATCCTTCGATATTCAATCCATTCCTTACCACTTAATCGAAAATCCTTAGACCTTATATGAACATTCTGGTATGACAAAAACAATGGCACATGTCATCCAATCTCGTCGGATTTGATCACCATAGAGCAATTGAAAGTTCCTCGAACTGAAATTGGAGAGCTCATGCGAGAAAATAGATTAGGTATATGTTCAATTAATTAGGAATATAATAGTCTTTTTACTATTGAAAATTAAAGGTAATGTAGTTAAAGTAAACATAAAAAATGGTACTACGAAAGTGATAGTGTAAAAAATTTCTCTAGTTTAATTTTAGTTGTAATATATAATTTATTGGAAAACAGATTTTTATTGCGATTTTACCACGTAGGTCTATGCTAAACAAGAAGTTAATTCCACCCAAAAACTAAGAGGATGGTGAACTGGCACATATATTTTTATTGGAAAAATAAATATATTTTTTGAAGGGCTTTCGGCCAATAAGAGATTTTCAATGAAAAGAACATTTTCAATTTTCCCAATTTATTTGTTCTTTTCGTTTTTTTCTGTCTTTTATATTTAAGTATCATCCTCTCGCAGCAGCATAACCTAGATTGGCTTTAGTTACTTTAATCCAATAGCTAGTTATATAGTTCAATGATTTTGTTGTGAGATAGATCTGATTTTTTCAGTGAAAATAATATTTGTGACATACAAGTAAAAGATTTAACATGTATATATATATATATATATATCATCGCTATAGCCAATATATATCTCAGTGATCAATCACAAAACATGCATGATTAAATATCCACCTAAACATACATTACATTAACATATAATAAACTCATCATATGCGGTCCTGTATTAAAATACACATATCAACCTCAAGAAACATACAATAAACACCCAAAAAACGTATTATACAAATATAGATGTAGTGGTTGATGATCTCATAACTCATAAGCCAAGACGTAGCTCCAAATCGATTTCATCTCCTTCAACGACGACGTTTTCTCTCCTTGTAACCATCGATCCAACTCGTAAGCTCAAGTTTGTGGTCGTCCTCAAGACGACGGAGTCTACTTGCTCATAGACTCCACGATCGGAAGATGCCACGTGGAAACATCTTCGAGAACCGGAGAGTGCTGAGTCAGCGTCGTTTTGCAGCTTGGTCGCCTTGTTGAGACGGTCACGTCGATGGATGTTCATGTGACCACCTAAAGCTTGTGCGTTCGTGAAACCTCTTTTGCAGAAAGTGCACTCATACATTCGTCTCGTCACGGTGGAGACCGACGAAGAAGAACGATGGTGAAGAACGGCTCCGGTCTCTGATGAAGTGGACGACGATGATCTCTCACACTCCATACTTTGTATATGTTACTTAAATATTCGAGAGATATTTCTGAAGAAAATGTTGAAACCCTAAAGATAGGATCCTGAGAGATGTTTAAAGATGGAAGGGTATATATCCAAATGTGTTTAGTGAATAGAAAGATGTTATTAATATAGAGTTAATTATACTTTTGGTGTTGTGTTTATATGTTTGTTAGACATGATTTGGCTTTTCCTATCGTGGGTATATTATTAATAGATCGTGTACATATGTAATGTATCTATCGAGTATCGACAGTATCAATATTATCACCGTATATGGTGGATTTTGTTTTGTTCTCATGTAATACTATTAACGTACTACGTAGCATATGATTAATTATTAACTTGCCAATGATAGCAAGTTTATATAGCTAGTATCTTATCATAGCATCAATTTAAAAAGGTATTGCTCAAAAAAAAAAAAAAGATTTCTATATACAACTCGTTTGTATGCAGATCGGAGCTAGGAGTTTACCGCTCAAACCTTCTTTGGAGAATTCGTTGGACGATGCATCTCTAACCCACACACCCTGGTTAGAAGCCAGCACATTAGATAAAAACATCTGGACCACATCCCAAAAGCAGTTGGTCTAATGGAAATAAAGATTACACATCTTAACAATGTTTTATTAAATTATGATACTCTCACTGATTCTCTAGTAAATCAATCAATAATAATTAACAAAAAGGGTTTGTTTTGACTTGCGATGTTCTAAATTTAGCTTATACTTGATATCGGATTTTCCCATTCCAGCAATACGCATTAAGAACAAAACTCTCAAATTTTAAACTTTTTGTAAGCAAACCAAATTACTTCCGTCTCTACTAGTTTTGTTTAATTTTACAAAATAATTGTATAAACAAATTCACGAACATGAAAGTATGGAAAGAGACACAACGAAAGATTTGATTAGAAATCATTTTAAAACTAAATAAGTCAATCGTCAGGCGAATACAATTAACTGAAATCCAAATCAATCTCAACTAAACTCTTCAATTAGTCCATAAAATTACAAAAATGATGACCTTTAAAAATCAAGGGAGTGGTTTATAATCAATCGTGTTTGTTCTGTTTCTAAACATTCCTTTTGTGTTTGTCTTGTAATAGTCCAACCTTTTATCGCAATATGATACTTACATGACCAAATATGAATTTAATACTGATAAGGTCTCGACTGGCTGCTTTTTTAACTACAAGAAAATTCACTACTATTGATTTACGAAAAAATAAACATTATATTGAAGAAAACGCATTCATATTTTATAAAATAAATCAGACACGGATATGCTACAGAAATATAGAATACGTAGCTAAATTTTAGTTAATTTAACTATAAATCATCTTTCTTAATTGGACAGCCAGGCCAAAAACAAGGGGTCATTTGATAGCAACTCGAGTACTTTGATTCGCTTAATTACTGTCACGTCACTGATCAATTACGTTACTTGTACACCTAATCCGGTTTATGTGGGTCTGGTCTGCTTTTCTTTTAGCCAAACCAGTTTTGTCTAAACAAGTTATTTCCCTTAGTAAGCAAAAGTACCAGTGTTCTAGCGGTAGAATAGTACATGTACAGGCCCGGGTTTGATTACCGGCTGTTCGATATGTTGTTTTCTTTGAGACCATCTTAATCTTATGTTTTCTTACCAGGAGACCATTTTTCTTTATGTTTTTACTTTTTTTTTGGATGCAAGACAAAACTTTTTGGATGCAAGACAGACCATCCATACAAAACAATAAGAATCCGCTCTACCTGAGTTCGCCGTCTTCTTAGTGAATTGAAAAGAGCTAATTGTCCGAAGCAGCAAGCATAAAACCAGCTCCTTATAGCCGTCCGTCCTAGAAATAATTTTTGGTATCTTGGAGTTGTTGTAATCTTCCTGTTAGTGATTGTGACAGCTTTGAATGAGACCGTTCCATTGTTTCTACTCGTGTAATAAATACCTTGGAAGTAACAATGCTTTCAACGATAACCTTCTGAGAAAGTTTTGTTTCCACCTCCAGAAGGTTATGATAGCTCAATGATCCGTTGCTAACCTTAGGCTTCAGGAAAGTAGCTCAGATACTGGTTCCATTACTTATCCTGCTGGCCTCAGTGCTTCATGTTATGAGTACACTAACTGGGTAAAATTTGAGCACAGGCTCCATTCCAAGGAGCCTAGCTAAAACCATAACACGTTCCATCTAGCCTCAATCTAGTAGATTTTATTCTACACTATATAATCTTAGAAAAGTTAATGGTGGTGCAGACCAATACACAACCTAAAGATGATCACAACACAAGAAAGAAAAACAAGAGAGATTGTAAGAGAATGGAAATATCAAACTCACTACGGACCGTTGCAATTTCTACTGCTATTTACAAAACAGTTTAAAATGGAATAAAAGGCATAACTCATTACTAAAGTAAATAAAAAGTCTTTCTATCATTTCTCATCGGAACAACATTTTAAGCTCCTCAAGTCTGGCCGACCGGACTTCTTCGTCAGTCAAAGCTCCAGCAATCATCCGCTGCTTCCTCGCCTGAACTTGCTGCATCCGTTCCTCTACTGTATCCTGCATGCGCACAATCATCCAAAGACAAACCATGTAAGTTAAGAGATGGATTACGAGACAAAAAAAACTGGAGAATGCAGTTTATAGTGGTACCTTGACAATGAATCTTCTGACGCATACAGTTCTTTTCTGCCCTATGCGATGAATTCTCATGATTGCTTGCTCTTCCACCGCCGGATTCCACCATGGATCCTAAGTGTTTCAAGAAACAAAGAAATGTCATTATTTCTTCATAATCAAGAAGAATTTAAACGCAAAAGCTTGAAGAGACATTGTACCATTAAGAAGACGTTTGAAGCTGCGGTCAGATTCAGACCAACTCCTCCAGCTTTCAGAGACATAAGCAGAACCTGCAGAAGCATGAATATTTTTTAGCTCTGTGTTCCATTTAAACAGATTTTATTTTTAAAAAAAGACCAATTTACTTACTGTTTTCTGTTTGGTTTCATTGAACTCCTTTAAGACCTTTTCTCTCGCCTTCTGTGCAAGCTTCCCATCGAATCTAAGAAACTCAATTCCTCTTCTTCTCAAAGGAATCTCCAGGAGATCCAAAAACGAAGTCCACTGGCTAAACACAATGCTCTTCTCTCCCGTACCAGACATCCGAATCTTCTCTAAGCATTTTATAAGCTCCGAGACCTTTGAGGACTCCTTCCAGTTCTTTACAACATCAACACGGAATATACTCTCCGTTGGGCATGAGATGAGCTCAGTTTTCTTCAGTACAGTCCTGCAGATTGGGCATAGACCACAAGAAGTAGAGCGCCAGCTAGTAAGGAGACATTCACGGCACATTCTGTGAGCACAAGGTGTGAGAATGGGATCATCTGCAGACTCCAGACATATTGGGCACTCTTTGCTGTTGCCATCACGTATGTCTTGGATAACTTCTTCGATGTAGGCCCGAGATGGAGCTCTTTGAGAAACTGAGTCAGGATTGTTGTCAAGAAATCTCCTTGCGAGGCTGTCTAAGTCAGCGTACTGTTGTGAATCTGCCCGGCTGCAATTTTTTCAGAATGTATTAGAATCCACTTCCAAGGGATAGTAAGCAAGTCTACTACTACAAATGTACCTCATAACTAGAAAAGGGTGGTTGCAACATTGGCGTAGACGGAGGAGGAGCTCAAGGATGTTTGCATAGTTGTGAAGAACTCTTCCTTGTGCCACAAACTGGTCAAACTGGACCTGTTTTCCAAAACAAGAAAGAAGGTTATGCATTGACGTTATCAATCATTGAAACCAATTATGATTAAGCTTTTATTGATTGAGCTTGAAGCCTAGAACTATAACACATACTTTAGATCTCTTGAAAAGGGCAGTATAGAAGTCACGTTCTCCTTCAGACTGTTCACATTCAATGACTTTAACATCGGTTGGAGGAAGTTCAAGAATTAGACTGAAAGTTTACAGATAAAGTTAGATGAACGTTGAGCATAGGACAAGAAAAAGAAAAATATTTTATCAGTGAGAAACATCTACCTTCCTTCTTTGTCCCTTGTCTCCTTTGTTCTTCTCAGCATCAATGGCCTCAAAATCGCCTTGATTAGCTTTAGTCCTCGTGGATCACCATTTTCATATGGCTTCTGAATCAACTTATTCCACCTGTGTGTATATACACACACATACATTAAGTTGTAAAGTTAAATAGCAAAAGATAAGGAAAGTTTCAGATGATATCTCATCATACCAAGCCCAATTGCACCATGGTTCGACATGAAGGAAGCATAGAAGACTGTAAAGATCTTCAAGCTTGTTCTGCATTGAAGAGGTATAGATAGAGCCATTAAGTACCAAAAGAGTATACGCTCAAATTATATCTATTCACAAGTTGAGCTATTAGTATCTTACTTGTAAGGGAGTCCCTGTCAGACACCATCTGCAGTGGGAAGACAACTCAAATGTAGCTTTAGCAGCTTGTGTTTTCCATGATTTGATAGTGTGAGCTTCATCAAGAACAATCCTGTACCAATCAATTCTGTGGAAAATACTGTTCGCCATATCCTGCATATCATATGAGTCTCAGAATTTAAGTTCAACTAAACTGATAGAAAAGAACACACTTTTGGGAACTTTCTTACCTGCTTGTAAGCAGAGGTTAAGACACCATAAGTTGTCAAGACCACATCATGACTCGCTATAGCTTTTGCGTCCTGCGTCCTATCCCCTCCGTAGTAACTTAACACAGACACAGTGTCAGGCATTGAATGAGTCTCAAGCTCGTCCTGGAACAAAGTGAAAACAATCCATGAGACTTTTCTGAAAAAAAATATAAAAACCAAGAATAAACAGCTGCAATTCACCTTCCATTGGCTTAGCAATGCCATGGGGCAAACAATAAGAGTGCCTCCTTTGGCCTTCACACACGTTAGTGCTTTATGGCTCACATTCCTCTTAGGTTTATCTCCATTAACATCTGCCGCCAAGTCATCTTCAATTTCTGGGTTACCTCGGCCTGGCCGTGCAAGTATCAGTGCAATCGTCATCACAGTTTTTCCAAGTCCCATGGCATCTGCCAATATCTGCAAACAAAAAGTTACATATTCTAATCAAAACCACAAGCAGAGAATATTGGCCACTAGAGAGACAGACATGTGTTACAATGAAGATTAAGCGTGTTCAAGAAACATACTCCGCCTCTTGCCATCTGTGTAGCTGTTGGAAACTGGATTGTTGCTTCACCGCTGAAGATGTTCACATAAATTGAAGGCGCCCTCCTTAATATAATCACATACAAATCAACGTTAGTTATTATAGATGAATTAACTTGAACAAATGCACAGTTTGTTGTAAGCATTTGAGATAGTACATACTCGTCACAGATTCGATAAGCCTCCCAGCAAGGATGGAGAGTTTCAGCTGCTTTATCAACATCAATTCCTTTTTCAGACTCTGACATCCAGTAGAGTGCTTGTTTCTGGTACGGTCTCAGGTTGCAGGTGAGCTTACTTGGAGCTTCCATTTCCTAAAAGATTGACAAGAGAAGATACTATTATAATTAGTTTTGCTTTTAAAAAGGACAAGAAAATATTCTTATAAAATTATTTCACAACCTCCAGGTTATATGAATCTGCAGCGCCAACGACCCGATTCATATATGAGTCAGGAGCATCTTCTTCATCTTTGTTGTGCTCCAGATATAGTGGAGCACCTTTTCTTCTTTTCGCTATGGCCAACAATGCTGCTCTTTCATCCGAGTCATTCTGACCAATCAAAGCAAAAATTACTTAGTTTCCACCAAATGAACAAAGAAAGTACATCATATGAGTTTCATAGAGGAACACATACCTCCAAGTTGAGGGAGCGTTTGCGAGAGTCAAGTTCCTGAGGAGTAAACTCAGCCTGCTTGAAGATATAGAAAATGAGAAACAGAAACCAAAAAAAAAAAAGTAATGGAACATGAAAGCTTGGTACGTGCCTTTTGGTAGGGTTTGATTGTCAAGTGTCTGAAAAGCTGAAGAAGAGGATGAAGCGTGGACTCGATGTTAGGTGAAGAACCAATCCGCCAAGTGGATTTGCTAACATCAGTGAATATGGAGCTGTGAATGTAGAAACTGCCATCCAAAAGCCATATTCAGTTTCCAACAAAACAAACAACTAAAAGAGACAAAAGACGATCATTACCTGACATATAGCATAATATCTTGCATCATTTGGAGAAAGGATGGCGCAGCTACACATCTGCCGAGCATTTTGACTTTACCGGATCTCAAAAGGCTAACAGCCCAGTTCGACCATTCCATTGGAAGCCTACCAATCTAAGAAGATTACAAATCAAATCATTAGTCTCTTCACTTGAAGTTTCTCACATCAGAAACACAAATCACCGAGTATTATTAACAAACATGTTATAACTAGAACGCCAAATAAGAAGTTCAAATTTATAAAACTCTGTGCAGTGAAAGGGATTACCTCTCCACATCTTTTGGTAGAGAAGCGAACAATGTTTGGGACTTTCAAATTGAGAGTAGAGGGAAATGCGAAATTCACAACTTCGTTATCTTCCAGTCTCCTTCCTTTACTAGTGGAAGTAGCGGTGACAATAGACCTCCCAACCAAGTACCAGTCTCTCTCCACCGGGAAATCACCATCTTCCACTTTCGCCTTTCTTGCATCAACCTCCTGTGTATTAACCTTCTTCACATACACAGGCTTCTCTTCTCTCACTTCCATCTTCACATGAGTAGAATCTGATTCCACATCCAAACACTCAGGTTTTGGTGGGATAACTTGAAGTGGCTTCGGCGACAAGATGAGAACAGTTTGTTCTGTCTCTAGATTCTCAGGTTCTTGTTTGAACCCAACAGAAACACACTCGTTGCCAGAGCCTCTTGAAACAGCTTCAACAACCACCATAGGCTTCTCTATGGTATCATCAATCATCATTGCTTCTCCTCGAGTCTCAAAATCCAAATCAGGTTCCTCCTTAACACGGAACTCTAAAGATTCAGATTCTACATCATCACCAAGAGTTACAGAACCGTCACCGGTTACCTCCTCGTCGTTCAATTGAGAAGAGATTCGGACTCCAGTGGATGTCCTGAGGACCACATAGGATTCATCGGGAGGAGTATCGGCAACGATCTTACAATCGTCTGAACGTGAAACAGCTGCTTCGTGTTCGGTTCTCCGCATCTCCATTTGATGCAAGGAGAGATGAAGAAGAGAGAAGGTAGTGGTGAGTGGTGAGAGTGGAGGCTTTAGGGTTTAAATAAGGTCTCTTCGTGTTCCTTTTTCGCGCGAATTGAGTTTTTTCTTTGGTAATTAAAAGGCTTCGCGGGGTGTTTTTGGAGCCAAAATTACTGTTAATCTCTCTCTCTCGCTGTTAATTTAATTTTTATCAAATCTTATCATTGCAAAACAATATTTTATTTCCTCTTTCTGATTCGCGGGATATTTATGATACACTAGTTGATACTTGATTCCTTTAATCTCGCCGTTAATTTATCATATTTACTTTCTAAACCAATATTTTACTCGAATTTGGATTTGATCCATGTAGTTTGATGGTCAGGTTCCATTTTATTGGTTGACGGCACTAGGCGTGGAATCAAAATCATATAAGTAAGATGTCTAATTTAATAAATTTTAAAATTAATATATATATATATATATTATATAAATTAAACTATATACCATAGAAAAGACATAAAATTTGAAATTTATTTTGAACTAATTTTTGATAAAAACTTTGAACAAATACTGTCAACTTAATATTTAAATTTGCATTGAATGTTTTTAACATTTACGAATTACTAAAACTTTTAAACATCGCATAATGAAAACTTTGTTATTAGTGACTTGAAGTTTTTGTTTTAAAAAGATACAAATCATCAAAAACCAATTAGTAGAACACATCATTTAACATATATCAATATTAAAATATGTTATATATCTATGTATATATTATTTAAATTTAATTATATACAATATAAAATATAAAATATGATTGTTTGGATTAATAAATTATTTAGTATTCACACCAATTTAATTATATACGTAATAGTTGATGATAATACATAAAAATAATTTATATATACAATGTTCATCATGCGCAAGGCGCATATCTTAACCTATCTATATATTAATTGAGAAGCATTATAACATTTTTTTTTGTAACCATGTGTCATCACTAGAATGATTCTTAAAATCATTCAAAAAATATATTGGTCCACCTAAACATATTATATTTTTTATTAAACTAATCATCAAATCAATTAGTTGTCTACAAAAGAATATTCTCCATTATTTCCTTAAATAAAAGTTACACGAAATTACCTAACATAATTAACATATTTTTAACAATTAATGTTATAAATAATGAAGATTTGATAACAATTTTTGTATTATTTCTTTTTTTTTTAATTTTATATTATTCAAAAAATATTATTGATCAAATATCCAAACCACTTGTCATATGCTTCATGATGATTAATCAAATGTGTAATTGTTCCTTTTCTTTTGTATCTGTATATATTCATGACTATCCCCTATATATTATTTGAGAAGCATTGCAACATTTTTTGTAGCCACATGTCATCACTAGAATGATTCTTAGAATCCTTAGAAAAAAATATGCTGGTTCATCTAAATATATAATAAGCTTTTTATTAAATCACAATAAATACATTATTAATGTGCTTCATTATTTCTTTAAATAAAATTACGGAATTACCTAATGTGACTAAAGCATATATGACAATTAATGATTTTGAATAATAATGATTTGATAAAAATAAGTGTGTATTATAATTATATTTGTTTAATTTTAAGTCATTAAAATAAATTAAACAATCATAGTAACCATATAATAAAAATTAAAAAAAATATTTATATATTATATTTTGAATTTTTAAAAATGAGTATAAGTTATTAAAACTGTTAAAAGTTTCACATTCAAATTTTGTAATCTATGATTTAAAACTTTTGTTATGACATGATACAAATAATTAAAAAATAATATAAGTTGAAAGTCTCATTTAACATATATAAATATATGTATCATTTTAAATTAAACTATATGCCATATAAAAATACATAAATATCTTAATTTTGAAATTTACTTTGAACATTTTTTGATAAAAAAATTGAAAAAATATTGACAACTAAATTTTTTAAAATATTATAAATAACTTAAACCATTAATCCCACAGTGAAAATTTTGTTATCAAAACTTTTTGCTATAACAGATCCAAATGATAAAAAAAAATATGAGCAAAAAGCATCATCTAATAAATATTAATATTAAAATATATCATATATATGTTACTATCATTTAAATTTAATTATATATCATATCAAATAAAAAAAGTATTTTTTTTTATTTATAAAATTTATTTATATGTCCGCACCAATTTAATTATATAAGTAGTAGATAATGACTTTGTAATTATTCAATATATATTTATTATTTCATAATATGTTATAAACATATAATATATAAAATAATTTATATATATAATGTTCGCAAGGCGCGAATCTTAACCTAGTTACGTTATTATTCCTGATTTCATACACCTTACCAGTCATTAATTCTTCATGCAAGTTCCACTTTCAACCAATGGGTCCCATAATAAAAAGCCTTAACAACCACCCCAAATCAGGGTCTTATCTTATTTTAGAACCACAACAGACAATTTGATGTTTACAAATGCAAATGGGGAGACTAAAATCCTCTCAAACCATGATCCTGGGGGTAGACACTTTAGGCTCTTCTTTTACAGCGTCGCCTGGAAGAATAACATAGATAAAACCAGTTAGTGAATGAAAAATCTAATCTAAATAAAGCTACACACTAGTTTGAACTCGCACCCCAGAACAATCACAAATGTAATTACCAGATATCCATACTTACACATTAACCAATGATAGATGAATGATCTCAAAACCAGTAATCTCTATTTGTCTCTCGGGTTGTTAAAATGCAGGGACTTTTTTGTTAATCAAAGCAGGTGAAATGAAAAGGGTTCAGTGAACTTATCTTTTGCTTTTTTACTGGTGAAAGATAGACAAAATTGACTCTAGTGTCTACAGATTAGTTGTTAGGAAAGAAAAAGAGTAATAACCAGATTGGGTGGGTGTGGTGATCTCTCCATAGATGGCCTTGAGCGTGGACAGAGGAACAAGCGCGGAAGTACCAGCAGAGGCGGCTTCAGCAAAGAGCTGTTGTTTCCACTCCCACATTTGAACTTTCATCTCCTTGTTAGACTTGGAGAGCGAATCTTTTTGCTCCTGCAAGGCCTCGACATACTTTTGCTGTTTATCAGATCTCACTCCCAGAACCACAAACGACACTCCAAGACACGTGTTTATTACAGCGTTGCTGTTCATTGCTTCCGAGACCAGCATTGCGATCTTGTTCGCCATTCCTTCCTGAGTAGACAAATTACAAATAATCGTTTCATCAAGGAACAAACAGAGGGTACGTAGCAATAGCAATCGCAATTGAAACAAATAGTAAATTGTAAAATCAAGAATATCAAAATAACAATGATTCTCAATAATAACCGAAACGCCCATGATTTCAACTACCTATCGAAATGCCCACAAAAGCAAATCAAAGATGGAGACTTGAGAGTTGAGATTAAGCACGACAAGAGTATAAGAATTGGCAACATATTGAATAATTAGCAGAGATGAGATTGAATAGTAACATAAAATCAGCAGATTAAAGATATTTAGCGAAGAGTGTTCTCACTCTCTTCTCCTTCTTCAAACCCACTAGAGATCACAAACTCACGATTATCCCCAAAATCCACAATACCAACACTCCTAATTCACGATTCTCTGCAAACCCCACAACCCTGAACTCATTTCCTTGATTTCTAGCTGAGTCAAAAACGTGTAAACCCTACTAAACGAGACGGCCTAACCGGCGTCGTTTTTACTTCTCAGAATTGTAGAAGAAAATAGTGATTATTTGGATTTTAGATTTTCCAAACCAGAGATTTAAACCAGTGTCGTTTTTTTTTCTTTTAATAGATTGTTTCAAACTTTCACATGTATTTGTATCTTCTTCTATATATATATATATATTTTCATATTATTATTTCATTATTAAAATCGTAACTATATATATAAAGATTAGTAAAATATTATTTTATTGTCATATTGTTCACGTTCCTTTACTTTTTCTAAAAGTTAGAATATGTGACTTTAAGTTTTTTTTTCTAAAACCACTACCAAATTTTTTATAAAATCATTAGTCTAAAATCATGACAGTCAAAGTCCTAAACAATCACAGCCTTAATCTCCTCTTAATGATTTTTTTTCACCTCCCTCTCTTTCTCATTCTTTATACATTTTTTTCTTTTTTTTCTACAAACCAAAACCCAAGAACCTGCTCTAATTAAGCGCAAGTCATGGCGATGAAACCAAACGACAAGTCCCATGTCTCCTCCACCAATGATCACAAAGTTATGTTCTTCAAAGATTTTTGACCAGGTCCCCACGAAACGCAGTTAAGCTATGATCTATTTATGGGAGGCTCGAAACCGAGTAAAAAAGACACTTATTGTCGGGAAATGCTCCTCATTGACGAACAGGTTCGTGAATTTTCCAAAATTTAGTTTCCACTTATTTTATTTTAAACTTGGCCGTCTTATTTATTTTTATTTTCTCTTATGTTAATCTTCACATCGGAAACTATTATTTAAGGATTCATTCTATTTGAACGTGTTAAACATATTTTCCTGACATGAAACAAGGATCAGTTTACATACTCTTCAACTTCTACGGATCCAAAATCAAACAGGTGTAGCAGGTTACTGATCATAGCATAACCATTTTTTTCTCGTGGAACTCTGTCATGTCGGCTCTTCATGACAGTCCCATCCCTTACGAAGACTGTTTTCAGTTCCATTCATATGGGGATTTTGAAGCTAGTTATAATCTCAAAGATAATCTTTACGGCAAGCTCTCTAATATTTCATATCATCTCTGAATTAATATGATTGGATGTAGTCTTAAGATTTTGTTCCTGCAATAAAAATAAAGTGATAATTTCAATTGTGTGTATTTTCGAACCAAACAGAAACTAAAGCAAAGTAGACTAAAAAAACAAATACAAACCAAACTAATTTCTGTTTATTTCGGTTACAACTCTCTTATCTCTTAGGCTCAAACAAACCAAACCGAATCCAAACCGAACCGAAACCAAATTTAAACCAAAATGTCCATCCCTTATACTGATATATAAATATAATACTAATAAAATCAGTAGCACATAAAGTTTGAATTGTAGTATTGACCGACTAAAAATCTCAAAAATAAATCAATGGTAATGTAGTGACAAAAGCAAGACCAAAAGTCAATGGTAGGTCTACTTTTAAGTCCCCCCATACCATTACTTTCTCATCTTGTTTACATTTTAGATTCTCATGATCCTTTAAGTGTCCACTTCCTGCGACCATTGGTCGTCTCTTTCCTATATTACTTTTAATTTTTACTTGCTGTTTTCTGGATCATATGCATATTTATAGATTTGCTAAACAATCTAGCTACTAATATTTAGTCCGATACCTTTTTTATGAACTGAGAAACATTTTTAGAAAACAACCTTACTTTCTTATGTTATTAATAAGTTTGTCATTTATGCTTAGGTGTCATTACCATAGTCTTTCTCACATCTTATAGTAACAACTCATCAATTACTAGGAATATTACGAATCATGCCATCGACTAATCCGGTGATTTTATTCAAAAATTTGATTTTTAGATATGTATCTAGAGCAGGCCCGGCTCTTGACCAGTGCCCGGAGTGCATTTGCACCAGATCCAAAAAAATTGACAAAATTTTAGCTTGTATTTGGAGCCTTTTTTTTAAAAAAAATCAGGGCTCTTGTTTCAATTTTTTTTTTAAATTATAGATTATGAAAATAGTTATTGCACAGGGCCCACATAAAAGTTGAGACGGCCTGATCTAGAGTATAACTAATTTTTACAGATGTTTATATTTTTTTGAACGCAAATGCATTCAGCAACTCGATCAATTTAAACACTACAAACGCAAAAGAATAAGGATCTTTCCTCCTAAAGGAATCACTTTCTGGATAACAAAACTTTTCGAGCCATTCAGTTGAAAAATAAAAAGCTCTAGCAATATTTTATAAGATAGTATTGGTTTAGAAAAATGCACGATTATATTTTAGTTCATAGTGGTTTAAAGCAGATTCTAGTACTAAGCTAAAATTCAACTCAAAGAAAAAAATTGTTGACTTTGGAATATGATGTATCATCTTTATTATGAAAATGAATGTAACACCAAAAGTATGTTCATATTCGTTCATTGGCAAAATGAGATTTTAGTTTTCCAAACTTAAAAAAGTCCAATAATTTCACAATACAACTCATTTACTCTTTTGACCTCTAAAATCCAAAACCAGGCCTGTAGTCTTCACCTACCTCACCGACCAAACAATAAAAATAAAAAGCAAATGTTAGGAAGAAACAAGAAAAAGAAAACAAAGAAGCAAAGTGGTCCATTAGGGTTCAAAATAGAGAGGCAATATGGAAGAACTTCTAGAACGTCTACTACTCCCAAAAGAGAAGAAGGATCTCTTCATTTTGTTGCTACTACTGCTACACTCTCCAGCTCCTTCTCCTACCACCGGAATTTCCTGATTTTTCCGGATAATAATCGCCTCTTGAACAGCCAAATACAGCTGTCTATCTGCAGACGAATCCATCGAGATCGATCTTCTGATGGGTTGAACACTACCAAACTGCTCATCTTTGTCTCTTCTAATGTCGATACATTCGTCTCCCATACTGGTGACTTTGTGAAGCTTTCTTCCTTTTCTCTGAAACTCTCCTCTGTTAAGCTTCCTAGGAGATTGACTTATCGAACTTTGGTTCAGTAGGTGACCTGAATTCGATCTTTCTTGTACCACACGTATCCTTCCGCTTCTTGGACTATCTCTGTCACTACTGATGCTATCACCTAGCTCGATGACAACATACTCATTTTCGCCGGTGTCTGACCCCAATACCGCATTATCTGGGGAACTACTTGGAGCAGAAACCGGATCGGGAGGGAAACTTGTGCCGCAAGAAACCCTAGTTCTACACAAAGGGCAATTGGCATTGTTCTGAAGCCAAATATCGATGCAGTCGATATGAAACAAATGACTACAGTGTGGGATAATCCTCAGCTTCTCCTCTTCTTGAAACTCATTCAAACAAACAGAGCATTCTTGACAAGTATTCTCTTCTCCATCTCTCCTCTTCTTGAATTTTAAAATAGGGATTGCTCTAATGACGGATTCATCGAGACCGCGTTTTATCCTCGGAGAGTAAAGCCTTGTAGGAGGACCATGGTCGTTGCGTTGACGTCGGGATAGTGAGAATCTACCAAGAATGTCGATTCGATGCCAGTTCAGACAGCATTTGATAACGAAAACGTAATAGCTTACAAGTAAGAAAGCTGTGGCTAAGATTCCAATCACGGCGACGGCTATGATCGGAAAGTTCGTCCCCGTCGAGCTCACACGGTGGAAAACAGTCATTGGTGGTGGTGGTGGTGGTGGCGGCGGAGTAAAGTTCAGATCCCGGAGGATATTACGACGAGCTGATAGATCCATTAACTAGAAGAACAAGCTCATTCTCTAATAGGAAGATAAGCATAAACTTTGAAGAATATGAGATTTGTTTCAAAGATTTGTGAAAAAAACAATTGATAGTTAAGCAGAGGATGAGAGAGGTCAGCCAAGGAGAAAAAATGGAGAACAGAGAGAGAGAGAGAGAGAGTAAAATGAAAGTTCGGTGACATTTCTAAGTCTCTTTATATTTATTTTAATCTATTTTTTTCTAAATTTCTTGATCGGTGGGACTCGTTTGGTGTAAGACTTCTCTTTTCTTTACTGATTGGTGTAAATTGAATATCAGTATCAAATATGATAAGTGGGAAAATTGAAAATTTGTTTCTTTGTTTGTTTATGTGTACCAGTACAAGTGGTGGGGAACTTTTTATTTAAGGAAGAAACCTGACATTTATTCACATTAATTCTAATTTATACAATACACATTGCTTTTACTGTTTTAAAAGAAACTCTTTTCAAGTTGACAAAAAAAAACTCTTTTCATTAATTATGATTATACAATTTGAGCTACCTTTGGTTATGACCAATCTGATTTGATCCGATGCCAAAAAAAAAAAATCTGATTTGATCCTTCTGATAGAGCAAGTTCGTCTAATAAGTAGATAAAATTGTAGTGTGAATTAACGCGAGTAATGATGATATATAATCTGGTTCACTAGATTATCATTTATGATCTAACCATGATTGTCGGTCGCAATTTAATAATACTTGTATCCTTGATTATCTAACCATTCAATTTTGAGATGAATCCCACGTACACAGATTAATTTTCATTTTTTTCTTTAAAAATTTTAGTGGGTTAGTCTGTTGGTCTGACTGTATAGCCTATCTAACTAGCTATAAATGTTCATAATGAGACTAATGATGTGACTAAAACATTTCCCAAAATTAAATAGCATAACGACGTGAAAAATTGTATAATTTACAGTATTTTCATCTTCGTTCTATAGTTTACTTTAAAAATATAATAATAAAATAGAATATATATTTTTTTAGAGTAATTTTTTTATTTTTCATTCATACTTAATTTTTCACACTATTTTTGAAATAAATTATGAAATGTGATAAAAATGTTTTAAGAATTATCTCTTTTTCTTTTGTTGAACTATATACCTCTTTTTTAGTCATTACCTTTTTAGTCATTATCTGTGTTTTGTTCTGCAACGATAAGTTAATAACTTGAATTCACAAGTTTAGTTGTTAGAATGGCCAATACGTTACTAGTATATTACAGTATTAAACATTGTTATATGCAGTGACCATTCAAATCTGAAACTTAAATATGTCACTTTGAAGTATATGAAACCGAGGCACCATGGGAACTGATGGGGTTAGGGTTTTTGGGAACCGGTGTCTTCCTCCAGATCCAGTGATTCTTGGACGTGGGACGCTCATCAGGTGGTATCTAGCACGGTGTGCGGAGATGGATCTAAGGCTGATCTTGGACACACCGACTAGAGTGTGTTGTCCACCGGAGTTTGCAACTGTGTTGTCCATCGGAATTGAAGCTTCACTTTACTTTTCTTGTTTTTTTAGTTTGCTTTCTTACGGCTTTAAGTTTGTTGTCTATTTGTAACCTAGTACTGTTGTTTCTCCGGTCATTATTGGGCGTATGTATTTTTCTTATTTGCGATTTACTCGGGCCAATTAATATAATTAATTATATATATTTTTTAAAAGTATATGAAACTGATTCTGTTTGAAAATATAAAAACTCATAATCTTTTGTCAAAAACTAATTTTGATCCTTATGATTCAGAAATATCTCAAGAGAGTCGAAATATGTGTAAATGGTCAGTTAAACAATTCACAAGTAACCATCCATTGATAACGGTACGAATAAAAGTCTACGAGGTAAAGATGGTTTACAGAGATGTAGAGTAATTAAATTGGATTTTAGACATAGATTAATGATTGGAAACGTGTATGATAAAGGGGTTGGTATGACTTTTTAACACGTCCATTCTAGTCAACATAGACTCATTGTAAATTAATACAATAAAAGACGAAAAAACAAAAAGTAAACTTTGGGCACATGCATTCCACGACAGCTATATTTATCAACACAATAGCTTTTGATACATTCGACTAGCTATGTACACTCTTACATATTGATGGTTGATTAAAATGAAATTTTTGGTAAACGAATAAAAGTTAATGACATCGGTGATATTTAAAATGCGCGGTGCGATAAGGTCTAATTGCAAGATTTTGCAATTTGTCACTGTTTAGAAATCTATATTATTAAAATTAATAATTGATGAATTTTTTTTGGAAACATGTATAACAGTATTTTTAGTACTTATTTTTATTTACACATTTAACCATTACATTTACAATAAATTAAATATTTTTTGTATTTTTATTATTTACAGATTTTACCACTATATTTAAAATTAATTTAAATTAATTAATTAAAATTTTAAAGCTTATCTAACCAAATAAATATTCATATATTGTATGAATATTAACTAAATCGCATATATTAAAGGATAATACAACTTTTATATTACATCAAATTGCATCAAGTTATAAAACTTTTAATATAATATTATGTACAAATTAAAAAATCATTATCAAACATATATATAATAAAATAATATATTTTACTCTATATATAAATAACAAAACATACAAAAATAGAAATGAGAATTTTTATAAAATCAGCAGTTTATGAATTTATGATAAACACAAGTTAAATCAAACATTCGTGTATTGACGCGGATCAAGTTTTAGTGTTGTTTTATTTATGTTGAAGTAAACTTTTTTTTCAAGTATAGTTTGCTATCCAACGTTGGACATTAAATGCCTAAAAAAAACTTTTGGATCTCGGTTTGAGAAATATTACTTTCAACTAAAATTAAACTAATTGAAAATTGAACTCATTAGTCAGTCTTGTCAACATAAATTTTTTTTTCGCAATTTACATTTTTCTACGATGTAAAAACATTAATTATTAATTACTGTTAAAAGCAAACATGATCTTTTAGTTGAAATCAATAAATTAAAATCTATCTTTTACTAGATAAATGCTCAATAAGTATCGGTTATTGTTTCAAAATGAGTAATAGTTATTCCATGCCTTATAAGAGATTTAAAAAGTATATAAGAATCTAGCATTGGATGCTATATCTTGCTTGAGAAATATTTACTTTGTTTTATCAATCAAGTAATCCCTTATATATTATTTGAGAAGCATTACAACATTTTTTGTAGCCGCGTGTCATCACTAGAATGATTTTTAGAATCCTTAGAAAAATAAGTTGGTCCATCTAAATATATAATAAGCTTTTTATTAAACTACAATAAATACATTATTAATGTGCTTCATTATTTCCTTAAATAAGATTACGGAATTGCCTAATATGGCTAAAGTATATATGACAATTAATGATTTTGAATAATAAAGATTTGATAAAAATAAGTGTGTATTATAATTATATTTGTTTAATTTTAAGCTATTAAAATAAATTAAACAATCATAGTAACCATATAATAAAAATAAAAAAAAATATTTATATATTATATTTTGAATTTTTAAAAACGAATATAAATTACTAAAACTGTTAAAAGTTTCACATTCAAATTTTGTGATCTATGATTTAAAACTTTTGTTATGACATGATACAAATAATTAAAAATTAATATAAGTTGAAAGTCTCATTTATTAAGTATCAAAAATAAAAGGTATATAAATATATGTATCATTTTAAATTAAACTATATGCCATATAAAAATACAAAAATATCATAATTTGAAATTTACTTTGAACATTTTTTTGATAAAATTTTTGAAAAAGTATTGACAACTTAATTTCTTAAAATATTATAAATTACTTAAACCATTAATCTCACAGTGAAAATTTTATTATCACTAATTTAAACTTTTTGCTATAACAGATACAAATGATAAAAAACAAATATGAGCAAAAAGCATCATCTAATAAAGATTAATATTACAATACACCACATATATGTTACTATCATTTAAATTTAATTATATATTATATCAAATAGAAAAAATATTTTTTCGATTTATAAAATTTATTTATATGTTCGCACCAATTTAATTATATAAGTAGTAGATAATGACTTTTTAATTATTCAATATATATTTATTATTTCATAATATGTTATAAACATATAATATATAAAATAATTTATATATATAATGTTCATTCCGCGCAAGGCGAGGATCTTAACCTAGTGATGCAGTATTTTGAAAACACTTGAACTAACTTTCATGGTGGGGGTTCTAAACGAAAGACCACAAAATTGTCTAAATCTTAAGGAGAAAAAAATCGGACGATAAGTCAATTCTACAACACGAATCAAAATTTTGTTTGCTTTATCATTTTCTGATTTTTATCTTATGTTCTGTTATCGTTCAAAAAAAAAACTTATCTTATGTTCTGTTATCGTTAAAAAAAAAAACTTATGTTTACCGGAAAAAGCAAATGAAAAGAATAGGACCGACACTGTTTACGTAGTCTAGCGTATGCCGTGTGCATATGTTGACGATTTTGGCACAAAACACTGGCGCGTTTGTGTAATTAATTCTCACACACAACGACACTAACAATAAATGTTTATGGACTTCCCATCGTTTTAAAATGGGTTGCTCTAAAACTTTTTGCAAGGAAAAAAGAACTTTTGCTTGTATGAGATCTACGGTTGGTTCGTTTCACATTAGTCAAGGTTTGTCGAAATACACCATCGTTTTCTTTATACACTTTGTATCTGAAATATGATTACAAATTCCTAATGTATGTAGAAACTTGAAAGTATATATTCCACAAAACTTTGATGGTATATATCCAACATAAATTAAACTGCTAATAAATTACAAAACTCATTAAAGATAAACAAAAAACTATTACAAATTTTTTGATGTGTTTAACATGAATATGAAATAATGATAACTAGGTGACTCATCCGCGTATATACGCGAAAATGAATATTTACGAAAATTTTAAATTTGAATAGTTTGTTAATATTTATTTTTGTTTTGTTTAATTTTAATAGTTTGTTAATATTTATTTTTAATAGTTCACCACAACTTTGTTTTGTAATAAGTTGGAGTTATGACATATAATAAGAAAACAATAAGATTAAAATTAATTAAACATCGAAATGAACTTTAGTTTTTTAAAATAATACAATTTAAATCTAATTGGATCACCCATCGGTTCAATAGTTATCATCGGATCCTAGCGACTTTTTTGCGGGTTTTATAGAGTTTTTTAAATAATGGATATGTATTAAAAGCAAAACCAGTATTACATATCGGATCACCAGATTTACCGACTTGTATGGAGATCTGGATTGGATTCAAAAGCATTGATTTAAATGTAAAATATTTTAAACATAAAATATTCTTACAAATTAAGAAAAAAATTGTAAATTTGTTAACGAAATTTATCATAATTTCCGCTTTCACTAAAACCTATTCCCTTTTCACCTGCTTTTCATCGATTTTTCTAAATATTAAAACTTTTCTGATCTGTAAAATATAATATAATGTTAAAACTAAATTACAATATACATAATCACAATTTTTTCCTAGCTATAATGTTAAACTAAACAATAATATACATAATCACAAGTATGTAATTTAATCTATAGCTAAATTATAATAAAAATAATGTTAAATTAAATGATAATATACATAATCAAAATTTTATAAAGGAAATTCTCTCAAATAGTTTTTTTAAGTTTTTATCACAAAAATAGTCTTCAAGAAAAAAATCACCAAAATAGCACTTTTTTATTTTGAAATTGTTAATATTTTTTTTTTTAGTTTGAAACCCTAAATCCCAAAATCTCACTCATTAACTCTAAACCATAAATTTATATTAGTTAATACTTGGATAAAAATACATTTTTTTTAATAAAACTTATTTTGGTGATTTTATTATTAATGATTATTTTTATGACAAAATTTTTTAAAAAACTATCCTAAAAAAAATTTCATTTTATAATTTAAACATTTTTATAATTATCTCACTCCGCCGCGAAGACACTACTTAGTTAAAAAAAACATAAACGGTTACACCACAACGTGGCACTAATGTACAAAATATCTTTGTATATCTAGTTAAAAAACATAGACGGTTACACCACAACGTGGCACTACTCTACAAAGGATCTTTGCATATCTAGGATATACATATTACCACATATCTCTTGCCAAGTATTAGTAATATAGAAAATATTTAGTATATTTCCAAATCATAGATCTATGCATTATGTATATTTTCTATAGCTTACACGTATTTTTTTTCCGTAGGGTTTTCTATTCTCTCTATATATTTGTGTGTTTCATTCACATCATGCTTCCATCCATCTACAAAACAAAGTCAAAACCTAAAGAAAATCGTTAGACCATATCACCATTTCTTTGTCTCTTCTCTCTTCAATGGCTTCTTCCACTACAGCCCTTCTAGGTCCACCTTCCGTCGTCGCCGCCGTGGATACTCCGATCATGAAACCTGTCACCACCCCTGTTTCTACCGACCAAAATCTGATCTCCAAGACCGCCGCACTAGCCCTCGAGGAACGCCCACCGATGGGTCTGACTGAAAACTTGTCGCCTACGTTTCTCTCCTCGGGCAGCCCCTGCCTCGATTTCTTCTTCCATATCGTGCCCGACACGCCTCCCAACGATCTTGTCCAACGCTTAGCGGTTTCCTGGTCCCACGACCCGTTGACCACTTTGAAACTCGTCTGCCACCTCCGAGGAGTTCGAGGCACTGGCAAGTCAGACAAAGAAGGGTTTTACACAGCAGCCTTGTGGCTTTACGAGAATCACCCCAAAACCCTAGCTTTGAATCTCCCGTCTCTCGTCGATTTCGGATACTTCAAAGACTTGCCTGAGATTCTGCACCGGATCCTTGAAGGTCCGCAGGAGGTGGAGGTGGAGGAGAGAGGGACGAAACGGGTGTGGAGGAAGAGGAACCAGAGCCAGTTCAAGCGGACGAGAGAGACTCGCTCCAAGGTTTTGGAAGATAGGATTCTTGAAGACGCCGAGGAGCTTGGTGCTCATGTAGATAAAACAAAGGCTAGAGCGTTGAGGAAACATAGAGAGTTCGAGAAGGCTAAAAAAGCTTTAGAGAGGTATAACTCTGATGCTAACTACAGATTACTGTTTGATTGCATTGCGGATTTGTTTTCCGGTTTATTGAAAACCGATCTGGAGTGTTTGAATGCTAATGAGCTGTATAAGATTAGTCTAGCTGCTAAGTGGTGCCCTTCCGTTGACTCTTCGTACGACAAGACTACATTGATATGTGAGGCAATCGCTAGAAAGATGTTCTCTAGAGATGAGTACGAAGGTGTAGAAGAGTCGCATTATGCGTATAGGATCAGAGATAGGTTGAGGAAACAAGTTCTTGTTCCGTTGCGTAAAGCGCTCGCACTGCCTGAGGTGTCTATGAGTGCAAAGGAGTGGAACCATTTGAAGTACAATAGAGTTGCTTCGGTGGCTATGACCAACTACAAGAGGCTCTTTGAGAAGCATGATAGCGAGAGGTTTAGGGAGTTTCTGGAGGATGTGAAGTCCGGGAAGAAGAAGATGGCGGCTGGCGCGTTGCTTCCTCACGAGATAATCAGTCAGCTGAGCGAGGATGAAGTTGGGGCGGAAGTTGCAGAGCTTCAGTGGGCGAGAATGGTGGAAGATGTTGCCAAGAAGGGCAAGATGAAGAACTCGTTGGCGGTCTGTGATGTGTCCGGGAGCATGGCGGGTGTACCTATGGAGGTTTGCGTGGCGCTTGGGTTGTTGGTTTCGGAGCTTAATGAAAAGCCGTGGAAAGGGAAGGTGATCACCTTTAGCGAAAACCCGCAGCTTCATCTAGTCACTGGCTCAAGTCTGAGAGAGAAGACTGAGTTTGTCAGAGATATGGATTGGGGGATGAACACGGACTTCCAGAAGGTGTTTGATCGGATCCTAGAGGTTGCAGTTGAGAATAACTTAACCAATGACCAGATGATCAAGCGGCTGTTTGTGTTCAGCGACATGGAGTTCGACAGTGCAGTGCAAACAGAAGACAGTGATTATTACTCTTCTCCTTACGAGGAACAGTCCAAGAAGAAATGGGAGACAGATTATGAGGTGGTTCAGAGGAAGTATAAGGAGAATGGTTTTGAGAATGTTCCAGAAATTGTATTTTGGAACCTAAGACACTCGTCGGCGACACCAGTGGCGGCTAAGCAGAAAGGAGTAGCTTTGGTTAGCGGGTTTTCAAAGAATCTACTGAATCTGTTTCTTGAGGAAGGTGGGATTGTGAATCCTGAAGATGTCATGTGGCTAGCCATTAAAGGTGAGGAGTACAAGAAGCTTGTTGTTCATGACTAAGAGAAACTTCACTTGCTTAATCTTGTACTCATCAGTTTCTTTGAGTTTACTTTTCGAAAACTTGTTTTTCCATTTTGTGTTTGACCTTGTTTGAGGAAAAAGCATTTTGTGTTTGACCTTGTTTGAGGAAAAAGAGGATTCTTGTTTGAGGAAAAAGATGAATCTTGTTTATCTTGTTTTTTTTATGTATTTGAAGTACCCAAGTCTAATTAGGTATAAAAATAAGAAAATGAAATGATCTAGAAGTTGTAAGAAGAGGCATTACTCTTTGTTTCCTCCTAACTTTGGAATCATTCCTCTCTCTTTTGGTTCTAATGGAAGTAAAAAGGCAAACTAATATTCTCCAATCTCTCTTTCTTTTATCTCGTTATTCCTGTGGTGTCCTCTCACATCCGGTAGTTTCATAACGAATATGTTCTTGTAGATGGCCAAGTTGCTTCACATGATGCGTACTAATCAACAAACAAAGCTTATAAGAATTTTGCCTTGAATCCAAAAAAGTTGATTCTGTGAAGAAGAGACTATCGTTTTTTTCCCGCTCTAGTTACCCGGAGAAGGATCTTGAAGAATGGCGTACCGGATTGGACTCAAGCCCCGAAAGCTCAACAAACACACACAAAAAATGTGTTGCTATGAACTAGCTTTACATATTTAGTTATTACATAATGTAGTTGAGTTTATAGAACAATGTGGGCAGATGATTCATACATGGGCTTTTGCTAAAAGGGAAGAAGAATATATTCTTTTAACGCGGCTTTATAAAGCTCTTCTTCAAGTCACCGTTCGTTTATTCAAAGATCAAGCATAAAAAGAACATCAAATCTCTAAACTTTTTATTTGTTTTCTATATATTCAATCGCTTATTTTTTTTACTATAAATCTTATAGGCTTCTTGTCCTTGTTGTTTCATCTCATTTTTACAATATTCAATAGCTTATTTTTACTATAAACTCTTATAGGCGTCTTGTCATTGTTGCTTCATCTCATTGTTGGTCCGTTTATTAAGGTTTTATTAATGGAAGCTGGTGCGTTAAACTCAGTGATCAGTAGATTGCTTGAAGCTAGAGAGAAACCAGGAAAGATTGTTCAGTTGTCTGAAACTGAGATCAAACAGCTCTGTTTCGTCTCTAGAGATATCTTCTTGAGACAGCCAAATCTCTTGGAACTCGAAGCTCCTGTCAAGATATGCGGTACTCTTCTTTCTCTCTTTCTCTCTGTCTCTTCTCTGAGATTGTGTTCTTATGGAACCTTTTGCTTATAGGGGACATTCATGGACAATACCCGGATCTCTTGAGACTATTCGAACACGGAGGATACCCTCCTCGTTCAAACTACTTGTTTCTTGGAGACTACGTGGACCGTGGCAAACAAAGCCTTGAAACGATTTGTCTCTTGCTCGCTTACAAGATCAAGTTCCCTGAAAACTTCTTCCTTCTTAGAGGAAACCACGAGAGTGCCTCAATCAATCGTATCTACGGCTTCTACGACGAGTGTAAACGCCGTTTCAGTGTCAAGATTTGGAGAATCTTCACCGATTGCTTCAACTGTCTCCCAGTGGCTGCACTCATCGATGACAGGATTCTCTGTATGCACGGTGGGCTCTCCCCGGAGCTGCGTAGCTTGAGACAGATTAGGGACATTCGCCGTCCAACTGATATTCCTGACCGTGGCTTACTATGTGATCTCTTGTGGTCTGATCCTGATAAAGTGGTTAGAGGATGGGGTCCTAACGATCGTGGAGTTTCCTACACTTTTGGATCGGACACAGTTTCTGAGTTTCTCAAAAGACTCGATCTGGACCTAATCTGTAGGGCTCATCAGGTTTGTGTTATTGTTACTTGCGTCACAAGAAACTTGTTTTGTATGTGTTTACGTTTGATGCAAGTAAAGGTTTCGTCTCAGGTTGTTGAAGATGGGTTTGAGTTCTTTGCGAATAAGCAGCTTGTGACGATATTCTCAGCGCCGAATTACTGTGGAGAGTTCGACAATGCAGGTGCGATGATGAGTGTAGACGAGGATTTGATTTGCTCTTTTCAGATCTTAAAACCTAATGAGAAGAAATCGAAATTCAGCTTCGGAAGTAGAGGTGGTGTTAAAACTGGCTTCCCTTATCCTAAAGTCAAGGTATATATTAATTAATCCCATAATGTTTTTCAGTTTGTGGATCAAATGTATGTTTTTATTTGTGTTAAAGAATAAAAGGATTTGATTGAATGGTTTTGTTTTTCGAAATATAATAATGCCGTACTGTTTAAAAGTTTAATGAAATTCTCGATGATCAAAAAGAAAAAAAAAAGAAGATATATCGATATATAAATGCAATTTTCTATTAGACTGTTTTTCTGTTTTTTTTTTCTATTATACTACTATTACAATAATCTTCGTGTATTATGTGTATATATATACGTTTTGTTTTTTTGAAAAATGGCATATATATATGTTTTGAATGATTTAATAAGATCTAAGCTTTAAATTCGCTTTTTCTTTTGCTTTCGAACTAGTAGAAAGATTAAACAATGATGGGTCAACTATGTTATTAACCAAAAAAACTTAATGTAATGCTGATGTTAACTTAATTCGACCAAGTTAACGCATTTTCAGTTTATTTTTCGTTAATAGGATAATTAAGTGTTTTTGTGCTATTTACGTATAAGTTAAAGTTGCCTCCCTAAATTATATAATTCTATTTTGTTTTGAACAACTTTTAAAGTTTAAGTTTTGAATCTATTTTATCTTATGAGTTCTATAAAATTAAAAAAGATGAAAAAGCAACATTGTTAAATATGTGATTTTAATTTCTCATTATATTTATAGTCAGTCATACGTTTAGTGATACCATCATGTTACAAGGCAACTTCGAAATCTCTAATCATTTGATCGAAATATATTTTTAATTCCAGTCGATCCTGAGTTCGCAGAGTTCGAAGCAATACAACTAGTTGAGACTTGAGTGGTTCTGAAAGCGTACAAGTTTCACATACAGTTGTTGGTTCCATAGCACTGAGCATAAGAGCTAATTAGCAATCATGATATCGTAACAACACCATATCATGGTCAGAGAGCAAGAGGATTTTTGAATTGCGTACTTTTGGAAGCTTCTGTTACATTTTGGGTTGTTTATAACTTTGCGTGTTTGTTTCCCGATGTAGTTTTGTTTGTAATTGTATTAATTTTGAATAAAACCTGTTTTCTTTTCGACCAAACAACATACATCTTCCTAAAGTTACTTCTTCCGTTTTGGATCTTTTTATTCACAAGGCTTGTCTGTTAATGAGTCGTAAATAAGCTTAGATTGTTACCTCATGGATCCAGTCTACGATTTTTTTCTTTCTTTTGGCATCCAACACAAAATACATTAGTTAACCTTCGGAATTGGGGATAACTGTTAGGGTATCTGTTTCAATTTGAACCGGATTTTTGGGATTTTCGAGATTTCGCTACAATGAACATAAAGTCACATTTCGGAAATCCGTTTCAATTTTTGGGATGCATTCTGCTCGTCAATTGTAGGTTACCTGATACTCAAAATACCCAATGAATCAGGAAACGAGCATTAAGGTCACTGAAGAGCTTCGGGTTCAGTTAGATGAATTCATGACTAACCCAATTACAGATTAGGCAGGGGTCCATGCGATCAATGTAAATCAGCTAAAGTCTTATAAAGCCGAAGAAGAGCATTCAATCTGCTAGCTGGTTAACTCAATTCTTATCCAAAGCAGGAAAATTGACTATACGTAAATCAGTCTTCACGGCCATCCCAATCTACAGTATCTCTTGTTTCCAACTCCCTATCAGTTTGTGCAAAAGAATACAATCAGTTCTCAGTTCTCACCATATTTTGGTGGGACAACTCAGATAGAAAAAAAAATGACTTTCATGGGATAATCTAGCAAAACCAACGGTAGAAAGGGGTTTGGGTTTCAAGATTATTCAATTATTCAATCAAGCTCTCCTAGCTAAATTATTGAACTACCAATTTTGGAGTATGCACCGACTGTTTAGCGCTTGTTGAATAATCAACAACAAGCATTAAATCAAGGAGATCTTTGGTATCATTTTTGATATCAAGCAACTCTCTTCTACGCTTGTTTATTATGCTTGGTTAAATGTGGTGCTGGGAATCTGAGTCATTATCGACGGGTGTGGATCGACCGATTGAAAAAATTTAAGATGCGGTGCAGGTGTGGATTGACTCAATTTTAAGCAGGACGAGTGGACTAAATTTGAGTCGCGGGTATCCGTCAATAAAATTAAAAAAAAAACAAAATTTTGTAAAAATAAAATTAAAAAATTCATAAAAATATAGAAAATATTTTTAAAAATTATATAATTTTAAACATAAATATATTATTTTTATTATTTTTATAAAAATAATTAATAGATAATAAAAATAATTATTTTATTAAATTTAATATTATCTGCAAGTCCCACGGATTATCTGCAAAATAATTATTTTATTAAATTTAATATTATCTGGAAGTCCCACAGATCATCCGCAAATCTCAGAAGCGAGTAAGGGTATATCATTTTTTTTGCGGATCATGCGGATCAAAATTTTGAGTAAAAAAACGAATTGACCTGCGGGTTGGCGGGTTGACCTGCGAACCCAACTCTAGTTAAAGGAACTCTCAATTTTTTATCTCATCTTTGTTGAAGCCAAATTGAGCTAACTTATTAAAACCCATAAGTTTTAATAAATGATATAGTTACAATAAATAAAAGAAATATTTAACTTAGTTATATAAACAAAAAAGCCCAATTTCTACCAATCAACAATGATTGTTCTGGACTGGGCTTTTAAGTTTTTAATAAGTATATCAACTTTCTGGAAATATGACAATTCACTTCTTTCATCGGTACTGAGTTAACGTAGCCGTTAAACGTCAAAAAAAAAAAAAAAAAGTTAACATACTAGTCTTTTTATTCTCGTTTCCGGACAACGCTTATCATTTTATTCTTTTTGATTTGATAAATCATAGTATTTTTCCATATCTTTTTTTTCATATATTTTATTCTAACGCTTATCATACTTCTAAACATTTAACTGATGCCAAAGGTTTAGATTTGTGTATTCAACTCCAATCACACCCGCAGGGCCGCAGCCATTACCGCGTCAACCATATGATCATGCACAAGTTCTGTATGGTTGGTACATGCTATATACAATTCTCTTTTCTAGAATTATATAGTTCCTATGGATCATTATTGTCACATTCTATTTGCTTGTAGTTTGGGGATGTTTACCTGCTGGAATTAGCTGTTGGTGGGGACAAAGTATTTTTATTAGCATATAATTGTCTTAAATTATGCGAAGTCCTTAATCTACGTACGTCCATTGACAAATTAACATATAACTAATATAATGTGAAAATATATAGTTGAAACTTGTGGCCCTCATGTAACAAATTATACCTTAATATGTATGGTCAACACAACCACGTCGATATAAATCTTTTAGGGGATACTAATCATTAAGAACACTAATATAATTAATTGATTAGTGCACAAGTTTTTTTAGAGAGTGGAAAGAAATTCCATTCCGACTCAAACCGAGTAAAATCCACAGCTCGTTTTGGGTATATCAAACTACACAGTCACAGTATCAAGTAACACATTGTTTTAACAAGTAACGTACACATCTTTACAGAAATTAAGTATTGTTTTTGTAAATAAATATTTATATATTAATCGTCTCGGAGGATCAGATTACAAATTCGACTCGAACAAAACAACTCAAATCTGAAATCTCCTAACAAGCTTCAATGCTTCATTCGACCCATTAACACGATAAGTTCCGCTAAGTCAGATCCTAAATTACCGGAAATCGAATACCGTTCTTAACCGTTAACGTTAACCACGAGAAGGTGAGTTTCACTTCGCTTCCTCGGATGTCGGGAGACTTCCCGTGACGTCTTCAATGTAGCTAGTTTTCGATGAACTTATCGGAGTTTGCAATTTTCACAGGCTTTGAAGCACAAGATGGACGGAAAAAAAGGATGGCCAAAGACACATACTGAAAGGAGCACCCGTTTTTTTTTTTTTTTTTTGAACACCAAATGCTTATATTAAACTAAACGCCCCATGGGCTAAGTCGATTACAACCGGAGTGATCCTCGACGGTAAAAAGATAAACGAAAACAATTAAAACATAGCGAAGGATAGATGTGGCTAAAGAGAGAAGAGACCCATAGAGAAGCTTCACTTGTAATCCTAAAGCCTGCATTCGAAAGAACGCAAAAAAGTCGAAATCGACGTTGAAAAACCCAACCAACGGGTTTTGATAACAAGAAGTCTGAGAACCTCGGTAGACGATTGCAGCTCCAGGGAAAGGGTCGCACTGTGAAGAACCGTCGATGCTTGAGACGGCATAATGTAATGGAGACGCAGCGATGTTATAGTAGCAATCAGAACTAGCGAAACCACACTCTTGCACGGTAGCTCTTGCGATGAGGGAAAAGGAATGAGATTGTAGAACCGAATCTGTGAAGAACCGTCGATGCTTGAGACGGCGTATTGTGATAGAGGCGCAGCGGAGACATAGTAGCGTGAAGATCTGGCGCATCCACACTCTTGCACAATAGTATCGGCAGTGAGGAAAGGGGTGAGAAGTCACCTCTGTGAAGACCCAACTATATGCCTTTTCCACGACCGTCAACCGCGCTAAGAAAGAGACCTGAAAGGCCTCATTACCGAGCAAGGTGAGAAAAAGAGTGGGTCCGAACTAACAATCGGATTAAAAAAAAACTTCAGATTTGATCCTATCGAATTGTATCACCGCACCCAAGAAATTTAAATTTGAATTAATTCCAAGAAAATGAATTGTGCAAGTTATAGGATCAAGTTAACTCAAGTAATTTTTATTCTTGAATTAATTACATGAACTGGAAATAAGTAGAAGATTTCTAGAAAAAAATAAGTTATTACGAAAAAATAATTTTTATTCTTGAATTAATTACATGAACTGGAAATAATTTTTATTTTTATGTCTGTGTCTTTAATTTAATTTCCTTTTTTACAAAAAAAAATAGTTTGGGAAAAATCCTTTTTTCCACTTGATTACGAAAGCAACCGAAAGTTTTGCCATAACTAAACCAAATCATACTGAACTTATCATAATTACTAGAGTTCGACATAAGTTAAGACATTTTCCTCTTGTAACTGACTACTATGCTAGTTGTAAAAAGAAAAACTGACTACTATGCCTGTTTTTGATGACTGCTCGTCTTACAATCAATTTAGAAATTCTCAGTCAATAAAATCAAAATAAATAACAAAACTCCTTTTGGTCATATATTTTAATTTTGTGTGCTTGACTTTCTAACGTTTGCGTAGGGCTCGGATATGTATCATATCCACTTCGTAATGTGAACAAATATTCCAATAAAATAATTTTAAGATGTTTTTGTTACCAGGAAATGTGAAGAAGTTGCATCACTAAACCGTCGCCTCTCAGAAAAATACAAAAATTTATACAATCAAAGCAAGCCAACACAAATGTTTACATATTTCAATTTCAATATATCATGAATTTAAGAATTTATCATATAATTCAAAATTGATGCATTATCGTTCATAAACTATATACATATCTCACAATATATGCTGAGTAGGATATTAAACGACTGAAGCGGCTAAATTCATACGAGAGTACTTAATTTATCATTACGTACTACTGAGGTCTTATTATAGTACAATTTATAAAACACAAACAATATATATACGAACAAGATATATATATATATATATATATATATATATATATATATATATTTTTTTTTTTTTGTCATATACGAACAAGATATATATATCTCATGAATGTAAGACTATCTATCATACCATCTGAAAATAATGCATTAAATCGGTTATAATCAATATCTTTATGTTGACTATGACATATAGTAAACTGTTGAAGCGGGTGAATTCGTACATACGAGAGTAGTTTTTTCAACTATAGTATAACCTCTTTAAATTAATACTCTATAAATTAATATATGCTAAAAAAATTTATTAAATAAAATTGAGTTTTTGGTTCAATTAGTACATCGATAAATTAATATTTCTATCAATTAATAAAAAAAATTATAGTTTTGGTGTAGTCCCGCTATTATTAATTTATAGAGATTTCACTGTAGTTAACGTATTATTGAGATTCTTATTATAATACAATTTATAAAAAAACTAACAAGAAAGATATACATACAAGATATATATATATATCTCATGAATTTAAGAATATTTATCATACCATAAAAAACAATGCAGTAATCGGTCACAAAACTATATCAATATATCATAATATATATGCTGACTATGACATATATATAGTAAACGATTGAAGCGGTTTAGTTCATACGAGAATAGTTTCATCTATCTTATTAAAACTCAAGTACAAATTGAGTTTGTTTGGAAACATTGATATGAGTGTTTAAAAAAACTTTTGTTTGGAAACATGTATTGGAGTTTAAAAACAAAAAGTTAGTTTGGAAACATGGATTGCATCTATTCGGGTTTCTACCCGTTATTCTCTAGCCCATCAATGTCCGTTTACTCTATAGCCCGTCGCCTACACGACTTTAAAAATTGGTTACCGTAAATTTCTCATTCTTATCATCTAAAGCCAAGCTAATTAATAATTTAATTCCCAAAATATCTTATTCCATCCAACATATCGAATATTACCTTCTTTTTCATTCTACTTTTCTCCCCACGTAAACAGAACAGATGAAATAAATATACATTCCCTAACGATTTATGCCCAAGGAATTTTAAATATACCAATGATTGATTAGCAAGATATTTCTAAAAATACATTAGATTTTGTTGTGACTATTATATATCATATATGTATCACTATTATATATCATATATATACCATCATAGATTACAAAAATATGTGTTATCATATAATTAGTTGTATTTTATACGTACTATCAAATAAGTAATCTTATAATTAATAATATTTTATACGTACAATCATATAAATAATAACATATATTATATTTTTAAATTTCAATGTGAAATATAAAAACCATAATTTATATTGGTGTTTGAAATTGAGATTTGTATTGTATTTTTCTTATATATATTGAAAACATTTTTTATAATGGTTATTTATGTTAGCAAAAATCAAATTTTGAATATATGTATATTTTTGAATAAAGTTTTGATATAAATCAATTTTAAATTATTATTTTGATTAGAATATATATATCAAGTAACATAAGTCCATTATTTTCTAATATAAGGTAATGGATTTCCAATTTTTTTTAATAGCATAAGCCCATTACTTTTTTTCCTAAATTACTTTTATCCATGTTTGCAAACATCACTATTTTTTTTAACTGCTATTATGTTGTCAAAAAAGTTTAAAGTACTTTTATTTTAATAAGATAGATTTTATACGTACAATCATATAAATAATCACATATATTATATTTTTAAATTTTAATGTGAAATATAAAAACCATAATTTAAATTGGTGTTTTAAATTGGGCTCTATATTGTATTTTTCTTATATATATTGACAATATTTTTATAATGGTTATTGGAAAATATGATTACTTAAAATCAAATTTTGAATATATGTATATTTTTGAATGAAATATAAATCAATTTTAAATGATTATTTTGATTTGAATATGTATATCAAGTAACATAAGTCCATTACTTTTTAATATAATGTTATGGACTTCCAATTTTTTTAATATAATGTAATGGAAACATAGATTGTAATTTTAAAAATTAAGTTTGTTTGGAAACATGGATATCAGTATATTAAGAAAGAGAAAAAAATAATAAGCTTATATTTTTAAGAAAAATTGGAAGTCCATTATATTATGAGAAACTATCTATCTGGTACCTAACCGGGTTCGGTTCAGGTTTGTTTGGGTTTCCGGTTTCTGGGGTCAAAGATTTCAGTCTCATTCTAATATTTCTAAATTTTAGTTCAGGTTCTCTTCGGATTTTTGCGGGTTCGATTCGAGTTCGGATAAACCATTTAAATTACTTTTAAAATTTTAAAATTTATTATATAAAGGGCCGGCTCACTAGGGGGGACAAGCGGTGCGACCGCCCTGAGCCCAAGCCCGTGTCCCCCGTATCATATATATATATATTCTAGAAGTTTTTATATATATTAAATATAAAAATAATTAATATATATAAGTATATAAATCTATTTTGGATACAATCAGGTACCCGAAATACTTTGGTTCAGATCGAATTCGGTTTCGGTTCTCCAAAAACAAAAGTTTTGAATATTTAATCAATTTCAGTTTGAGTTTAGTACTACTTTTTCGGATCGGGATCGTTTCAGTTCTTCAGATTCGGGTATTTTGCACAACCCTTATATTATTGACATAAAAAACAAATAGAAACATATTTTTGAAAAATAACCGCGGGTCAAAATCTAGTTATCATTACGTATTATTGAGGCTTTTATTGTAATACAATTTATTAAACACAAATAAGATGGAGTATATGCTTCTTTAGATTCCGATATGTAGTTACGTACGTTGACTTTGAGATGTAATTTGGTCTATAAGTAGCATTCGCATTTTCTAACTTTGAGATATCTTAAAGTCAGACTATTCACCTCAAAAGTTCTAAGCATATCTTTCTTCAGTCGCTCTTAAAACCCGACAACCCAGGAGCCTCATCAGAAGCATAAAGGTTAGTTGATTTCACGAGTGTTGTGGATTTTCTTTTTCTGTATATAATTTTTACAAGTTACCACTAAGTGTTCTGCCGCTCAAACTACTTTTCCTTAAGTCCATGCTCAAATTACTGTTACTAAAGTCTACGATCAAGTAGATGGATTGTCGAGTTCGTACAGAACAAATCAGATCTTAGAGCTCACATGGACGTGGTCGGGTGGCACAAGGGATTGAAAAGCGCTAAGCTCACCGAGTTCGAAAACTGCCACTGCACAAGTGTGGAAACATGGGGTATTTTACATAAAGTCGGGTTTTTGGGTCCGGACCACCGAGTTACAAAAAAACAAATCAGATCTTAGAAAACATGTGTTTCAAAAAAAAAAAAGTGTTTCAAAAAAAAGATCTTAGAAAACATAAACATTAAAATATCTAGAGACGTTTCAACTGGATTATCGTCAATTCTTATGCCACAAACGTTAAATCCTCTGTCTTCCAATGGAACGTGCAATATATATTAACTATATGTATATATATTTGCTGTAATGTTTGTTTTTTGCCTTTGTAGATAATCTTGAAGAAGGCAAATGGCTGATAATCAGCAGCTAGGAGTGCTCAAAGCACTCGATGTAGCTAAGACACAGCTGTACCATTTCACGGCTATTGTTATCGCCGGAATGGGTTTCTTCACCGATGCCTACGATCTTTTTTGTATCTCATTGGTCACAAAGCTGTTAGGCCGCATCTACTACCACAAGAACGGAGCAGCTAAGCCGGGAACACTGCCACCAGAAGTGGCGGCCGCAGTCAATGGTGTGGCTCTATGTGGGACACTTATGGGTCAACTTTTCTTTGGGTGGCTTGGAGACAAACTAGGCCGGAAAAAAGTTTATGGAATCACTTTGATTATGATGGTCGTTTGCTCTGTCGCATCCGGTCTTTCATTTGGAAATAGTCCCAAAGGTGTCATGACCACTCTTTGCTTTTTCAGGTACCTTTTAAGTAATTTAGCTATAACTAAAAAACTTATGGATTCTTTAAATTATATATCCATCTGATTTACAAAAAAAAAGAACTGTTTGAATATTTAAATTCATTTTGCAATTTCTTTTTGAAATTTCGATTTAGTTCTTACCAGTTTGTCTAGTAAATAAATGGGGAAATCGGATCACTTTTTCCTTTTAAGTATGGATATTGTATTGATAAGTTAATAATAGTTTTAACAGACATTATAATATGATGTATTATTATTTATTAAAATATAGTTATATATAAATTTCAAACACACTCGAGTGTAAACGTTTTTATTTATATCTAAATTCATTTGAAAAAAATGTTATAATGAAAAGAAATAAATGTCGTATGAAGACAATTAGTGTTTTTTGAGACGACAAAACAATTGTATTGATGTGAATTGTGCATTTTTGGCAACTTTGGAAAAAAGGTTTTGGCTTGGAGTTGGTATTGGAGGTGACTATCCACTCTCAGCAACGATAATGTCTGAGTATGCAAACAAGAAGACTCGTGGTGCGTTCATCGCGGCCGTGTTTGCTATGCAAGGATTTGGGATCATGGCTGGAGGCATCGTTGCGCTAATATTCTCAAGCATTTTTGATCATCAATTCCCATCACCTATCTACAGTGTAGACCCTGTTGGCTCGACCGTACCTCAAGCTGATTACTTATGGCGTATCATCCTTATGGTGGGTGCTCTCCCCGCCGGTATGACCTATTACTGGCGAATGAAGATGCCCGAAACTGCTCGTTACACTGCTTTGGTTGCTAAAAACATCAAACAAGCTACACAAGACATGTCTAAAGTCTTGCAGGTGGATCTGGAAGCTGAGGAAGAAATTGCTGAAAAGGTTGTTCAAGATCCAAAGCTTAACTATGGCTTGTTTTCCAAGGAATTCCTTAAACGCCATGGACTTCCTCTCCTTGGAACTACTTCCACTTGGTTTTTGCTTGACATTGCATTTTACAGTCAAAACTTATTTCAAAAAGATATATTTTCTGCCATTGGGTGGATCCCTGCTGCGGCTACAATGAATGCTATCCACGAGGTTTACAAGATCGGTAGGGCGCAGACCCTCATTGCGCTATGCAGTACCGTCCCAGGATACTGGTTCACGGTTGCGTTTATTGACATCATGGGAAGATTTGCAATCCAACTAATGGGATTCTTCTTTATGACCGTGTTCATGTTCGCTATAGCTTTCCCTTATGATCATTGGATCAAACCCGACAATCGAATCGGATTTGTCATTATTTACTCCCTAACTTTCTTCTTTGCAAATTTCGGTCCAAATGCAACTACATTTGTTGTTCCAGCTGAGATCTTCCCAGCTAGGTTGAGATCCACATGTCATGGAATATCAGCCGCAGCAGGAAAGGCGGGAGCTATTGTGGGCGCGTTTGGCTTCTTATACGCAGCTCAGTCAAAGGATAAGACCAAGACAGACGCAGGTTATCCACCGGGTATTGGTGTCAAGAATTCGTTGATCATGCTTGGTGTTATCAACTTTGTTGGTATGCTCATGACGTTTTTAGTACCTGAATCTAAAGGCAAGTCTCTTGAGGAGCTTTCAGGTGAAAATGTAAATGATGAGACGGCCTCGTCTGGGGTTTCTACCTCCGGAAGAAACTGAAGTCTCTTTAGATACGAACCAAATGCTATAGTTATTTCGTCCATTTGATTTTCTGTAAAATTTGTTGTTTATCTTCTTGTGTGAACAAATCATAATGTATTAAAGAGCTTATTGTTTGAATAAGGTGTTATGTATAACATTACAATAAAGGGAATCAACGAAATATTTTCCACAATTTGGAGGTATAGTTCTGGAAGTCCTTAGTTGAGTGGTTGGCAAAAGATTTATTCAACTCTCAAATGCTGCAAACTTATGTTAACACTATGACAAACGGCTATTTACCCGCAATTATCAACATAACTTTGCAGCATTTGAGATTTTATTCAATTCTCAAATGCTTCAAAGTTAAATTAACACATCCATGTTCACAGACCAGTCCTGAGACCTTTTACAGTAAAACACTTTTGGGGGGTTTCTATGCTCTGAGATACGTTAAAGAGATAATTACTCAATTAGTATATAAAAGTTTTGATATGACTAGAACAATATACATTTTCTGAAAATTACTCAAATGTTGGTACACCTCTAGTAAATTGAAATCGTTGTGAGACAACATAAAAACAAAACAAAAAAAACAAAAATCAAATAAATGTTCACAAATATCTTAACGATTCCTATATCACTAGAACAGAAAAATAAAACCAAATTAAAAGCAAACCAAAAACCAAGTCGGTACCCAAATATCTTAAATACAGTTTAGATATCTTAAATATTAATTATCTTTAGTTTTAAAATTATCAAACATGCTAAAATACTATTTATAACCGAATAACCCAAAAAATGGATTACCCTAATACTTTTTATCCGAGATATTTAAAGTTGTCGTAATTTCTGATAGAACTATTTTCGATTAAAGTTGTCGTAATTTCTATCAGAAATTTTATCAGGTCCCTAAAGTTATTATCCGAACTAAACCAAAAACCAAAATAATCAAACCAAAACAAAACCCAAATTCTTAAATAACCAAAAAGGTTTCTATATTTCTTGAGTAGTTCTATCAGCTATTTTTTTCGATTCACACACTAATTTTTAATCCATGCCAAAAACCACATGAACAACTCTATATCTTGAATTATATACACAAACTATGGATTTTAAACTAATTCCCCTAAAACCGTAAATGGTGCTAAGAAGAAGAAGACTTTGCACCTGTCATAAACTAAGACTTTGCACCTGTCATAGACTAAGTTAACGTTTAAATAACACCGTTTACGGTTTTAGAGAAATTAGTTTAAAATCGATAGTTTGTGTATGTAATTCAAAAATAGAATTGTTTATGTGGTTTTTAGCATGATTTGGTTTAAATGTTCGTATGTAGAAAAAACCGGAAACGACTAGTTCATAGAGAAATAAGTCATTTTCTGTTATTCATGTGGTTTTTGGCATTGTTTAAAAGTTTTTGTGTGAAAATGCCAGGAATAAGTAGCTTATAGAGGAATAAGCCATTTTCATCCAGGGCAGGAACAAATTGAAGTACTCCACATCATAAACATCCTCTTTTTAGTGCACCACGGAAAGGGACATTAAAATCTGAAACAGAAGTTTAAACAAACAAAAACAATAGTACATCTCAGATCATTTCTCAACCTCAGTTTCACCGGATAGCTCTTCAAGGGACTTTCCTTTCGGCTCAGGGACAAGGAAGGTGAAGAGCATACCAACAAAGTTAATGACACCAAGCATGATCAGAGAGTTCTTCACTCCGATGCCCGGTGGATATCCTGCATCTGTCTTGGTCTTGTCCTGTGGCTGAGCCGCGTATAGAAAACCAAAAGCTCCCACGATGGCTCCAGCCTTACCTGTTGCAGCTGATATTCCATGGCATGTGGACCTTAGTCTGGCTGGGAAGATTTCAGCCGGTACAATGAAGGTGGTCGCATTTGGACCAAAATTTGCAAAGAAAAAGGTGAGAGAGTACATAACAACGAAGCCGATACGGTTGTCTGGTTTGATCCAGTGGTCGTACGGGAAGGCGATGGCAAACATAAAGACAGTCATCATAAAGAATCCCATTAGCTGAATCGCAAATCTTCCCATGATATCAATAAACGCAACCGTGAACCAGTAGCCGGGGACTGTACTGCAAAGTGCAATGAGTGTTTGTGCCCTAGCGATCATGAAAACCTCGTGGATTCCGTTCATGGTTGCTGCCTTTGGGATCCATCCAATAGCCGAAAATATATCTTTTTGGAACAAGTTTTGGCTGTAAAATGCAATGTCAAGCAAGAACCAAGTTGAGGTACATCCGAGGAGGGGAAGCCCATGGCGTTTGGCAAATTCCTTGGAGAACAAGCCATAGTTAAGTCTAGGATCTTGTACGATATCCTCTGCTCGTTCTTCCATCTGAAGCTCTACTTGTAAGACCTTGGACATGTCTTGTGTTGCTTGTTTGATGTTCTTTGCCACCAAAGCTGTGTAACGAGCAGTTTCGGGCATCTTCATACGCCAATAGTACGTCAAGGCTGCGGGTAGAGCACCAAACATGACGATGATTCGCCAAATGTAATCAGCCTGAGGAGGCGTTGAGAGAGCTCTGTTGACTGCATACGTTGGGGCTGGGAACTTCTTGTCGAAAATGGAAGAAACGGCAAGTGCCACAAAACCTCCCGCCAAGATACCGACACCTTGCATGGCGAACACGGCAGCGATGAAAGCACCACGAGTCTTCTTGTTAGCGTATTCGGACATGATGGTGGCAGAAAGTGGGTAGTCACCTCCAATTCCGAATCCCAGCCAAAACCTAGACAAAATATGCTTACATATATCAATAAATATATTTTAGAAAAATATTGAAAGTTTAGATTAATCTATAAATTACCAAACACGAAAGAATATATGACGATAATTGTACCTAAAGAAGCAAAGAGTGGTCATGACACCCTTAGCTTTGTTACCGAAGGAGAGACCGGATGCCACGGAGCACACAATCATCATGATCAAAGTGATACCATACACTTTTTTCCTTCCGAGTTTGTCACCGAGCCATCCAAAGAATAGCTGACCAGCAAGAGTCCCACAGAGAGCAACACCATTGACCGCAGCCGCCACATGAGGGGGAAGTGAGCCAGGCTTTTCTGACAATGGATTGAAGTAATAGAGGCGGCCAAGAAGCTTGGTAACTAAGGAGACGCAGAAGAGATCGTAGGCATCAGTAAAGAAACCCATACCCGCAATGACAATTGCGGTAAAATGGTAAAGTTGCGTTTTTGCGACATCGAGTGCCTTCAATACTCCTAGTTGTTGTTCGGCCATCTCAGCAGCTCTCTTGTCTCTCCTGCTTTTACATGCTAAAAGTTTATACCATTTCCTGAATATTTGTCATTTAAATATTTGTGTTGCACGATAGATCATGTTTGACGTTGGAAAGAGTAATTTGACACGTACGCACTTTTAAACTGAATGATATTTCATATTCTATAAAACTAAGCTCGACATAATAGCCTTCAGAAACTTAATTTAACACTCTCGTTTGTTATGAACAAACTAGTCTAAAACATGTAGTCTTGAACAATAATTTATAGACATTATAAACGATACCTTAGTTTTTGCTTTGATGAAAAGATTTGTAACTAACCTCACCGTCACACTACGTCAATGTTTATGAAGTAAGAAGAAGGAATGAGAAGTAGTCAAAAAAGGAAAGAGAGAGTTGGTTGTGCCGTGGTGGTTTTGGTGGCTGAGACGACGGCAATTTATAGAAGCAAACTCTCCGGCATCTTGTGGGTATATCCACATTTTTATAATTTTAATTTAGCTTCCTTCACTTTCTTGAAATTTTCTATTTGCTCTTCTGGATATGGTGTATTGATGGGTCTACATATCAATTTATTGTTTTGTATAGTTATTACTATATTTCCCGTTACATCTACTGAATTTTTCGCCGTTTCTATAGATTAATCAAAGTCGACTTTGTTAATAAAATGTCAACTAAGTTTCAAAAAAAAAATGTCAACCATTTTCGTCTAAGAAAATAATTTTGAAAGTAATTTTTTAAACGTTTCCTTTTAATTTAAGTCTTGGATTTGTCAATAAAATGTCGACAGCCAGTTTTGCCTAAGGAACACTACAGAAAGTAAAGTTAAATTTTAAAAAAAAATATATAAATCCTATTAAAGTCTAATATATCTAATATCTATTATATATTAAAAAAGAAACATTGTTATTTTTCACACTATACTGGATACGTGGTAGTATCATAATTGTAAACTTCATCATCAAACATTAGGAATAATAGCAATTGTTTTTTAACATTGATATTTGAGTATATAAGATTTTTACATACACTTTTTTCGACTGTCCATATTGTTTGGACCAAGTTTCTACTCAGACAAATAGTTACTCAGAAGAATTTTTATGTGTGACCATGCTGGTCTAGATGAGAATAAATAATGCCTTTGGTTTTCGCCATCTTCGTGAGAGAGTCTTTACGAAGTTAACATTCTTTCTGTTGCAATAATCAACATTAATAATATAATCTCAGCTTTTTGCTTTTCTCCGAGATAGATAGGCCTGTTACAATAAACGTCCCTCTTTATTTTATGGTATCCAGTTTTATATCATCACGTCAGTCTTGGTCGTATCCTCAGGCTTCATGCTCGATCTCCAGCATCCACTCGTGCATCAAACACACATACCAGTTATCAATCTTGGTGTTTAAAACTATCATCTAGAAGGAAGACAGAGGCAGATTGTTTTGATAATGAAACAGGCTACGAACGAATATTAGGTCAAATTAACGTGAATACTGAATGCGATTTTTTAAAACAAAAATAGGGACTTGAGGATAAACTTTTGTGAAACAATTCGTGGTAGCATTAATTTTAACTCGAATAATCATCAGAATTCTACAGAAGTAATCCTTTTCAGATAAATAACAAATTGTTATTGACAACGCTCATGAATTATGCTGAAAGAAAGAGAAAAATTGTGAGAATAGTTGTGGTACTAGCCGGCCGTCCAATGAGTATCTTGTATTATAGTATGGATGGGTATAGTAGTGGCTTGGGAAATTAATTTTATCAAACTAAGTTCGTTTTGTTTGACAGCAAATAGGCTTATAAAGAAATAACAAGAGATAGTATATGCTTAATGTGTTGTCAAAACTATAAACAAGAATATACCCAGTAAATGATTCTGCGCTCATATTCGCGTTCTATAAACTCCCCAACATTTCTGCACTCAAAACATCTCTTCAGTCTCCTTCATGCAAGCTAACGACAAGGTTAGGATATAGAATTGTATGGGAATCAACTTACGATTTATAAACGACAACATTTTGGCGTATGTAATCTAATGTTTAGATATTTAAAATATTGTTTCATTATTGAACACATTCGTTTCTTTAATGTCTTTCTTTTAGACGTGAAGCCAAGAATCATACTAGTTTTTGTTCTCTTACCCAACAGGGGGGATCAGAATGTCTCCACGTTAATATTGTACGAAGTATATCAATACAAAAGTATTAACTTTTAATGTGTGAAAGCAGGAGAGACGACCAAAGCTTAAGATGGCCGAACAACAACTAGGAGTGCTGAAGGCACTCGATCTTGCGAAAACCCAACTTTACCATTTCACGGCGATTGTCATCGCCGGTATGGGTTTCTTTACTGATGCCTACGATCTCTTCTGCGTCTCATTGGTGACCAAGCTCCTTGGCCGACTCTACTACTTCAATCCGTTGTCAGAAAAGCCTGGCTCACTTCCCCCTCATGTCGCGGCTGCAGTCAATGGTGTGGCTCTCTGTGGGACCCTTGCCGGTCAACTCTTTTTCGGATGGCTCGGTGACAAGCTTGGAAGGAAAAAAGTGTATGGTATCACTTTGATTATGATGATCCTGTGTTCTGTTGCTTCTGGTCTGTCTTTCGGTGACAAAGCCAAGGGTGTCATGACCACTATCTGCTTCTTCAGGTATAATTTTTGTATATCACTGTCTTCCTTTAAAAACATTTATGTAAACAATTTTTATTTAGGTTTTGGCTGGGATTCGGTATTGGAGGTGACTACCCTCTCTCTGCCACCATCATGTCTGAATACGCAAACAAGAAGACTCGTGGGGCTTTTATCGCGGCAGTGTTCGCCATGCAAGGCGTCGGTATCTTAGCCGGAGGTTTTGTGGCATTAGCAGTCTCTTCCATTTTCGACAAAACTTTTCCAGCTCCGTCCTATGCAGTCGACAGGGCTCTCTCCACGCCTCCTCAAGCAGATTACATTTGGCGAATCATCGTCATGTTTGGTGCTCTACCCGCAGCCTTGACTTACTATTGGCGTATGAAGATGCCCGAAACTGCTCGTTACACCGCACTGGTGGCCAAGAACATCAAGCAGGCTACACAAGACATGTCCAAGGTCCTACAAGTGGATCTTGAGATGGAGGAAAGAGCAGAGGATTTCATCAAAGACCCCAGACTAAACTATTGCTTGTTCTCCAAGGAATTTGCGAAACGGCATGGTCTTCCCCTGCTCGGATGTACATCCACTTGGTTCTTGCTTGACGTTGCCTTCTACAGCCAAAACTTGTTCCAAAAAGATATTTTTTCGGCTATCGGTTGGATCCCTAAGGCAGAAACCATGAACGGAATCAACGAGGTTTACATGATTGCTCGAGCACAAACTCTCATAGCATTCTGTAGTACTGTACCCGGCTATTGGTTCACAGTTGCGTTTATTGAAATTATGGGAAGGTTTGCTATCCAGCTGATGGGATTTTTCATGATGACCGTCTTTATGTTTGCCATTGCCTTCCCTTACGACCACTGGATCAAACCAGAGAACCGTATTGGATTTTTGGTTATGTACTCCCTCACATTCTTCTTCGCCAATTTTGGACCAAACGCAACCACCTTCATTGTACCCGCTGAGATATTCCCGGCTAGGCTAAGGTCCACATGCCATGGTATATCAGCCGCTACAGGAAAGGCTGGAGCCATTGTAGGAGCTTTTGGGTTTTTATACGCAGCTCAGCCCCAAGACAAGACCAAAACGGAAGCAGGATATCCACCGGGCATTGGAGTCAAGAATTCTCTCATCATGCTTGGTGTCATTAACTTCATTGGTATGCTCTTCACTTTTCTTATCCCTGAGCCCAAGGGTAAGTCTCTTGAAGAGCTGTCCGGTGAATCAGAAGTCAGGAAATCATTAGGCAGTCATAATGTCGTATTTTCTACCAGTTCATGTTAATTAAGTTTTCTTTTGCAATTTTTCTGGTTTTCGCGATGGGCGATGTGATATTTGGAATAATGCACGTCTATACTTTTTTTTTGTGACCATATATGATCAGTCCCCATATACGGTCAATAGATACTTGGTCATTGTTATGTTTATACTTCCATTTACATGTCTACCTCTTTCATACTTACTAAACATATTAAAACCATTTGAAACATTAATTTTACATAGCTAATCGAGTCTCCACGTAAAAGCATCTTTTTAAGCTCAAAATAAGGTTACAAGAGAAACTAATAAAAATAATTTAAACTTTTTTTTGAGCAAACAATAATTTAAACTATATGATACAATACAGACATAAATATATTCTTGGTATGAAAAGGATCTATTGATTTAATCTCTTGATTTAAACATATATACTATGGACATATGGTGGAAACTAAGTCCAATAATACATGAACTTATATATGAAATTAAATTCATATGTATATGTTTTTCCAAATATCCTATGTTTTCGAATATGCTTTATTTTATTTATGATTTTAACTATTGCTAAATAATAATTAATCTTATGACTATATGTATCCAGTTTGCAGTCTCAAATGTCAACAGTTAAGAGTTGAACGATTCGACTACAAAAAAAAAAGATAAAGAAATTCGTAACTTCTCGACGATGGTGGTATTAAAACTCCTTATTTTAATTTAAGAAAATGCATTTATATATTGCAAATAACAATAACTGCATAGTTTAATCAAATATACATATATACAATAGTTGGAAACTAAAAACTGAAATGAACATTTAAAAAAAAAATAACTTTGCTTTCATCTATTTACATTCTCAGCAAAAAAAAAAAAAACGTTGTGATCAACAGAATTGACATTATTTACGTAGCGAGTTCACATTCATTCTCAACATTTTTATAGAAATGGACATAAAATACTAGAGTTTTTGCAATACTATGCCATTACTTATTAACTATGCGATAGTGCTTTCCAAAACTGAATGTAACCGATTTTGATACATAATTATCGTTATGTGTAGAACATTTAAATAGAAATATATTTATTACATTTCGATATGTTCGACCCACTGTCATCTTTATACTCTTGAATCTGCATAGACTGTAGAGATATACAAAGGTTGTTCTTCAATATATAGCTGGTGTCCTGTATACTGTATTTGCTCATATACATGATCTTTCTTTATCATCATTTTTATCAATCAAGGCTAAGAGTAGGACTACCCCTTAATTTAACTCCGAAATAAATCTCTTCTTTGTTTCTTTTTTTAAAGACAATTTATTGTCTATCTTTCATTTAACTCGGTAAAAATATACAACCAATATAACCGTTGAGAGGCTAAAAAGAAAGACCAACGAAGCCATGAATGAATGTTACTATCAAGCCGGTGACATTAGGGGATTTGTCGTGTAGCAAACACTAGGACATACTACTCAAATTCCGGTTTTACCCCTGAATTATTTAATGATTTTACATATTTCATCCCCACATTTCCTCTGAATTCGGAAATCACTCTGGTCTCTCACTCTTACCAGCTGGAATCCAAGACAAGAAAATGCATCAGACAAGCTGATTGCCCCTTTCCTCCACTATTAATTTGGATTTTCTGCAATTTGTGTTCCCACACTAACGCTGGTCTTGTCTTGAGAGACATTTTCGACATCGTTTAATATTTATATAATTCCACAATTTTCTTTTCTTCTTGTCTTCTGGGTTCCCTCTTCTTCGGATGATATAGAAGTGATCTGAAAAAGTTTTAAGATTTGCGATGAAATCTTCGACTCGGCTTGATTCGGTTGTGTTTCAGCTCACTCCCACTCGAACCCGGTAACACAACAATCTCTTCCTCTCTTTCTTTTAACTCTAATGGATCCATCCAGCATGTTTGGTTAACATCTTAAAATGCTAACTTTGTGTTCGAATCTGTAAAAGTCACTAACTCAATCGTTATATAAAAGTCGAAAAGATTGCATTTTTCTTTTGTTTCTGGGTTTGATTGATAAGATCAAAAGTTGTTATCAGGTGTGATCTGTTGGTAACAGCTAATGGAAAGACTGAGAAAATAGCAACAGGGCTGCTTGATCCTTTTCTCGCTCACTTGAAGACAGCACAAGACCAAGTTTCGAAAGGTGGCTACTCTATTATTCTCAAGCCTGAGGATAGTGACATTGCAGTTTGGTTCACCAAGGCAACTATTGAAAGGTCTTAAACCACCCTATAAGTTGTTTTTTTCTTTCTTTCTTTTTACATGGAACTTTTTGGGTTTGATATTATTGGACATTTGGGTTGAATTGAGTGTTTCTTTTTTCTGTTCTTGTCAGGTTTGTTCGATTTGTTAGCAATCCTGATGTCCTAGAACGAGTATACACTTTAGAAACTGAGATCAAACAGATCAAGGAAGCAATTGGTATCCAGAACAACTCTGAAATAGCTTTGCCTGTTGTAAGTGAACTTTTAGTTTTTTTTTTTTTTTTGAAGACTTTGTTTGGTGTATGGTCAAATAGAATTTAACGTTAGATTGTATACACAGGTGGAAGATGATCTACGAGCAAAAAGAGCAGAAAATACAGAAGGTATGCTATGAAGATGGCAAAGTTTTGTGTTTTATGAGTCTATGCTTATTAAAGCCTCAGCTCATAAAGATGAAAATATTATGCCTCTTAGCTCTTTTTAGTTTAACCAATAAATGAGAATGTGATTCAGGTAGCAGGCCTTTGCTACAGCTCAGCGAAGAGAAAGCTATTGTACTTTACGAGGTTAACTTTGAACCAAAAATGGTTTCTTCTCATCTTATTCTCTCAAAAGAAAAAAAAGAAGTTTAATTCATCTTCTTGCATCTTTGACAGCCTGGTTCACATCCAAGGCAGGCAAATGGATCTACCGCATCAGATGAAAACTCTAAGTACACCCACTTTGCATGAAAGATATGTGTTTTAAGCACTAGAGTAGGTTAAGTATCTGATTGATAACGTGGGATTGTTTTATCAGAGTTCAAGTTCTAAAAGTTATGGAGACAAGGAGGACAATGTTGCAGAAAGAACAAGGAATGGCATTTGCACGTGCTGTGGCAGCTGGTTTCGAAGTTGATGATATGCTTCCTCTAATATCTTTCGCCAAATCGTTTGGAGCCTCACGTTTGATGTAAGAAAGACTTTTATCCTTTTCACCTATTTCTTTTATTGTTTCGTAACCAACAAGCTCGTAAATGTGATAGGGATGCCTGTTTAAAATTCATGGACTTGTGGAAGAAAAAGCACGAAACTGGCCAGTGGGTTGAAATCGAAGCAGCAGAAGTAATGGCCTCGCAGGCAAACATCTCTGCAGCAAACGACTCAGGGATTGTGTTCGCAAATGGTGGTAAGATAAATCCATAAATGGTTTATGTTCATAATCGATGATCCATTGTTCGGATATTTATATAACTATACTTCTTGTATTCAGATGTGAAGTCTCCTTCAGAAAGTAAAGCAAATGTGAATCAAGAACATGCGCAAGGGCAGCATCCGCAGCAGCCAATGTATGCACCATGGCCAGTTCACTCTCCGCCGGGGACCTTTCCTGTGTTTCAAGGTTACGCTATGCAGGGCATGCCGTACTACCCGAACTATCCTTATCCATCTCCCTATCCTTCCACCGATGATTCTAGACGTAGTTCTGGCGGAAGAAAGGCTAAGAAACACCATTCTTCTTGTAGCGAGGACTCAGGTTCAGAAGATGAGGAGGACAGGGAGAAAGGAAAGTCAGGTAGGAGAAGGAAATCAGGGAAGGTGGTGATTCGGAATATAAACTACATTAATTCAAAGAAGCAAGATCATTCAGGAACAGAATCTGATGCTGATGAAGGGGCAATAGTAGAGTGTGACAATGGTAAAGAGAGACGGACAGAGGCTGACACTGGGGATTGGCAGGCATTCCAAACTTTCTTATTGCAAGATGCTGATAGAGAAGATCGTACAGCTGACCATATGATGGAAAAGGAGGTGGGAGGGAAGAAAAGGCAAGGTGCAGGGAGATATGACCCTTTGGCTTATGGTGAACGTGAAGCAGAAAAATATCAAGAAAGAGATGAAGCTGACATTCAGAATGGGACTGTGGCTCGTAAGTTCAGGGGATCTAGTGACTCATTTATGGTTCGCCAGAGAGAAAATGGTTTTGAGGATTCTTCTGATCCTCTCAACTTGAATGGATTTGATCATCCAAGGAATGGTCTGGATAAGAGATCATCATTTAACATGGATGATGATTCTTATATTGCTACTAGGGAATCTGGAAGCAATACGAGAAATGCTATAGACATTGGATCAGAGTTCTCTTCCTACCACCAAACTGATGGAAATGAAAGAAAGCAGATCAATTATGAGCCTCATGATCTCAGCCTGATGCCAGAACGAGAAACAGAGAAGTTATCGGCTGGGTATGACCCTGCGCTAGATTTTGGATCCAGAGCTCTGAAGAAGAATAACCAGGCAGCTGGAGTTGCTAAGAAGTCAGTGAGAGATCCAAAATCAAGACTATCTAATGATGCTGCGGATAAGAGGAAGGCTTCAGGGCCAATACGGAAAGGAAGACCCACAAAGATGAGCCCTTTAGATGAAGCAAGAGCACGTGCTGACAAGCTTAGAAATTTCAAAGCTGATCTCCTGATTATGAAAAAGGAAAAGGTAAAAATCTCAGCCTTCAACAAATTGATAGGATAACTGCCTTTCTAATCACTCGTATAATATAACCCTCCTTTGTTGTTTTAGGAAGAGGAAGAGAGAAAACGCATAGAAGCTTTGAAAATAGCAAGGCAAAAGAGGATTGCTTCTAAAAGCAACTCAGCCGGTGGCCAGTCGCAGTTGCCTGCAAGAAAAAAATTGGTAAACAAGTTTTCTCCCGGGGCTCCTAGAGCCTCCAAGTTCAGTGACTCAGAACCAGGATCATTATCACCTCTTCAACGCCTTCCCATAAGAAGTGCTTCTCTAGGCTCAAATGAATCTCAGAGATTACCCAAGAGTGGTAACAAACTGAGCACCGGAAGTAAGTCAACAGTAAATAGGCTAACAAGATCGATATCACCGCTACCTCCATCTAAGAGAGAAACAATAGCAACGGTAAATAGGGTAACCAGGTCGGCTTCACCGTTACCTCTGCCTAAGAGAGAAGCCAGAGTTAGTCTAGATAGTCAAAACAAGTCTGTCTCAAGGATAAGACGATTGTCAGAACCCAAAATAGGTAATAATAGTGCACCGAGCTCTTCAGCAAGGTCACTGCGCACAACAGCATCCAAAAAAACAACTGATACTCCTGAGATAAAGAAAATATCTGCTATTGTTAACTATGACATAGCGAAAATCGCTTCTCTTCCGGAACTGAAGATAAAGCCACCCAAAGGTCCTACTAATGCTGTGGTGAAAGGGGTCGAGAAAGTTAAATCTTCTGCTTCCGAGGCTGAACCAAGTGGTAGCAAGAACAAACCCTTGGGCCAAAATGATGTTAATGAAACTCCAGTGGTTGAGAAGACAGTGGTGATGGTGTTGCCAAATTCAGCTCGAAGTATATCTGCAGATCAGACGAAACGTGACAAGTCAGAGGTAGTCCCTGAAACAACACCGGAGAGTGGCAATGATCTAGTCTTAGTAAGCAGCACTCTTGTTCTAGCTAGATCAGTTTTACTTTCTGTTTAATCGGTTTTTTGGTGACCAGAAAAGGTTATTTTGTTTGCAGGTTAGGTTGGAGACTCTGAGTGACTTAGTAACAGAAACACCAAAGTTTCTGACAAGTCAGAGTGTTGCTGTAAAACCATATGAAGCTCCACATGCTCGTGTTTCTTCATTAGAAGATTCATGCACAGTGTACTCAGAGTATTCCCAAGCACCTGCACCAAGCGTGCATTCAAATGAGGCAGCGCTAGAAACTGGGAAAGTCCTTATACCAGAGAAGAAGATAAGTGAGGCCTTAGAGAAATCTCAAACAAAAGAGTCAGCGTCAAAAGGGCTCAGAAAACTGTTGAAATTTGGAAAAAAGAGTCAGTCTTCTTCGTCTACAAGTGAATACCATACCGAGTCTGATAACGCAGCCGGCAATAGCAATGAGGATCATGGTTCAGCTATAACCGCTGCTACGACAAGTGAAGGTACAAGCTTCTTAAAAACCTTTTTACCTTTTACTAAAGACTGCCGAATCAACTGTACATTTAGTTTGCTTTACTCTTTACAAGTTTGTTACACTGTATTATCCGCTCATAGGATTAAATCTACATTGTAGCATAGGAGCAAGAACCTTGTAATTATTTTCTCTAGGATGAAACTTACGTTATAGCATAAGAGCAAGAATCTTCTGTTTCACACTAGTATACGGTTCTATCGATGTTAGCATACATGGTATAGAAATGATAACCATGACTTATGTATCTCGGAAGGGGGTTAAAGTTTCTGTTTTGTTATCCAGCATTTACACTGAAGAACCTCATATCTCAAGATGAAACACCTACAGCAGCAGCCGCTTCACAGAAATGTAAGAATATACTTCTAATCATTTATTTATCTGAGTTCTTCCAGTGATGGGAGTCTTAAATAAGATTTCTCACTTTTCTTAAACTTTCTCAGCTTCTCGCCATTTCTCATTACTGTCTCCCTTCAAGAACAAGAAGAGAGTCTCGTAAGGAAGTTGAGTGGATTAGATATCATCTCCATTTACACATTGTAATGACTTGCGTATTTGCGATGATAAACTACCATTGATGCAAAACACTTGGTTCCAATTCCAAATACAGTGAAATGCGACCTTTTGCTCGTTTTAATTTTCCACCATGAGCTGGACACGCTTGTCAACAAATAAATATAGAGAGGTTTTCAAAATTTCCAACAATGAGCTGGGAGCACTGTTATACAAACTGTTTATCAGACTATCGCTGGAAATTATTATATTATATATATTTGTTATTTTGAAAGCTGTTTTAGAATTAAGAAGTTCACAAGGGTATTAGTATAATAATATATTAGAGCAGCTCTACCTGACGAGCGGTTTGTCTTCCAGCACAATGATAACTCCAACGAACTTTTCTTCCTACGATAAAATGTTTTAAAATTGAACTTATCATGGAATCAATTTACTAACCCAAGAACTTTTCCTTCAAAAGGGGTGTATTGAATCATGCATATATTAATATAGAAAACAAAAAAAGAAAATCAAGTAACGAAGCATGGGCTATTCTTGATTTTGACGCTCTTTGATCTACCAAAACATCCACATGTTTGTGTAACTACATATCAAATTGCTTTTTCTTAATTAATAATATCATAAAGTTTCTTTACAAATAATAAAATCATGATTTTTCCTCAATAACGAATGAATCGTCCAAAAAAAGTTGAAGCTGGTGAAAGGCAGTTTGACCCCTCCCCATCTCCCAACTTGGTACTTCGCTTTGCACACATCACATGCTTCCTCTCACTCTCTCTCCTCTTTTCTTCTCCCACTCTTGTTCTTCTCTCTAAATGCTCTGTACTGTGTCAAGCCAAAAATGGAAGCTTTACTCCATTAACGACGAGATCCTTCCCTAATTCTCTAATCAATAGGTAACCCATTTTTATTTAGACTAACCCTCATAACGCTTCTTGGTTTCCTGTAAATCTTATAGCTTAGAGTAAAGATTTTTATTTACTTAGCTAAAAAGAAAGAACTTATTTACCATAAATGGTGAGACATCCATTTGCGGCTGAGATTTTGCTAACTTTATTATCTCTCTCTCTTTCTTGATTTTCCTATTTTTCTTTTTTACTACCTACACAATAACATCATAATCAGAGAGGGATGGTGAGTTGAAAATGACCATTGTGTTGCATCTAGTTGATAAATCTAAAAACCCTCAAATACCCCCACTTTCTCAAACGAAGTTAAAACAAATTTTACTCTTTTACTTAGATCTCATTCCCAAAGGAAAAAGAAAACCTTTTGTGGGTTGTTGATGCTTTATTAGTTCATGATCTCTTATGGGTTTTGTAAGTTACTGATTCTAGTGTCGGTTTACGTATGTGTTTAGGAACCATGAAATCTTTAGTGGGTTTGTGAGCAGTAGACAAATTTTACGGAATGTAATATTAAAGGGATGATTTTGACAGCTATTGAGTAGTTAATCCGCATCTGTAGACAGCTTTTGATTATGAAATGGTAAAGGAGGGTCCCTACTTCTTGAAGGATTATGCCCCCACAAACTCAATGAATGTAAATTATTGGTGAGCTAAAAGTTTTTTTTTTTGTGATGAAAAAAATGAGGGTGTCTTTTATTGTTCTTGTTATAAATGAGAATGAAACTTGTGTTGGAAAGTCAAATAAATTTCTTCTTCCTCAGGGTTCACCTTAGAGAGAGATCCACAAGTTTTTTAGGTATGTTGGTGTTTGTGTGATCTATTGATTTTGTCCTTTTTATCTCTGCAAATAATAGAGAAGATAAATGAAGCATTTTTCCTAGGTTAAGTGTACTTTTTGCTACTTGAAGTTTATGTGAGTTTTATTTTCTCTTGACTTTGCTTGTAGAAAACTATAATTCTATAATAAATAGTGCAAGAGAAAGAGCTTCTTGAGATCTGCTTTTAGTTCTGATCACTTGGATCAGAAAACAAATTTCTCCTTTATTTTGTCAAAATAAGGATGAAGGCTGTAGAGTTTTGAGCTAACCATAGAACCTACGAACAAACTAGAATTTATAATAGAAACTTTCTCAATTCTTAACCTCCCTTATCTTCTCTGCCAAATTTTTTTTATGACATCACAATTTTGCTTAAGCAGATCTATTTTATCTTCACTCTACCTTCTTGCTTTGGACTGTGAGGCCTCATGGTCTGGTTACTAACAGAGTGTATGAACCAAGTTTATATTCAAATTGTCAGTAGCATCTATATATACTATTTTGCTTGTAAGAATCCATTTTGTTTATCAAGAGTGGAGTAGATCTCCATTCTACAATTTGGCTCTTATGAAATCTTTTGGGTCTTTCAGATTTTGGTGTTTTAGTGTCTGTATGGAGTGTAATGCAAAGCCATCATTGCAGTGGGAGTGGGATAATCTAATATCTTTTGGTACTTCATCAGCTGAAATTCCTAAAAAGCAACGACCAATGGATTGGGAAAATGATGGGTTTGATTGCACCACTTTTTACTCGTCCAGCTTTGCTACAGAAGCAGCTTATGGTGGTGGTAGTTCAGGTTCTGATCTAGCTCATGCTTTCTCTAAAAGCTCAAAGTCAACTTCCATTAGCTCTTCATCAGCTGAAGTGAGAACATACAATTTCACATCAGAAGCTGGTGAAAGTGTTCCTCCTGGAGAATTGGGGAGCAGTGAAGAGTTTGCAATGGGAATTGATGCTTCTCCAAGTCTTGAACTCTCCTTCGGCTCTGGTGATCCGGTTCTTGGTTTGAAGCTTGGTAAGAGGACATACTTTGAAGACTTTTGGGAAGTGGAGAATGCTAAAGGTTCAGCACTTCCGGTGAGCCTGGCGTCATCTTCTGCTTCTCCGGTGAAGAAATCCAAAACACTCTCTCAGAAATTACAAACTCCTCACTGCCAAGTTGAAGGCTGTAACCTCGATCTCTCCTCAGCTAAGGACTATCATAGGAAACACAGGATTTGTGAAAACCATTCAAAGTTCCCTAAAGTCGTTGTCAGTGGCGTAGAGCGCCGGTTCTGCCAACAATGTAGCAGGTAGAAAAGCTAGTCTTAGAGATATTGGTTTATACAAAAGCCTTAATGACTTTTTTTAATTGTTTTTGGTCTTCAAAGGTTTCACTGTCTCTCTGAGTTTGATGAGAAGAAACGTAGCTGTCGCCGGCGTCTCTCAGATCACAATGCAAGACGTCGCAAGCCAAATCCCGGGAGGACATATGGTAATATACTAGATTCACTTCTCTCTAATCCTATATATTAAATCTAAATTTTTAGTTATATAATTAGTAGGTTTCCCTTTTCTAAGATAAATATCATTCTGTATGTGCAGATGGGAAGCAACAGATGGATTTTGTATGGAACAGATTTGCACTTATCCATCCAAGAAGTGAAGAAAATTTTCTGTGGCCAAATCCGAAGCCTGTATCATCAAGAGGGTTATTGCAGGAACCTGCAAAGACCGAGATGCCCAATAAGCTTTTCACCGAGCATTGTGGATTTGGATTGTTGGACCCCAAAACGAAAACCACCAGAGCTGAGTTATTCAGTAAAGGTTTGTGTTTTTCTTTGCTGTTTAATATATTTTCTCTTGTTGTATTCATGATCTTGATGATTGCTTGTTTTATGCAGATTTGTTAGAAAAGGTCACAATCTCTTCTTCACACATGGGTGCTTCTCAAGATCTTGATGGTGCTCTCTCTCTTCTGTCAAATTCAACACCATGGGTTTCCTCGAACCAGCCAACACGGTTTTCCCTTAACCACCATTCCACAAGCAACCTCCAACCCGTGGTTCACGGGTCTGTGACTCAACTCAGTTCAGTGTCCAGCTACTGGCAGCCGGACCCACCAGCAGCTGAGGGCTCAACCGCTTTGACTAGGAATGGGGTAGGCCAGTTTAATGAGAACTACAACTTGAATCAGTTTTATAACTGAAAGTGTGTTGCTTTTAAAATCATAATAAGATATTTTGTGTAAGGATCAGGTGAGCCTAGTGGTAACGTTTAAATAGGAGCTGTGAAACTTGCTAAAGACATCAACTCCTCTCGTCTTTCTTTTGTCCATTGATTTTCTTGGGTTAGGGAGAGTTGTGACAGTTAAGTATTATAAATCATCTTGTCAAATTATTTATACATTAGAATTTTCAGATATTGATGGTGTAGCAACTGAAAAATTGATCAAACGCATCATAATATACGTATGATAAGGTTATTTGCATCTGAACTTTTTTTATATTCGCATTAGTCAGCATTTTGTGTTATACTAGATTTGGATCCGTGCGTTGCAACAGGTTTTATTTGATATTACCATCCATTGATTTTTTTTTTTTTTGCAAACAAATAATTTGGTAATTCCATTAACCGCCACAGTCGTTTTCTGAGCAAAACCATGTTAAAATCTTTGGTTGTTTGAAATCCTAATCCGTCGTTGTTTCCATCCTGTCACAATTTATGCCATGACTAACATATATTACATGTTATTTTCAACGGTGTAGAAGTTGATTTAGCATATTCTATTCGATTTCATCGGCGGACAAACTCATTATGAAGTGCTGAGCACATTACTGAAATCAAAGTGAAATATGTTTCTCCAACCACAAACATCATAAATAGAGGAGACATTGTCATCTCCCGTACACAAAGGTCTATATATGTATAGACATCATAGATAGATGTGACATTATCACCTTCCCTCCTTGATCTTAACTCCAAGTTGCTTAAAGTTTCCGTCTTTGGGTGTCACAAAGCCCGTCGAGAAAGATCCAGAAGCGCCTGTGTCTTTAGTTTGAAAGGCACTGAAAGAGGAGCTTGAGCTTTCATCAAATCTCCAGTCGGTTAGGTAGCCTAGCTGAGAGGTTATCTTACTGACCTCAACGTCTCCTGAAAGCATAGCCACCACTCTTGACATTGGTGGTCTCAAGGAATGAGATGAATATGTGCATAGCAGAGCAATTCCTATCACGCGTTTCACTTCTTCCATGTTGAATTCAGCCAGCTCCTGATCAATTAGTTCAGCTTCTCGGCCATCTTGGTGTAGATTCCATGCCTGTGTACACCATAAATTGATATATTAAAAATCGGCTCCATTTTTCCAATCAAAATTTTGACTAACAAGCAAAGACTTACCCATTGAAGAAGATATTTTTTCTCATTATCCAGGTTCACATTAGTGTTTTTTCTTCCACTCACCAGCTCAAGAGCCACAATACCAAAGGCATACACATCTGCTTTCTCTGTTAGGTGTCCACGCATGGCATATTCTGGCGCAAGATATCCACTTGCATTTGTACAAACAACATTGTGTGTTATAAATAATTACATTTATATATATACATATTTATGTTGCAAATTAAGAAGAAAAAGATAATGTTTGAGAATGCATACATGGTCCCTGCCACTCGGGTACTTATGTGGGTTTTCTTGTCATCGTATAGCTTTGCAAGCCCAAAATCAGAAACTTTTGGGACCAGACTAAAGTCAAGCAAAATGTTACCAGCCTTCACATCCCTGTGTACTATGCGAACGCTCGCCTCCTCGTGGAGGTAGGCTAGACCTCTAGCTACTCCCATGCATATCTCAAAACGTGTTGACCAATCAAGATATAAAGTCTTCCCACCTCCTGCAACATCCAAAGAACTTAGTGATTCAGCTTGACAGACAGAGAAGCAAAGATTAAAACAAGTCATGTTTATGTTCATTACCAAATAGTGCCTGATCGAGACTTCCATTGGGCAAATACTCATATACGAGCAAACGATGATCTCCTTCGTAGCAACACCCGTAAAGTTGTACTAGGTTGCGATGCATAACTGCAGAAATTGCTACAATTTCTGCAACAAATTGTCCCTTCCCGTGTTGGGATCCAACCGACAGCACTTTCACCGCGATCTCTCTCCCATCATTTAGCTTTCCCTGTTGGATGTGTTATATCATAACAAAACACACATGGGCATTAGTTATATTGTTGGTTTTGGGCATGGGGCTTACCTTATAAACAGACCCAAATCCTCCCTCTCCAAGCTTGCTTGAGGGATTGAAATCTTGGGTGGCATTTTTAAGTTCAGAGTAAGAAAAAGTGTAAGGCTTTATGTCCATACTAAGCAGCTCTGTAACAACAACAACAACAACAACAAAAATCAATAGGAAAGATGATATTTAATTAAGCTCGAAGGTTTGTTTGTGTTTGTTATGATCACCTGCATCATCTGTGTAACGCTTATTTCTTTTTCGGATCATGAAGATGGCCACACCTGCAATGATACTTACAAGTCCAAGGCCAACAATAACACCCACGATAGTACCGGTGCTATATTTTTCCTTTGATGGTGGCATGTTTCCCACAGTTGGTCTAAAGTCTTAACAACAACAACAATATGTAACACTCTGCATCAGGGAGGGCATAGAGGAAAAAAACATAAGAGTTTGAAGGTTGTTGTGATACCTGGTTTTGCACTGACGGACGTTATTAGTGGCCCATACGTACCCATAATAGGAACACCGGCTGTTCCTTTGCCAGCCCAGAAAAGATGAATTTCAAGGTAATTTTCTGATACGTTTGTTTTATATTTTCTCTGAACTGCTTGGATAGTATTTCCACCAGCTGTTCTGCGTATATCAAAATCCTTTTCAACAAGTCGTCCCTGAAAAAGTGGAGCTAGGTCTCAGAACTCAGCAAGAATATTATATTATTAGACAATAAAGCAGTAGGGCAAACCTGGATATAAATGTCAAAACGTCGTGTTCCTAGACCTTTCCAAGAGTAAGAATCAGTAATAATTATTTCAGCAAACTGAAGTGTTACGGTATAGCCTCCATTTTCTAGCCCCAACCCATAATACCGTAGGGAAGATGAAGAATGTCTTGCTGACTTGTAAAGCTCCGCGTTCAAAGTGTTGATAATCCATACATTGTTTCTACGCGCGGAATAATATCCTACACTGCTGACTGCCCATCTCTGAACATCACTCACGAAAAATGAAGCTGTTCCTAGATCCTCGTCCTCCTTCTCAAATACTTCTCCGTTTGACCGCATTTCTGGGCCTCCGCTGTTGATGGAAAACTCAGAATCTGAACACCAGTCAATAGAGTAAATATTTTTTTTCGAACAGAAAATACAAGCACAGTTGAGAACAACGGTTATGATGATATCTCTTTGTCACACTTACAGATTCCTTTGCCTCGGTTGCAGGGGAAGTTCTTCTGCAGGCACTTCAGTCCTTGTAAAATCCTTTTAACAAAATGAAATCAGATTTAAAAAGATGAAACTGGAATTTCAGGCATCAACAAGAACTTATATAATAAAATCACCTCTTGTCATGACCTTTCAAGGTGAAGTTGTTAGCAACAAGGTTGCTGCACAAATAAAATACACCTTTGTTATGATTCTAATAGATATTTACTTTATGAACCTTGTGTTTTGTTTACTTACAGTTTCAAGTTTGGTAAGCTGACCCATGGAGGGAGACTACCAGACAAATCATTGTATGAAACATCTCTGAGATAATAAAAGAAAAAAGATTTAGAATCTACAGAATATGTTAAATACTCCACAAAAGATGTCTGAATATATATATCTTGAGTCTGGCTTTCAAAGATGATTAATTAATTATAAAAGACAAAACCCACATATCGCTCAAACCCTGGCTCTTTTGAGTCGGCAAAGAACCATTCAACGTGTTGTTTCCCAGAAACCTAATAAGAAGACAACAAATTTTTTCAACAGTTATCACTGGTAGATACGAGTGCAAAAGAGTCAAAGACCCAAAAAAGTAGAAAACTTACAAGTAAGTAAGTTGATTTAAATTGAAAAGCGAAGCAGGAATTGGTCCATGCAGTTGGTTGAAACTCAAATCACTGTAAACAGCCATGAATTACGCGGTAACACATTAAGTTCAATGATGGGAAAAATGGGAATTCAGCAATGTTATACTTACACTTGTTCAAGATTTGAGAATTCCCCGATATTAGAGGGTATGGTCCCAGTGAGGTTGTTGTTCCTCAATACTCTGCGACACATAGCATCACATATTATGATATACACGCAAGAGAATGAGAGGGAAACAGTTCATGACTTAGAGTAGACTTTGCCTTACAATATTCTTAGAGATTTCATGTCTTTGATGAAGTCAAGAGAAGAGCTACCATTGGATATATCACCAAGCCTCCTACATTTAGAAACGGATTATGTGGAGAGAAACAAAGAAAAAGATATGAACAATAATGATTTCTGAAACCTAGGCAACACATACAGTTCATTCAAAGAAGTTAAGTTGGAAAATGAAGACGGTATTGGACCACTCCAGCCTGTTCCGTGAATTCTCCTGAGGTAAAACATGTACCAGTTTGAATCTCAAAACTCAAAATTAATGAGGCCTTTTCTAATAAGAGTAGAAGTAAGTATAGCAAACAAGAGCAGTGGAACAAGTCCGTTACATAATTCAATGAAAATGAAATCTTCTTACATGGTGAGAAGTTTGGTCCATGATCCTATAAAGTCCGGTATCCGACCAGTAACGTCCAGATCGACAATCCAACTGGTACGAACATTAAGGAAAAAACACCCCACGCCAAAACCAAAATTAATGTAATATATATATATATATATAAATGTAGAAATAAAATAATAAATCTTAATTATATGCGAATTTAATGAAAATAAAATCTTACAGGTCTTCAAGTTCTACAAGATTAGCAAAAGATGAAGGTAATCCCCCTTTAAGTTCAAAATTTCCCAGGTATCTGAAATAAAATATATAAAGGTTTATACAACACTATAGAATTATTGATTTTTTTTCACATAATATGATTTTGTAAGGTTACTAATTAAATTTTCATATCTGAACTAAAACCACGGCAGAAATGAATACATCAAAAGTACTTTGTACATTCTCACATTTTCATTAGTTTTGTACAATTCCCAATCTCAGGTGGTATTGAACCGGAAAACTTATTTACACCAAAACCACTGCATGCAGAAAAAAATATACAAAATAGGTTTAATATTAAGGAGGCATCAAACTCTGACATTTATGATATTGTTAATAGTTCCTAATTGTTAAGAAGAAGCTTACAGAGATTTCAAGTTTGTAAGCAAACCAATTTCTTTGGGAAAAGGGCCAGACAAGGCATTGATACCAAAAGTCCTACGGTAGTCGAAAAACAGTTGAAGGCAATAAAGAGTTATGTTAAGAAAAAAAAAAAAGAAGGAAGAAGAAGGTTTCATTCAATCAACAGCCTTACAGCCATTCCATTCGAGTCAAGTTTCCAATTGCAGGAGAAATGGAGCCTGTAAGATAATTTTGAGCCAGATTCCTGAAAAAGAGGCATGTGATTTTAACGTATACGGAATGCTTTTGCACGCTCTTTTTTTATGGTGATAAGAAAATGAAAAAAGTAAGTTCAAAAAAAAGAAAATGAAAAAAGTTAAAGGTAAAGTGTATACAAATTTTCGAGGTATATCAAAGTCCAGAGCTGTGGAGGTATAGGTCCTACTGCATCTTTCCCAAAAACCTTTCTGTAACAGCATGGCAATATTAAGTGGGTGAATGCACGAAGACAAACAAAAAAAGAGAGACTGTACTGTACAGGGCCGTGATGCGGCAGATTGTGGAGCTGTTGAATGTGCAGTCGCATTTGATAAAAGGGTTGTAGGCTGGGTCGTCGATCTTGATGTTATCGTCGATGGCGGGGCCCGAGCAAAGTTCGCTGCTCGTGTTCCATTCCCTCAGCCTCAGGATCTTCCAAGCCGCGAAGATGGAGTTCAAAGCTTCAGCTGTTGTTTATTATCCCACAACAAACGTCAGTTGTTCTTAAACCAAACAACTTCAAATTAATTATTTTAAAGTGTTAAACGGCAGAGTAGAGACCTTCGTCGGGATCAGTTATGGCTCGGGTAAGGTTTTGAGCTCGAACAAGGTGAAGCGAACCGGGGATACACAAGAGGAACCAGACGATGAGGAGCAGACACGTGGGCATCATCGTCGAAGGAAGTTTTGATATCTCTTCTTCTTGGGTTCACAATAATGGTTTTCTGTCTATCTTAGTACACTGAAAGCTTAAGTTTTGCGTGTGCAAGTCTCCTTAAATGTTGTGTTAAATTTGTTTTCTTTAAAAAGTTATTTATATTCATTGACTTGACATATATATATATCAACCAATAAATGGATAATTATACCGATAGACGGACGCCACCGAAATTTCCTATACATTATTTGCGAAGTGATTTGCCACATACTATCTTTATCACTATTTTTGCAAAACAAAATATGACATGTCTAGTAAAATTGATGACATGACTAACTGTTAAATATGACATGAACATTTACATTTAATGTTAATATATATTTTTGGTAAACTTTATAAAATATTTTAATAATTCATACATTACATTTAATGTTGATTTATATTTTTGGTAAACTTTTTATAATATTGTAATAACTCATAAACATCACAAAATAAATATATTCAGATATGACATTATAAATTTTGAGATATTATTTAATTTTATTTTTATAATTATACCATTTTTTAATAAAATTTTCAGAATTTTCTAGAATTATTTTTTAAAAAATTATAATTTTTTAATAGTAATATCATTAGTTTGTTGGACTTTTTCAAATATAACTCAAAATTTTAAGTCAAATACAAATATGACCCATGTTTTTTGAATTTTTTTTTGAGTAATTGGCGTAGATACACCCAGAAACCCATGTAATTTGCCATATAACCTTGTTTCTTTTTAATATTTTTAATGACTATAATACCCTTATTCCTATCTCTCTCTCTCTTCTCCCTTTTATGTGTTCTAATCTCTTTATCTCTCGTACAAATTCTTCAAATCATCTTCTAATTCAACACAAATCTTTATTTTTTTATTCTGATTCTTTTGACACCCATAATGCTAATCTTATTATCTCACCACAATTCCAATGTTTCTAATTTCGAATCACAATCAACTTTTAGATAATATATACGTTAGCAGGTATTTTATTACTTACCTGATATTATTTAGATTTTAATGGATTCTTAATCGATACATGAAGTGTTAGCTGTTACAAATAGATTTGGAGCTATTTAATAGATAACTAATTAAGTGTTAATAGTTTCATTAACTGATATATGATTTGTTAGTCGATACATTTGTTTGATACATAGATTGTTAGATGATACGGAAATTATTAGCGGATATGTTAGTTGGTATGTAGATTGTTACCTGCTATGTAAATATTTAGCTGATAGATCTAGAGTTACTTGTTTTCGACAAAGCATAAGGATATTTTCGTCCGCACAGTGTCAAAATATTACTCCTTTTTGGGTTATCCATAATTATGGGTATTCAGCTAATTTGGACCTTCATTAGGGATATTCTACACATTGTCTCTTTTTTTTTACCATATTCACCTTAGAAGTTTGAGTTATTCACGAAAATGCCATTACATTTTTTTTCTTTCTTTTTCTGAAAATGAATATATTACCTTATAATCCTCATCTTCACCCAAAATTTACAATATTGTTATTGCCATCAATACACCAACCACCATTTCAAGCTCTTAATGCACCAAAGTTTTGATTTTTACTTTTCATATCTCATTACCTATGAACACAAATCACATCTCGTTCTCTTTCTTTTTAAATTCATCCAAAAAACCAAGATTTTAATTCTAAACTTTGTAAGATTCATAGAGACATTGAAGCTCTTGATCCTTGGTCATTAACCGATGTTGTAGCTTTTGTAATGAAGTTATGGGTGCTTGGAGAAGCTAAGCAAGTCATCTCACAGGTTCTAGGTATGAAATCGTTTTTTATTTTCAGATATGTTCGCGAAGACTTTCAGAAGACTTCAAGAAAACTTTCAGAAGACTTCTCTAGATGTGTTCTCCATCAAGAAAACTTCCTTAGAAATCTTCTAAATTTCCTTTGTTAAGAAAAAAAACGAAAAATCCGGAGAAGTCTTCTCGGATAAATAAGTTAGTTTTTCAATTGACCGAAGTTTGTCAGAAAATTTCTCGAAGTCTTTTCACTGTCGCAAGAAGTCTGCGTGAATTACTTTTGCAATTGAAAAATTTCCTGAAGTCTTCTCACCGCAGATATGGGAACCGTGGTGGACACGGCTAGATGCATTTGTTTCCTAATTAATAATATGTATCAGATTTCTGATTCAATTTTTCTGGTTTTATTATATGCACCCTTTTCTTTTGTAATTACTTGTTCAAAACTGTATGACTTTAGTCATAGCTTGTAGCTTTTTAATAATAAATTTCAAGAAAAAAAAATCAAAATTGGTCTTTATAGGTTTGTTCATGTTTGGTTTTCAGGTTCGAGTAAAACGACTACGAAAAAATTCCCAAAACAAAATAAACCAGGTTCACACATGACTTTTAATCCGATCAAACACATGAATAACATAAAGGTTTTTAATATTAATATTGTAGATATTACAATATATTATAAATATATTTCACATTCAACAAGAAAACAGCATAGCAACTAGGGTTTTTATTTCATAACTTTAAATTTTCCTTTAAGCGATTTCATTGCTTTTTGCCAATATCAATTTTTCCCCCTTGTAATCGATCGAGATCATTCTAATATACGTTCTTTTTAGAGTCTATTTTCTGTGTTTGAAGTTTATCTAAGATTATTTTTAGGTCTAGATATGTTTTAAAGCAAGGTGAAGATTATATAGTATTTAAAAACTTATGGAGGAAGAAAATCGTAGCAGTTTAAGAAATCAAAAGTCAGATGTCAGAGTCGAAATTTAGAAGAAGCGTCTATCGACACCCCTTCCTTATTGTCGTCCGACACCCACACGAGTAGACGGACCCGACTTGATTCAATACCAACTCAATCTCAGAAGTTCCACATATTACTAAAATGGCCTTGGCCGGCTTTATCTAATATTTGTAGGTTTTGCCATTTTTTAGGCAACATATCACCTTATACATATTTACAATATCATATTATTTAGGGCATTTATATAATAAAATTAGATTTTAGATAAAGTTTTAAAATCTAAAATAAATAAATATAATTTCGAATGTAATCAAATAAAAAGTGTTATTAGTGATAGATAACTATAAAGTTGATAAATGAATATCTGAAGAACTAAGAGAAAAAAAGAGAGAAACCATTGAAATAAATCACAACTGATTTTGAGCTTACAGGAAAAAATGAGGTAAACCACTAGAAATGGTTTTATATAAACTCACAATATCAAATAGAAATCTAAATATTGTTTTAAACATCAAACTGTCGGCAAAGTAAATAGATAAAACACGAATTTATAATTAGCGTACTAGGCACGGCAATGAGTGAATCAAAACAAGTTGTCGATACTGGTACTATAATGATCCAGTTGCAGATGGTTCCAATCCGACACTTTCCATCAGCTACTGTTTCTTAGATTTTGTATTTTTCGTGGCTCTTTCCTCCAATAATTTCAACATTGTTATCAAGAGAGACCTTGTCGATATGCAAATGTTTTTGTGGAAATAAAAGACTTTTAACTAATGGGAAGACAAAATGGCTTGCCTTAGGGCTTTACATATGTTCTATGCCCACGTTATCTGGCTCGTCCGTGTGAGCGGGAGTTACAATTAATACATTTCATTGTGCTGAAATAATTGTTGACATTGATCTCAATGATATGGATTTTGACCCTAGTAGTTAGCCCCCAATTCATTAGACTCATGTGTGATTCTAGCGAGGTAATGATAGTTGTTTAAGAGGAGCAACAGCGTATGTACTGCTTTCGAGATCGATGCGTGGAACCTGTCTTGAGATTTTTATCGGATAGTCTCTCGGACGTTTTCATATATATCTCCTTATCTCGTCAAGAGCTGAAGTCCTTTGACCGTAGCCACGACCTGCTTGTCTAGGCGGAAGTTGGCTGGACGGTCACTAGTGTGGTGATCCATTCTTCTTCTATAAATATGAAACTAAATTTTCAATTTTCACTAAATCACATATTCAAGAAATGTCCTTAATAGATTTCTCTTAAACAAAACTGAAAGTTGTAGAAAATGTATACTTTTCACGGCCCAGTGGAGACCCAAATCCAAAACTGGAATAGTCTCAAAACCTACGGGTGGCTAATTCATCTCCTCACAAGAGAACTAAGCCCTAGCTAGCCCACGTGTTCAATCTCTCAACCATTCCTCACCTCAGAATTTTAATTTCATTTTGTTTACTTAAAAAAATACAGAATAAACCGAAACCAAACCAAATCAAATAAGACCACACTTTTGTAGGAAAAAACTGAAAAAGAAAAGAAATCTTTCTCTTGGACGTCTCTCTTCTACAATCTCCTCACGATTCTACTTCTGCGTTATCCCCAAAAATTCGCAAGCTTTCGCTTCAACGCAAAATGGGTCCAATCGTCATCACCCAGCTAGCCACAGGTCTTAGCGTCTTAGCCGGTGCGGTTTTAGTCAAATCGGTTCTTGACCAAAAGCCTATGGCCGGTGGTCCGTTCCCTCGTTGTCCGACCTGCAACGGTACAGGAAGAGTCACGTGCTTCTGCACTCGATGGTCTGATGGAGATGTTGGGTGTCGTAGGTGTTCTGGTTCGGGTCGTGCGGCTTGTAGCAATTGCGGTGGTACTGGAACCGGTACACCTTTACCGGTTCGGATCACGGTTCAGCCACCGAATCGCCCTTTCTGATTCCACATATTTGTATATTTTCTTCTGCTCTCTCTCTCTCTCTCTATCTGTATCGTAAGTTGATTGTATGTACTTTTGTTTCACAGAAAGAGAAAATAGGAATTACTTGAATCCGGATTCTTATCTGTTCATATGTATTAAAAAACATAGTAAAGATTTAAAAACTTCATTTCTTTGATTTGTATGATTATTATGCTTACGAACTATCACTTTGCATTTTTTTTGTTCTTATACAAACTTAAATAATCAAAGCTAATAGCCTATTATAAACTAGTTTTTTTTTTTTTGAAGTTCTTGATCGTTAGTTAAAATGTTTGAATGCTATGTTAAGAAAGCAAAACTGCTTCACTTTGTCTTCATCTACTTAATAGAGTGCGCAAGTTCATACAAACATTAGAATAAACTTTCCAAAGCCTACATAACTAGCAGGAATTCACAACTACATGCGATCTGTTACATCTCAGTTGTACTTGTTAGAGTTGGGCAATCGGCAGGAACCAAAGCAAACCGAACGGACCAACGGAAATTTTTGGTTTTCAGTTAATATCCAGTTGAAATCGGTCGGTGTCTTTGAAATTTATGGAAGTCTTGCTTTGGTTTGAAATCTAAAAACCGATTGGTTTGGTACATAGCAACTAAATGAACAGAATATATTGGATAAACTAACAAAACCTGAATGAACGGAGATAAAAAAAAAAAAAAAAAAGGACGAATTTTAAACGCTTGATTTTGGGTTTTACGGAAATGAACTAAAATAAAATTTGAAGTTTTGAAGTCAAATGCAAAAGTAAATTGTATTTTCTTTAAAAGAAAATTATTTGTCTAATTCACTCCATAAATTTAACTTATTCACAAAAATACTATTTTTTCGAAAATGATTGTTTTATGGCCAATTTCGTTGTTTTATTCTATCAGCATCATATTTCTCTTTTATATACAACATTGTCATTATTATCAATACATCAATTAACAACCAATTTTCAGCTATAAATATACCTAAAATTAAGATATATATATATCTTCATATATTCTTTTAGCAAAAAAAAAATCTTCATATATTCATTTTTTATACACACAAACAATTTCTTTTTTACTTTTTCTCTCGTTTTAATCTAAAATCTCAAAAAAAAAAATTTATAAGATTATTGAAATTACTCAAAATTTAAAATCTGTATAAATTTTTTTTTCATTTTCCCGCGCTGTTAATACCAGATAAAGCGCGTAAACGAAAATAAAATCCCCACATTTCGAGATATCTACAAAACCCTAAACAAACTTTATAGTCAATTCTCTTAAAAAAAAAATCAATTACATGGCGGAAGAAGAAGAGACGACGACACGACCGGAGTTTCCAATCACAAGAGTGAAGAAGATAATGAAAGTCGACAAGGACATCAACAAAATCAACTCGGAAGCTCTTCACCTCGTCACTTACTCCACCGAGCTCTTCCTCCGCTTCCTCGCCGATAAATCTTCCCTAGTTGCGGCGGAGAAGAGGCGAAAAACGGTTACCCTCGATCACCTGAGAATCGCCGTGAAGAGACACCAGCCCACGAGGGATTTTCTCCTCGACTCGCTCCCTCTCCCTTCCTCTCAGCCCGTCCGAGTCACCAAAACGGCGTCGGAGAAGAAGCCGCCGCCTGCTGGGACCCGTCGCATCGACGCTTTCTTCAGTAAAGGCAAGGCGAAAGTTGATTCCCCTTAAAACCCCAAACTTCTTCTTTGCTCCATGTTTATGAGTTTTTGTTATGTTAAAAGTAGTTAATGTTATGTTTCAATCTTCTCTAGTCTCTTGTTATGCCTATCTTTACCAAAGTAGAACAGTGTGTGTGTGTCTGATTGGTGAAGTTAAACAAAAGGAACAAATGTCTTATAAGAGTATACTTGTGGTCAAAGTTTTTCACAAGCAGCTTTAAAAGCATTGTTCCATGGCTCTATAACCAATAGCATAGAGAATCACTTGTACGTATGAGTATGACCCAACCTTTATTTTTCCTGAAACTTTCCTCAACATCAGATTGCATAAACCAAATTGATATGGTTATGTACATACCTTGGAACATCATTTCCACATGCTTTACAAACTAATATCAGTCCACAAACCGTGGCTCTAGCTGCACACACTCGCTAAGAATGATCTCTGAGTCATTTCCTTCACAAGCACGATCATGAAACCTAGCAAGACGATGAGCTGGAGCTTGAAGGCTAATATTCTCAGCAGACCACAGAGTAAACAGCTGCTTCCTTCAGCTCATCTTCAGGCGTCTCTGTTTTAGACTCCTGCAGAGTTGTCAAACCTAACCTGTTGCTTATTTGGTGTTTAGAATCCGCTGATAGATAGCACAGTTTGTACCAAATTAGACTAGACTATGTTGTGCTATGCAATAACAAGCGGTAAGATCTTATACCAACAACATCACTGTCACATTACTAAACGAGATAAGACTTTTTGCTGTCTTTCGAATTAAATTCAAAAGGATAAATGGAACAGAAAAAATTTAAAGTCAGAAGTGGTCCTAAGATTAATATATATATAACCAATTGTCCCGTTTCTCAACAATACACTAGATGGTGGTCTTAAGCCGTTCTGACTTCGATAAATTATAAACTGTTGTCGAGTCTTTTTTTTGTTATGGGTTGGATGCTCTGTCCAATATGTGAATTATGCATTGTCATTCAAGTTTTCAGTTTGTTGATGATGCGCACATCTACAATGTTGGAAATGCAAAACATTCACCAGAGAGTTGTGACATTTTAACCTTTTCCTAGCAAATAAACTGAAACCTTCTTTCTCTCCCTTATGACAACGATGAACTAGTTTAGTAGTATTATTATCGGTTCATCACCGTCCGAATTAATTGCGATTCGAAATTTTCCACGTCTCATGTCATAAATCTAAAACCGGAGATTCCGTACGCGTCTTCCCTTTTATAATCTTTCTGACTAAAGCAAAACAACAAACCGTTTTTATATAAATTTCTGACTAACAAAATTGAGAAAGATGATATAATATATTTTCTATTACAAGAGCATATTGCTTGGGTGTCTTGTTTTTTTGAGTCGCCCTATCATGCTCGAGTTTCAAGAGAGACCAGAAATAGCAAATGTCCAAACTTCTATATAAAAATATAGGAAAACACTAAAAATAGACCTTTAAACAAAACACATGATATATCTATCATAAAGATATTCTCTGAGCAACGGTTGATGTGTTGTCATTTTTTCTCATCTCCAGAAGGAAGCTCGGGAGATGGGAAGAAAAAAATGGTGGTTGTTCCTGAACAACGAGATAAGACACATCAAATCTTTTACGCGGTACGAAGTTAAAGATGAAGAAGCTGCATTGATCTTCCCAAAAGATCCTCCATGGTTCAAGGTATGGATGGTTCCTGTGATGATGCTTTTTATTTTCTTTATCGTTGTTGTTATATTAATTTGTCGACGTTGTCAAAATTGTCGCCGTGGCGAAAATTCTCCCAGCATCCATCCTATCTCCCAGAACACCTAGCTAATTTGTTTAGATTTCTTCTTTCTGTCATATGTAAATTGTCCATGGTGCAATATAAATTCTACAGTTTCACCATATATTTCTGAGCAAATTGATCTAATGAAAAATATAAAAGCAGTATTCAACAAAATAAGACTAAACGATTCGGAAAGAGAACAGTAAAAATGGAATAAATAACAAAAATGTAAGTGGAAAAAAAATAATTTCATTTAAATTTGAGCAGTGCAGAAGAAATAGTAATAAAACATTCTTACATTGTATATCCATATCTCAAATACATACAACAAACAAATATGACCAATTAAGAATTGCAAATACCCCATTTACTGTTTTTAAGAAAACTTGTTAGGCTGTTAATTTCGGAAAATGTTAGATCCGTAACAAGGATTTACAAGATTTTAAACTAAAACATCTAGATGAACTCATATTCTTTCAGATTTTAATATGGCTTTCTAAATAAACAAGATTTACATATATTTTCTAAGATATAATTAGATTTCAAAATTGTATATTAAACAATATCAAATTTGTATTCAATAATATATAATTGCAAAAAATATTAAAATCATTGGTTAGATTATACACGAGTATTGGTTTTGGATTTGAAATCTAGGTACATTCATCAATCCAATAAAATCATCTTAAAATGAGTGTTTGATATTTCTACTCTCGTTATAGCAGATTCCATTATATAAGATAATTTTTATTATGAGAAAAGTGTTGTCCACCTCTAATCCACCACATATCTATACAGCCGACCATTTTAGTGGATCTTGGAGATTTATAGGTCACTTCTGTCATTTTATAATAATAACCTAACGATTTGTTATGTGCCTAAACAGAGATTTTGAGTATCTAGAAAAAATAGCTTTGTGTTGCATTGCATTTGATTGTCGTAGCATATTTGATTTATGAAAGCACTGTGGCCTAATGATCAAGGTTTAAAGGTTTTTATACCGGATTTGAGTTTCGGTTTCCAAATGATACAAGTTTTTGCAGATTTTGAATGCAAAGCTTATAGGACAAATCCAAAATAATACTTGCAGAGTAGTTCGTTGTTCGGTGGTTATTGGGTGTGGAAATAATCTGTCCATAAAAGACGTAATATACATGCAAAACATCGTGCATGGAAGCATTGTTCGAAAAATTGTTCATCTATATTGCATATATTTCAGATAGTTGATTGATCGTCATATGTAATATATTAAAAATTATATGATGATGTGTTTGACATTTGACCTGTGTTAAAAAAAAAAAAACATATTTGATTTATGATATTTCAATTGTCCGGCAGTGTTACAATATTTTGAATTCGGCTCATATGCAACACGATTCAACCATATTTCGTAATAAAGTATTATTGCTTATTTCTAAGCATATAATGTGTTTATAGTGGTTGTTAGTGTCTAAAGTGGGTGTATAGTCAGATGTTGAAAATTTTGTATTAGAATGAGTTGCGTATACGTCCAAAAAATACCGGCAAACACATGGAGAGATGTCCACCATATGTTTGTTTGATATCTGACTATGAATCCCATTCGGCCACACTAACTTTTGATCTTTATATATACATATTCCTTTGTCAATGCGAATTAGACTTCAGTATAAGTTCGTACTGAACAAGATAAGGAGAAAACGAGAATGAAAGTGGACACAGACAGTGTTTTAGTGCCCTTGAGTGTGTTCATAGCAGTGGGATATCATGTCTTCCTCTGGAACACCTTCAAGCACAATCCTTCCCGTACTTCTCTTGGCATCGATTCCTCCAAACGCAAATCTTGGTTCCGTGACATCAAAGAGGTTATCTCTTGTTTACCGAGTTGTTATGTTAACAAAACCGTTTGTATTATTTTATTTACGTTTCAAAAAATCAAAGTTCTATACTGGTAGAAAAATATCAAAGTGCTACGCCTACATTTTTTTCTGTACATTTACAAAAGACAGTTAAAATATTAGAACTTGTTAAAGATAAGGCAAAAATGATTGCATTTTTACAATTAAAACAATCTTGATCTCATCAAGTTTAACTCAGTTTTTAGAAGAGTAACTCGTTTTCTCCAACTATCTTGATTAGGTAGGTTTGTTTCGTGATAGCTTCACGAGTTTCTCCCTCTCGTATCCCTCGTAGTCTTATTGTTAAGACATTATTTGTTTAAATCATTTTTCTCACCTTATTGATCATATAACGAAAATGCAGGGTGACGATAAAACAGGGATGCTGGCAGTGCAAAGCTTGAGGAACAAAAAAATGGTTACAATTCTCACTGCTTCAGTCTCCATTCTTATTTTGCTTTCTCTAGCTGCCGTTACTAACAACGCGTTCAAAGCGAGCCACCTCTTCACAACTGCGGACGACATTGTTTTTGGCTCCAAAAATCCTACAATCTTCGTCCTGAAGTATGCATCTACCTCTCTGCTTCTTGCAGTGAGCTTTTTCTTCAGCTCACTTGCCGTGAGTTACTTGATGGATGCCAATTTTCTCATAAACGCGATTGCTAAAAAGCATGAAGGAGACTGCGATTATGAATTGACGGGGACTGGATCGTTTAGGGAGTATACAAGATTAGTGTTGGAGAGAGGGTTTTTTATGGCTATGATTGGGAATAGAGTTATGTGCGTTTCTGTACCGCTATTGCTATGGATGTTTGGGCCGTTACCAGTGTTTGTGTCTTCACTAGGCCTTGTTTGGGTATTGTACCAGATTGATTTTCCGGCAGTCGCCACAATTTCCGTTTGTAAATGATAAATTGGAAAAAAAATCGTACTGGTTGATTATTGTTTACATTCAAAATAACAAAGAGTTTAAAACCATTCACACGATGTTCGTCTGTGCATTTGTACCCTGAGTTAGAATGTTGACTAGTTCAAAAGAACTTTTACACCCTTTCTTAATGTATGTTAAATTTATTCAATCCATACAAACACATTTGTAGAATAGCTATATCATTGTGTGAATAGGGATAAAAAGTTTTTAACTACTTTAAGAAGATTGTCTCATCTAGTTGCAAACTAAACTCCCATAGCTTTGTTGTATTTTCTGTTATGAACAAACACAAATCAAACTTGAAAAAAGTCAAACAACTCAAAAGAAAAACACGATTGAAGCAAACACCCGTTTAGGGTTTGGATATTACTACGTGAGTGAATATTGATTATTTTTATGGTTTTTATTTGGTTAATTTCATTTTTTTTGTAGGAATTTCTATTTTTGCTTTTTAAAAGTATTTTTGAAATTTTAAAAGGAGTAAACTAAAAATGATGAGAAATTGTTTGAAATACTATAAGTTGACTACTATTTTTAAAACACATTCGTTTACAAATACTATAACATTTGAGTTTAAGACTTAATGATTATTGTTTAGGATTTATTATTTAGGAGGTGGATTTGGGTTTATAAAATTTTATAAGTGTTTTATAAATTATTCTTAAACATTATATATAATTTAGGAGAGTTTTTTTTTCATCACAGATTGAAGTTATTTATGAAAACGGGTATATTTTAAAGGTAAATTGACTGTAACTCGTTATGTTTAGTAGAAATGTCATGAATAAAAAGAATGAATATTTTTGGAATAGGAAAAAATGGAATGATGAATAAAATGGAACTGAAACTGTAATTATTAATGTAATTGTGGATTCCACTCATTCCATTTATTCATGAGGGTTTATTTGTGGAACAAAATGAATGAATTTTACAAAGGATTTTCATTTTTGTTTCATTCCAAAAATGGAATATATGAAATTGTTTTGGAATGATATTCATTGTGACCGATAAATATTTTATGGAATGATGCATTTCAAACAAATCTATTCTACAAAATTGCATTCCAGTTACAGGCAAAGAGTCGTATCAAATATATGATAATACAAAAAAAAATCAGAAATGATTTAACATATTATGACTGTGGTTTTTAAATTATATGTGAACATTTTAGTGGTTTATATCCTTAACTAGTACTCCCTCCGTTTTACAAATATAAATTTTTTAGTATTTTCACACATATTAAGAAAACACATTAAACTACCATAATAAATGTATTATTTTCTGTAATTTTTAATTTTATATAACTTTTTACAATACTTTATATGGTTGAAAACCGAAAATAGTAGATAAAAAAATATATATTTCAATCGGTTGTTTTTTTTGTAGTTAAAGATTAGAAGTTGGAGAAAAAAATAGGAGATGAGAAAAACAAATTCAACTTCTTTTTTTTGTCACGTGCCAATATTTTGATTCGTCATGTGATTTGAGCTTTAGTATATAAGAGATTTTTATATTTTAAAGATTATATAAAAACAAACAATATTGTTTTTGTTCGAATCATATGTCAACTCTCAGCGAATACCAAATTTCTAAATTAGTATTTTATTCGGACCATCTCCAATGGTACTTTATAATTTTCTCTATATTTCATTATAAAATAGAGTAACTCTATTATAGAGTTGGATTTGCTCTAATGGTTCACTCTATAATAGAGTTACTCTATTATAGCGTAAATTATAGAAGAAAAAATAATGTTTCCTTGGAGATCTCTCATACACTGTACTTTCGTTAACTGCAACTTACACAACTTGCTATCGTATCAATTTGGCCACCCACTCTCACTCATTTTAACAACACTTTCTCACCTCTTCCTTCACACGCAACTTCCTCTACAAAACTCTTTTAAGATCCTCTCTACACTCAACCTTCTATTAAGACATCTCTCTACACACTCGTTTCTTTTAGTTATCTCTCTGCTGTCTATTAAGGTCTTTAGTTCTTCTGCTAACTATGGCGCTTGAAGCTCTAAATTCACCGAGGATAGCTTCTCCAGTCCCGACTCTGTTCGAGGAGCACTGGACCAAACGTAAGCGGTCCAAAAGATCCAGATCTGATCATCTCCACCGTCTCACCGAGGAAGAATACCTCGCTTTCTGCCTCATGCTTCTTGCTCGCGACGGCGACCGCCATCACGTGGAGGAGGAAAAGACCGTTTACAAGTGCGGCGTTTGTGACAAGGTGTTTCTCTCTTACCAAGCTCTCGGCGGTCACAAGGCGAGTCACCGGAATCTGTCCAGCGGTGGAGATGTTAAGCCGACGACGCCGTCCGCCGTGAAGTCTCACGTTTGCTCGATATGTCATAAATCATTCGCCACCGGTCAAGCTCTTGGCGGCCACAAGCGGTGCCACTATGATGGAAGTAGTAGCGTTGTTTCGAATTCTGAAGGTGTGGGGTCTACTAGCCACGTCAGCCGTGGATTCGACCTTAACATCACCCCCGTAAATGAATTCTCGCCGGACGATGAAGTGTTGAGCCCCTTGCCGTCGAAGAAGCTCCGCCTCAAGTAAGGCTTATTGGATTCTTATGTATATACCAAAATTTCCAACTTCACAGATTCAAATTTTTCTTATAATATAGTTTTTGTTGATTCTTTTACCCAAACATATACTTGTAAGTTGTAAAGGGCCTGCCACTTTTCATACTTAAAACAATATTAAATCTATAAAAAGAAAAATAGCAATAGCAAATAGCAATAAAAAAAATGATCAAACATTTACATTCTCTCGTCCCATACCGAAGTAGCTTTCTTACGTACACTTGGTTTTGTTAAGTAACTTTGACAGCTTAGTGGTGTAGTTGCATAGCCTGTGTCTCCAAACTGCATTCCTTTACCTGCAGATTCGAAGAAAAAGATCACCAAAAGCTCTTAACTTTGATAACGGTTCATATTAGCGGGACTGAAATTGATGCTGTCACCTGCAGAGCAGAAATTGTGTTTAGGAGTTCTCTGGAAACGTCAAGCATCTCTTGCTCCTTGATATTCACACGAGCAAGGTCTGCTGCCAAGCAACTTATTTTCTCTACCTGAGAAAAATGGCTCTCAGTTTTTAGTATACAAATACGGACAAAACCCAATAAATGTCAGATACATTCCTCTACTCACTCCTTGCTAAAATAAACGAAAACAAAATGGGTCACCTTTGGCAGCAACATGCATATGGAAGAAGCCATTGCCTGCATAACATCAACTGCTGAAGAAATGGCATCTTTAACACTTTGTCCATTTACCTGCATATGATAGAGTCAGTCATCAGCACGCATCCATCACATACACTTTTAATATAGTATTTAGGAAAAAAATGCGTTTAGTTTGATTAGAAAAGCCAAACCTTTGCCACGCAATCAACAGGTAGACAAAGCGTGCTGCCTTTCAACCCTTCTGCAGCTCCTACTAAAGAACTCACATAATCCCTCTCCACAACAAGCCACTCTTCTAGATTTCCCATCTTCACACATTGTCAATTTCAAGAAACTTCAAAGAGGTCCCAAAAGAAACAAGAAAATAGAAACAATTAAGGCGGATTAACTTACCTGCCTATTGAGAATAAATATCAATTTCAAATTCAGCTTAAGGCGCTGCGTTTCGATTCTTTTCGCTCTGACGGAATCATACAGCTTAGAGATGCTTATCCTTGAGTTGTACAATCTTTTCTGCAATAATATTAATCCAACAATTATTATGCTTAACCTATGATCAACTTTTTTAAAAGGATTTGCCAACCTCTGTTGTCATCTTCTGTGCAGAGAAAACAGGACTTGCTCGTGCATTAGCAAATCGCCACTGCAGCAGCCTATTATGCAAGAGCTTTAACACGTGAGCATCATCTGCAACACCACCATTCTCTCTGCTCTTCTCTTTCTTTCTCACTCTAAGTGGGCTCACCATCCTCCCTGAAGGACTAATCCCTCTGGAAGGGCTTAGTCCCCTGGCGATGCTGGCTCCCCTAGCACTTGGAGTCATACCAAACATCCAAGGTCGAGTAATCTGCTCAAGCTTTGGAATCATCGTGGTGGAATCTGCTCAAAGATCTTCCGAGGGATCATGGAATTGGATGAATTATGCAGAGCTCTAGCTACGCTATTGCAAGATCCTTTTGGTTTCTTCAACGTTTCCGTGAAGTCTACGCTTCTACTGAGACAGTTAGGTTGGAGAGACGACCTAGGCCATTGATCAGAGAGGTTCGACTTTGGCGGCGGCGATGGATATAGCTTTGATATGTTCTCATTCGCTTGAAACGAGGCGAACAAGCTTCTCCCAGAAGTCAACAACATTCTCTCCGCTGCACCACCACCTCCACGTGAGAGTGTCACCGGCTGTCTCCGCCCCGTCGATTGCGGCCGGTTTGTAGCCACAGAAGAAGAGGGAGTCGCCGGTCGATTCGTTCTTGTAACGTTCGGCGATTCACATCTCTTAGCTGTCGAGTACGGTGATGACTGGAGTAAAGAAGAAGAAGAAGAAGAGGTTGGCTCCAGGTATCGCGAAGCTACATCTCGCCTTTGTGGGGGGCGATGAGCAACGGCGCTCGGCAGTTCCAACGGCGGGGGCCTCGTAGCTTTGCTCTGCTTAGGTCTGGCGTTGAAAGAAGGAGTCATCTCCGACTAAGTTGCATAATGTGAGGAAGATTTGTATAGGGAAGATTTTTTCAACGTGTATATGGAAAGGGAGTGGATTAAGTATAAATCTCCGGCGAGAGAATAGAGTGTGGAAGGAGATTATTACGCCTGTTTCCTGTGTGACGGCATAACTGTCGTCGTCGTCTCCTCCTCCTACCTCGCTTTTTGCCTTCCATTTTTCGACTCTTTCTTTTACTCTTTTCTATTTCGTTGAAACTATTTAAACTCAATTATGGACACTTGATATTCCAAAAACAGAGGACCGTTAGACAAAAAAATCATTTAGTAGAAATAGTTATTTTCTGTGCAAATGTTTTATAAACACTAGATGATTATATTAAACAAGGTATTTTACAACAACAAAGATCAGACATCAAGGCCGGCGGAAATAAAGGATTTCCCTTGAAACTAAGCCGGTAGAAACAAGTTCTCCGGAGATAAAGCCCTCACCAAGGAAAGCACATTAAGACAAACTAGATAAAACATACATGGTGATTAAGAGGTTCAAAGCAAAAGTAAGGATAAAAGCAAGCTAAAACGAAGAGGAAGAAAGCTCCAAATCCATAAACACCAAACTCCAGTCGCATATTTGAAGAAGAACAAGAAACCTCCCATAGTGAATACGCATAACAGGTGAACCAGATAACCTAAGCTTCAAACCGGAGAACATAACACAGCGTTCTTACTTTTATCCGGTAACGGATGACTCGAACTCTCTAAAGGAGTGACAAGGAGACACCTTTGAAGAAGCAAGTGAGAAACGAGGACTCGACCGGACCTCTAAGATATAGACAAGGAGTGAATCGCCACAAACCATTCAAACATCAGATTGAGAAGCAAACGGATGAAGGATCAAAATAGAGAGCAGCCAAAGACAACAACAACAAAGGAGATAAGGTGCATGCAACTTGAGGACAAACCACCACCATTGATCTTGCAGATCCATGATATCGAAGAAAATTAACTTAAAACCGACCAAGAACAGATCTGAAAATGGAGCTTATCACCATCAGAATCAACATGCAATCCATCGAAATAGAACATAGAACAAAAAATGAAACCCAACTCCGGTTCTGTGAAAGCAGCCAGAGCCGGTGAAAAAAGATGAAAGCTTTGAGAAACTTCTAGATTTATGAACATAGTAACATTAAAATATGAGAAGCATTTCTATCATACATACAACAACACTCATGTGTTGAACTCATAGATATTTAGATAACATACAGAGAGAGGCATGCCATGGAAACATAAACAGCTAAGACTGTACAACCTCGGAGTTTATTCTTTTGCGAAATTTGTCAATAGCCTCACCACACTTGCAGGGGACCCGTCAAGGCTCTCACAAATTACAACTATGGTTTTGGAAATATTTTAGGTTATATATATACTGTATAATCAGAATCTTTGGCAAAGATATGAACCGAAGAGATTCCAACAAGCTTTCTTCCTTTGTTTGATTCGTGCAACACGTGCCGGTGTTGGTGTCGGTTCTTCAATCTTGTGTAACAGATTCCACATAATGTGTATGTCTTCGTACTCACAAGAACTCACGTCGTTTTGTAACCTCAAGAGTCCTGCAACACAAGACCATCACTCAACTATTTGCCCAAAACAACATTTTTAAAAATATGACTCATATCTTAATTTTAATCCAAAACCAAAAACAAGATTCTGAAGGTTAATCTGATATTATTAACAAATCATTATCAAAGAGTCTCTTTAGCTTAATAAAACAGAGACAAACAGAGTCCTAAGCTGTCGGAGAAGGGAGGGTGGAGGGAGGATGGGAGCTTACCACTGTGGCGTAATCCAACGCGAACGGTGAAACGATTCCAGATTCGCCGGGTTGGGAACGCCATCGTGTTCCACCATTCTCTCCATCTGAGGCCGGCCATTTGAGAGAAAAGAAGAGAGAGAGAGAGAGAGAGAGAGAGAGAGAGAGAGAGACTGTACAACAAACCCAACTCCCAAAACTGACGTTACAACCAATAGGTTCAATTAAATAGACGGAAAGAGAGGGATGTTCTTTTATAATTGGTCTCGTATTAACGAATTAATATCAGCCGTTTCTATGTTTTATTCTAATTAAACAAAATATCGTATGAATAACTAATACTAGGGTCGGCCCGCCCTACGGGCGGGATATTAGTTAATTTGATATTCACTAAATGCTCGAGTTGAAATTTGTTTTAAAATTCAAGAATTTGGTTATCTGTTATGTCTTACTTATTAGTATGCGGTGGTATATTTGTTTTTCGATTATTTTTGCTTTGGTATTGTATCAAATTAACTAATTGTCCAACTCATAATTATAGATGTACAAATGTGGATATGTGATAAAGTTTGATGACAATACTGTTTTTTTTTAATTATTATTCATAGTGGAGTGTGTATGTATCAGAAAGAGGCCTATAACAACTTTTATGTTTTGTGTATGGATTTTAAATATATATTATTTTGTATAATGCATACTTGCTCTACAACATTTGCTTGTAGACTAAAAAATTGTTTTCTATATTTTTAAAAGAGAAAATATTTAGTCTAAAATATAACATGGGCATACGTATTGACTATATATAAAAGTTGGGTGTTATTTTAAAATGACATATGTATAGAGATTTTTCAACCATTACTTCACTGACACAAAACATTTATAACTGTAAATACATTCTTTTAAAAGCAAAACTAATAAAAGCGTGTACAACAAATGTATTTTGATATATATTATATGCATCAAGTTATAAAAGTTGGAAACATTGCAAAACTGTTTGGAGCAAAGTTTTTAATTTCACGATCTTCATCTTGACGTCAGTTCAGTGTCGGCCTCGCCACAAGCAGAAGAAGCATGGACTTCCAGATGACACGATAATAAATATTTTCGCAGCTACATATTTATAAAAAGTGACTTTAGCCTAGTGGTTCTAAGAAAAATTATCAGTGCTGGAGGTGCTGGGTTCAATTATCCTTAACTACATTTATTTATTTTGGCCCTAAATATAAAATGGGACACGTGTCACTTCCAGAACGCACGAATTGATGACGTGGCTTCACGGAAGAGATGCAAACATTTCTTTATATATATAGATTTAATAGAATTGTGCAAAGACTTTTGGGTCTTTCTCTTTCTTTGTTCGGACATCATATAATAGAAATTCAATTAAATTTCTTATCCTCTTCTATCCAATTAAATATATATAAAATAATATTAATTTAATGAAGAAAATTTTAATTTGTATATTAAAATTTAATATGATTAAAAGTTTTTTTTTTTTTGCTAAAATAATATGATTAAAAGTTACTTTTACTATAGGTGAAGATTTGGAATTAATACGTTATCTAGACTTTAACGAAAACACCTAAAATTTAAGTGATTTCAGAAACAGATTTTTTTTTTTTTGAAACACTTTTTTTTTGAAACACCCAGAAACAGATTATACATCAAAAAATATGATCCATAAGAAGTAATCACATATATATAGTATACAAAAAATATGGTACATGTTTTGAACCACGCCTACTTTAATAAACTAGTAGTTTAAAATGGTTTCAGTTATTTATTTTATAGGTGAGGAAGTTAAAAGCTTGCAAGTGAAAAGTAGGAGAGGTGGCCAACTTGCTGAACTAACTTCGTCTTTATGCTTTCGGCATGCTGATGTCATAAACCTCAATTAGATTTGCGCCACGTATCGGAGAATCAATATGGGCCCTTCTTCGAGTGCTTATGATTACGACGTTTATATAAAACTGTCGGTAGGGATTGTCCCCACGTGGAAATCTACTGGTGGCTTCTGATTTCAAAATTGTTGGTTATTTATTCATTTTCGGTGGAGAAATGGAGGAAAACAAATATCTAATGTTTTTTTCTAAATCAGCAAATATCTCGTGTTCAAATTTTGTTAAAGAAAAAGACAAAAGACATCACATAAATTTTTAATAATTGTTTATTTCTTTGGCCACCATTGAAGAGGATGTTTTGTTTGAAAGCAAAATGACCTAAAACATGACCTAAGTTCGTTCTGAAATGTTAATTATGTGGTTAACCTCAATCAATATGGCTGGTTACTTGAGGTGGTCTAAAAATAAAAACAACCAATAAAACATTTCTATGAAAAGAGCAACCAGATTTAACTAAGTTCTGCAGTTCCATTTTATTCCCGAAAAATATATCTAAAAATCTTTCTTCAGTTCTTGTATTTCCTCCAACTTTGTCGATAACTTCTTTATCAAATCTTTGTAGTCCATCCCAAATTGTTTACATGGTGATTGATGCATCATATTTTCCATTGTCCATCGTAACGCTTACAACTCCGTACACAATGTAGATTGTCTTCTTCTTTGGTTTCTCATGACCATTAGATGTATACGTCAAATGATGTCTAGCAACATTTATCCACATCCACTAAAAGTTGAGGTAGAGGTCCACATCCACATCTATAAAAATCATTCGGTCTTCTCAAAATCAAAGTACTATGAAGAGGTTGACGAGCTTGGTATACTAAGACAAGCAGTTTCTAAGTTGGAACATTTGAAGAAGATATGATTCACAGCTGCAAACATAAAAAGATTGGCAGTTTCTAAGTTGGAACACCAGTAGAGATAAACAAGAGAGGAGAGCTATCTATTTGACTTGAAGAGCATAAATAAAATGAGAAAGAAATTAAATATAAGCTTAGATCGTCAAAGAGTTCACAACTTCCATACAAGACCTTATGATGAACTACAATGTCTTCAGCTTGTGTTTTTGACAAGTGAATCTATTTTTCAACTATGCAATCGCCATATTTTCATATTATAAAAATTTAACATAAACTCACAGCTTAGTTCTAACTATCTTTTGATAGGAAGAATTAAAAATCAAAATCTTCAAAGAACTACCTGCACGGTGAAGGTACTGATGATAATGATAGTTTATGAGAGGTTCTTTGTACAAATGTCTTACTATTTTGACCAAGTAAGATACCAAAATAAGCTATGTTTTTAGGTTTTTTTTTTTGTCGATATCAGTGAAACTTCTGGAACCATTTAAATCCATAATCTCCCTCGCCCTGTAAACAAATCCTCAAATGAGGTGTAACACTAATGCCACTAGACTATTATGTACACTTAGTTGAGCATTTAAAATTGAAGGTCATTACTGGGAAGTTTTGACTTTGGGAGGAGTGTTGATAACTTTAAATAATAGAGAATGGGATGGAGAGAAACAGAAGATGGCGGAGAAGTTTTCGCTTGATGGATCTCCTAAACTTGCTGATAAATTGATACTTGGATCAAGATGCAAAACTTTTGTTGCATTTCAGATACCAAAAAAGAAAACCAATTATACTTGTACTATTATTTGATGTTTGATTCAAGGTTCAATATAATAAAGAGAATGCGATTGTGCTTGGTCAAGAAAAGTCATTCTTGTCATTGTTCAGCTGTCTGCTTTCGTCTGGTTTGCCATATACGTCAAATATATCGTCCATATATATGCACACGAGCTATTCATCAATGGCTGCAACCAAAAGATTACACGATCAAGGTGAGAAACTTCTCAAATCATCACACACAATGAAAAACAAAAGTAATACGATAGGTATCTCTGGTGTTTTACCTGGAGATGAACGGGCACATACTTGAATGTCACAAAATCACAGACTGGCCAATACAAAAGTCCATTTTTCAATGTAGGCAGAAGATCCCGCTTCAATCTTGCCAAAATTTCCTCAGAATTTTCACCTTAATATGCCAGAACAAAGCTCATGACCAAGGCAATCCCACAAATTTGAAACAGAGAATAATACTTCATAAACAAACCCATATAAAGCTTATGAGATGTGTAATACTACCTTGTAAAGCAGCATTATAGGAATAGAAGACCGTGTTGCTAAAAGGTCCGAAAAGAGCCTGCCCCATCATTATTTTCTTAACGGTTGTCAACACATCACGCTTTGGCAGTATTCTAGAAAGATAACTGAACCAAAGATGCTGTGACGGCCCGAGAAATATCAACCCAAAGCTAGCCATTCTGGCTGTTCTTATCAGGTCATAAGAACCAGATGGCTTCATCGTGATCATCTGCGATACAAGAAAGGAAGACCAAAAGGGGAGTTTATAACCACCACAACACACACACCCTTTTAACCTGGCTAAAATACACAATTAATAATCCAATCATTTAACCTAATCTCACCATTAATTACATTCATCCTCCATTAAACCTAAAATTCACAATTAAGTATCTCTCACCTGAGAAGTGAGATCGGCGGCCATATAAATGAGGGAAGTAGTAACGCTCTTAGTGATGAAAGGGTGCGACTCCACTTTTTTCAAATACCACCGTAGAAACGCTGGTTGTTTCGAAGAAGAAACATTCGTCGATAGGTTTCGCGACACGAACAAGACACGAGGGACGACGAAGCTCCCGGCCTTGCGGAGGTGGTGAACGGATCGTCCCATGATCGGACCCGAGAACACAGTTTTTGAGAGCGCATCGTTGATTCCTCCGTGCAGAGAACGGTAACCGGAGAATGGAGGCGAGTATAGACGTTTGCTCAAGGCAATGATGTTCATCACTAATGAATGATCTCCGGTGATTTTGTTAGTGGCGGCAGCAGCTCCAGACAGCCTTTGACGCTGTTTCTCTCTTTATGTTCCCCTTAAAACGGCAGCGTAGCGTCCTGGCTCGTATATTAGAACGACGCAATGTGCTTTGGCAGAACCAATCAACGACAAGATGTTTACTTTACAATACCATTTAGTTCTAGAACCGATTTTCTTTTCCAAATAGTATATTGAACTAAACCTAAGCCAAGTTCCTAAGGATTAGAGACAAATTCATTAATCTGAACCTTAAGTAACTCGAATCCAAGAATTTTTTTACATTAAAAATTGAGAAATTCTTTAAGGTAGCATTCTTTAAATTTTTGTCATGAAAATAGTATTTCAATGAAAAAATGACCAAAAGAAGTTTTATTAAATGGTAAAAATACATTTTCACCTTAAGATTAACTAACCTAGACTTAGGATTTATAGTTAAGAAGTGGAGTTTTGGAAATAGGGTTTTAAATTTTTAAAAATAAATATTAAAACTTTTAAAATAAAAAAAGATTATTTTGATCATTTTTTTTTAAATTATTTTTGTGACAAAAACTTAGAAAAATAATATTCGAAAGAATTGCCCTTAAATTTTTTGAACTAAAGTTAAACCAAACCTGAATTTTGTATAAACCAAAGTAAATAAATAAATATATTATTTAATTAACTGATATAAAATAAAGCATAATTTTTTACCCCCAACAAATACATTTAGAAATAATATAATTACAAAAATATAGTTATTAATCCAAATTCAAATAAAATCAAATCGAACCTGAATCTTAATTGTTAAACCGAATAAAACCTATTTTCCTAAACCAAACGCAAACGTTATTATGGGAAAAGTAAACCGAACGCAATAAAATTCGTTGGTTTGGAATCTGGATAAATGAAACCAAACGCAAACGTTATTACTCTTTTTTATTTTATTTTAATATATAAGGACCGATCTGCAAATTACCAGTCGAGATTTTTTTTTTTTTTTTTTTTGTCAAACGTCGAGATTTGTTCATCTACCTTTTCTCCCGGCGTTTAGCTTATATCCTTTCGTGGGCGTTGGAGCTTTATTATTAAAAATCAATGGATCCTTCAATTTTCAAGCTCCTCGAAGAAGACGAGGTTAGGTTCCTTTTATATAAATCTCGTGTGTGGTGGTGAATTTGAATCGGGGCGTGTGTTGGTAGGATGAATCGATGCATTCGGGAGCTGATGTAGACGCCTTCCAGGCCGCTCTTAATCGAGATATTGAAGGTTCCGCTTCACTCCCCACTGGTAACCCTTTCAATTACTAGTTGAATTTTGAAACCCAAAGACTTGATCCAGATAGGGTTATTGGATACCTAGAGAAGCTTTATCGGGTAGCTAGCACATGTTCTTGTTCACGCCATTAAAGAAAGACTAGAGTTCTTTTAGGCCTTTTTGCTTGTTGAGTCATTAAATATCTGATTAATGGAGGTTGATGCTGTTTCTAGTGCAAGGCAACAGCCAGTCTCCCACTGAACAGTTTACCACATGGACTAATGGTATCCGAGATTCTACCATCAATCTCCATACGCAACACAGCACCCATATGAAGGAGGAACTACAAGGATCACGTGTAGAAAATCAACACCAACGCGCTGATGAATCTCATCCTCAAGACCTCCACCAAGCAGGTCAGCGCTGGGAGAATCCTTCACAGGTGCCCCACCCAACGGAAAAGAATCTTACTGGTAATCAAGTGAGTGAATCTCAGTATTCGAAACTGCAAAAGATGAGTAGCCAACAAGCTCGCGGTGTGGAACAGCCTGTTAACCCTATCAACCGCAACCCTAAGCAAGTTCCATTTGCTGCTTTGCTTCCTACCTTAATATCCCAACTCGATAAAGACAGAGCTATGCAGCTCCGTACCCTTTATTCTAGACTTAAAGTATGTCTTATCTGCGAAAATCACTTGGCGTTCTGTTCCAAAGCTTTTTCATTTTCATTGAGTCCCCTCCTCGTACTTGTTTGCAGAAAAATGAAATCCCCAAAGAGGGGTTCACACGACATGTGAAGGAGATTGTAGGTGATCAGATGCTTAGGATGGCAGTTAGTAAACTACAGCAGGTAACATCTTTTTTGCGAATGTAATACATTTTGGCTTTGTCCGTTTGAAATCTTCTGCATTGCAATGGAGAATAAATTATTGCTTTTATTTGCTTGAATGCACAAAGAATGGTCAGCGAACCATTGGATTATGTACTTCTATTAAGAGGAATAAAGTATATCTTTAGCCTTTTTAAGCCAAATTCCGGTTGTTATCCTTCAAGATATTGTTTAGTGAAAAGATTTCAGTGAATGTCACAATATTTTTTTTTGCATCTCTTGGCCTCTTTTGCAAAATCCTTCACTTTGTATAAGCTTCACCAAACATATCTAGTTTGGCAAAACCTTATTTTCCTTGATTTTTGATGACAACGCAATGTAAAGATTAAATTTTTCACAGTATATTATCTTCCCTTAGGGTATCAGACTTGCGCCTGGGATGATTAATCATATGGTTTTACTGACTTGCGTTTGTCCCACATTCTTTTATACGGGATTTTTACTTGAGTTCCTGATAGTTTTGGTGTTTTTCCTTTTTGCATAAGGATTAACTTTTTCATGTTTTTTTTTTCTTTTTTCTTTTTGGTTTAGGTTTAAGGTTTTTTCCTTTTTTACGTTAGATTTATTATTGGTTGCTCCTTGGCCTACTATATAAGGGGTCTCTTATGATCAATAAGAAATTATGTTAAATTCTTCTTTATTTGTAATCTGTGCTCACTGATTCAGGTGGGTTTAAACCAGGGAAAAATGGGAATTCAAGCTCCTACTGGTATTTTAATTATTCACTAATGCATTCTTACTTTCACTTTCGCGAGTATCATAAAACTTCTATGCTTCTCGTAGACAAGACTTTTACCGGATTTAATCTCTTTAATCGCAGAAATCAATAATAAAAAATCTGAGTCTGATCCTCGTGGAGTCGTCCACCTTAACCAACTTCCGCCGTCAACAGGCAGTTCAGTTCCTGTGCAGGGATTTACAAATCATCCTCAGCATAACCAGATGCAGCGCCCACCAAGTTCGTTTCCTATGTATACCAGCTCTGGTAGTTTTCACTCATTCCCGGGTCCAAGCACCAATGTTTCTGGTTCCTCGTTGAGACCACACCTTCATGATTCCCATATGAGACATGTGGCACTTAACCAGGCCGTGGGATCAACTGGTCTTGGAGCACCTTCCCAGTCTACCACAAACATGATGACTGCGCCCAAGTTTGAGAGACCAGCTTCTGTAAATGATCCTAGTAGGGTTCAAGGCGGCGCTACTTCACACTTCCAGAACAGCTCATCGTTGCCTCTAAATTCTGTACCTAGTCAAGGATCATCACTGTCCCATGTGAAGCAAGAATCAGTTGAACAAAGTTTTGAACAGAATAAGGCAGCCCCAGGGACTTCGAAGGAGGATTTAGAGAAGGAGTCCTGTAGAATGGTTTTATCCGCACCTAGCAATATTGACGCTAACACATCAGTAAGAGAACTTAATAACTTATTTTATATATTAGATTTCTGATGAGAAAAGTATTTTTCAAATTCTCTCTGTTTGCCTCTTCTTTTTGAGCTTTTAGGGCAACCTTGGTTCTTTAAAAGACTTGCATATTTTCCTTGGTATTTTCAACAATCTTGGCATCTATCTTGAATTTTTTGTGTGTCCATCAGATGAATGCTCGTGGTCCGTTGGGTACGTCACAAGCAGGATTTAATGCTAGGATGCCACCCAAAAAGCCAACTGTCGGTCAGAAGAAACCACTGGAGACATTAGGTTCTTCACCGCCACCACCAAGGTAATTGAGCTGCTGCCTTGATCTTCCACTAAGGGTTTGAAAGAGGGGTTATTTACAGCTTTTCCTAAAACACTCGTTTTCTTTAGCCATTTAAAATTATACACAGTTAAGAGTTTTCTTTATGTTACAGCTTAAAGAACTTTTCTCTTTTTTTTTGGTTCCCAAATGTAAAATTATAACCAATGTTGTGTTGCATGGATCAACTTGCAGCAAGAAGCAAAAAGTGGTGCAGAATTCTATGGATCAAAGTATCGAACAGCTCAATGATGTCACTGCAGTCAGTGGTGTCAATCTCAGGGTGAGCTTTGTGTTTCCTGACAGCTTCAGTTTTCACTTTAAATCTGGTTGTGTAGTACTGAATTTTGCTGTCTGCATTGATTTTAGGAAGAGGAAGAACAATTATTTTCCGGGGGCAAGGAGGATAGTCGTGTTTCTGAAGCATCTCGTAGAGTTGTGCACGAAGAGGAAGAAAGATTAATTTTGCAGAAAAGTCCACTGCATAAAATGCTGGCAGAAATAAGTTGGGATACTTCCTTTTTTAGCTCTTACATTCTAGGTTGATGAATCACTTGGCGAAGAAACTTATATATGTTCTTTCATATCTGGCAGTGGCGAAAGTTGGGCTAAAGCAAATAAGCAATGATGTTGAACGGTGCTTGTCTTTGGTACAACTTCGTGTGTATATTGTTTGCATACAGTACTTGTGTTTTTTCTTTTGTACCCTTTTCTGATGCATTTGCGCTCTCAGTGTGTGGAGGAAAGGATGCGAGGACTATTATCTCATATCATTCGGTTGTCAAAGCAGGTCAGTTCTAGCTTTCTTCTACTACCTGCTTGGAACTAATCTGTTCTGAAGCTAATAGTGTTTCTGCAGCGGGTTGATACTGAGAAATCTAGACACCGGACCTTTATCACGTCTGATATTCGGCTACAAATCAACGAAATGAACCACAAAATGAAAGAGGAATGGGAAAAGAAACAGGCTGAAGCAGAAAAACTTAAGAAATCAAGCGAGGTATGTTCTGAGCTCATCATTATCTATGTTCTTGGTTTTACTATATTGCATACAGACATTGTAAAGTGTTTTTATTTTTGGTTACTGATGCAGAGTGAAGAAGGTGATGGTGGAGTGGATAGTGAGAAGGAGAAAGAAGACAACCGTTCAAAGGGTTTGAAGGTATGGAGAAATTTAACAAAATACAATTTGTTGCCACATTGTATTTTTACCTTTTGCAATGTTCGTTGAAAAGTAGTTTGGATATGTGAAAGGGAAATAAAGAGGACGACGACAAAATGAGAGCGACAGCAGCAAACGTTGCTGCTCGTGCTGCTGTAGGAGGAGATGACACGTTTTTGAAATGGCAACTAATGGCAGAAGCTCGTCAGAAGTCTGTATCCGAAACTGGAAAAGACGGGAATCAGAAAACTACTTCAGGTGGAGGAAGAAACTCCAAGGAGAGACAAGATGGTGGACGTCGGTTTTCTGGACCTGGTGAGTCAATACATTACTCTCTCCCTAAGGTAAAAGCTTCAAGGCATTGGTCTATATAATAAGCTCTGGATTCCTATTTCCAGGTGGTCGAAGATTAGGGAAGAACCAAGGTCCATCGCTTCAACCAAAAGTGGTGAGGACAATCTCGGTGAAGGATGTGGTTGCTGTCCTAGAAAGGGAGCCTCAGATGTCTAAATCCACTCTAATGTATCGATTAATTCAATAGAAACGCTTCACTGTCTCAGAATCAAATATTATTTGGTGATTACATGTATTTCGATTAGGCAGACATTACACTTATGGCCATGAAAGCGAACCATATTGATGTAGAAATCAAGTGGAATGACTAAAAATGCAAAGAGAAAGAAGAAATCAAAAGAACAAAAAAAAGAAAGCTTGGATCTTTGTTCATTCCATAAGAAGATAGGCTTTTTACAAGAATTATTACCTTCACTTTCTCAAGTGAACCGCAAAATATAAAATTTATAACCTAACCTAACCATGCTTCATGTCGGAATCTGGTCAAAATTGGGGGATTCAATACTTGTATCATAGTTTAGGCCTTTAGGGACGAACCCAAGGGAGGCTTAGAGATTTACTCTAAATGGGTGGTTTTCATAAGTTATAGGATAGATGATAGGATAATGGTAGACAATCATAAACATAAATAAGGGTTGGATTAACTTGCAACTACCTAACCTAAGAGGAAAATACTTAAATATAAGATTGCATAAACATAAATAAGGAAAATAAATGAATAGAAGTTAGATCAGGTGGCTAAGTTAACACTTATCGAATAATTATTGTCACTAGAATTTTATAGCTTTAAAGCTTTGTACGAAGTTCTTAACAATTTATTCTTTAAATTTCGTTTGCCAAAATAAATATCAGTATTGCAGCGTCTGAACTTTAGCTCTAGACAGTCTTGAGTTGTAGCCCAAGCCACCTTACTTGAATATATCGACTTTTATGACTTGTCATCAAAAGATTGTGTTTGCTAATAAACTTAATTATCTCCTTGTAGAATTGAAGCTTAGCAGTTTGGTATATCGCGACAAGACCGTGACGGTGCAAAAGGAGTAATCGTACAGGGCTTATTTCCTTTCGAGTCAAGCTCTCCAAATGGCTCTACCTGTTGTTAGTCATCCGTTATGGTATCACTTCAATAACGCTGTCCCCACAGTCCGTTCACGCAACCTTCCCAAAGTAAGGAGTCTGATTAGAATAAGAAGCACGTCTATGACAGCTCAGCCGCGATACCGTTTATGACACTTCGTTTTTGACAGCCTAACCTTGACAGCCGTTCATAGAAACCACAACAGTTTTCTTAGATGGTAGAATTAATTCGGTCCTTAGAACGCGCGAGTCATCAACCCAGTCGGGTACATATTTTGGTCTGGAGCCTCAGAGATATAATCACAAACTTTTAGTGCATCATAGTCGCCATGACTTATTATTCTTATTTATACTTCCGGTAAGAAATTAAATTATAAACATATAGAGTTTAGTCCAAATAATATACGAAAACTCGTGAAATTGTCTACACTAAACGATACATACAAGTAATAGAATGATCACGCGGACCTCAATGTGGTTTTGTGGTCCTCTCCACCATCTGTGGTTTACACCTTTCCCATTTAACTTCTTCACATAAATAAATACTCATTTCCACTTAATCCAATGGCAGCAAACACAAAGTAGTATTTTAACCCAAGAAAAGAAAACAATGTTGTACTTACACGAACCAAAAATATAATAAAAATACGAATTCAAATATAGTTTTTATACGATTTCACAGTAAATTTCCAGAACAATGAAGGCGTGATCTTATTATATATATATATATACGAACAGATCTTTTCATACTATAATAATATACTAGAAGAAAACTCACTTTGGAAAACTTTTTACACTAATATTAGTCGGAAAGAATAATCCAAACTTACACCAAAGACTGCTGATAATACAAGAACATATAATAATTTGACGATTGTGCTAATGCCCTTGTTTTGTCACCATCCAGTTTAAACTCGCATATTATATTTCATGTTGTTGAATAAAAAAAGATTACTACTCTGGAGATAAACTCCTAAACATTCTGATACTAATCTTTGTAATTTGAAACCAAAATGAAAAAAATAAAACTTGCTTATGAGATAAGTGTAGCATACATAGATTCATCAGTCCAAGCGATCAGGTTTCTTCCTTTCCTTCTTCTTCCGGGGTTCTTCTGTTATCGTGGATAAGCCTAGAAAAAAATGAATTTATCTCATCAAATTTTTTTTTTTCTATGTAGGAAAGATCAGAATTTTTTTTTTTATTCCTATACGCATAAGAAACTGAAAATAAAATTATTTTACCCATAATAAATTGAAAATACCATGAATTTTGTCCTTGAGCATCATCTTTCGAAGCCTTGTTGCTCTAGCCTCTTCAAACAGACACGTTGACTCTATCTGTTTGCTGATCATTTGAGCAGCATAGTAAGGGATTTTGCCACGAAAGGACCGGACATTAACGAACATGATACAGTCCATCAAGCTTTCTCTTGAAAGCCCTTTGATGTCATAAGCTCTTGACCTTGTCCAGAGACTCTTACCATGCGTATTCACAGGTTCAGACAAGCAAAGAGCTCTTGTGCAATCACTTATGGCTGCGTCTGCATCTCCGATAAGTAAGTAACACTCTCCTCTATCGCTAAATAGACTCATTCTCTTTCTCCTAAGTTTCAAAGGGCATAATCCTATTGCTTCGTTGTAGCATTTAATAGCTCCCTCTATGTCTCCTACACAAAGAAATTGATTTGCTTGCTTCTTAATCAAATTCACAACTACACTAGCCTCTGCCAACCTTTCTTGATTATCTCCCTCTATAAGCTTTCTCTCCCTCTTTCTCCTCTCTACTTTAATCCTCCATATTTCTTTCAAAGCCTTTTGGGCCTTGTATGTGTAAGCATAACCTTTCTTTCTATTGTTATCCATTAGAAGAACCCTAGTTATTCTATCACCTAGGTTTGGTCTATCATTAAGAGCTTTAAGCTCAACTAGGTCTACTAGATAAAACAATGATGTCTCTAAGACTTTGTACCTTGTTTCTTGGTCTTTGAGCAGAAGCAATAGACAATCTACACCCATGTATTGCCAATCATCAGAAGAACGGGAGAGATTGCATAGGCTCAATATCATTTCTCTGGAATCTGAAACATGTCCTCGCCCTTGTTTGCTATAACATAGAATCCGGATTAGCCCGATGCTCGCAGGAGAAGTGTGGTTAACCAATCCACCCCACATTTGGCTAAGCTCCTTGAGAAAGTTTTTGTTGCAAATAAGAGAAATAGACATTTGCTTGTAGGCAAAGCAACTGAGTAAATGAAGTGACCAGCACTGGAGTTGGCTTGCCCATTCCTCAGCTTTTCTGTCTTCCATCTCTAACCCTCCAAGTCCTCTTGTCAGCAAGTCACAATGATATCTCACTCTTCCTTCTCTTTCTTGAACACTCACAAACTCTTCGTACACAACATATACACATGTCGTTGCAATGTCCATGGCTAATCTCACCACTTCATCCTCGTAAGCAGCCACTGCCTCAAACGTCCTCTCGTAGCTCGCTAAGTGGCCTAACGCCCTAACCACCACTCTTTGCTCGACCCAACTCATTTTCCCTCTCATAAGCTCCACTAATGGAGCTATGACACCGGACTCCACAGCTTTCACAGCAAAGTCAGGCTTCTTCATGGTGTAAGATCCAATGATATGAGCTGCGTAGTATGGAACATACACATTTTGACCAGTCGTTACCCATTCCGTATCCTCAAGACTTTTCTTCAACAACTTTGCCATGCACTCGAAGACCCCCAGAGACGGTAACTCGGGGTTCTCGGGGTCGGCCATGGCGAATCTCCAGATGAAACTGAGTGTGAGAGCGAGCTCTGTGTCGTCTCTTGTCATGTGCATATCACTAAGAGATAACTCTAACCATGCTTTTCTAAGACAAGGGTCTTTTTCTTCCATGACACAAAAGAAACAACACGGTCTGAAGCCGACAACAGCGTGGGACCTCCTGGCCATCTTGTTTGTACCCTTGCAAGAGAAGTGGTCCATGATAGATCTGTGATTTTGTTGATGTTTTGGCTGTATTTCTTCTGATTAAAGAAGGTTTAATACAAAAAGGTGAAATAGGGTTTGTATGTGATCCAGGTGGATGCAGATCAAAGTGGGACTTTTTTGTTTATTTGAAAAGTGAAACTAAAGTGGCCTAGTGACGTGATGACATCTAGCGGCCGCATGAGAAAGTGGAATGCAAAATTGTCCTTTCCGTTTAAACAATTCAAAAAGTTTACTAATAGTTTCATAGTACAGTCATTTTACTGGCACTCTTGCGAAAGATATCTAAACAGATGATACGGCATGCCTGGTGCATATACAAAATTGATTGTAGAAAATGTTAAACGTACGTTTTATATTTAAGAAAATATTACATGTACTTCAATAATATTACACATGTTGGAACTTAGAAGACACATAAGGTCTGAGAGACTAGGTTGCACTGCACCATTCAACATACTAGATCTTATACTAGACAGAAATTGTAAGTTGTAGGTGAGAAGGCATTGAAAAGGTTAGCACACACCAGCATCTCAGCTTAGAGTCTATTTCTTCTATCGTGTGTTCATCCATTGAATTTCTCAATGACAATAGGTGCTAACATTTTTGTCAACGCTAACCATTTCTTCTAGTCAAATACCAAAGTTCCAGTAGTTGTATATTCTGAAGTTCTAGTGTACCATCAAATATATCCAATACTCGGACTTGATACAAGTCTTATTTATTGCAGAGAATAATCAACTTATGAAGTTAAATTCTCATGCTTGTTCTTCTGGATCTGCACCATCCAATTATCTTGATCATAAAAAAGGACGAGGAATAAAATTACGTCCATATAGTGAAAAAACAAATAAAAACTTGAACGAAAATAAAAGTGGTCGGGATACTAAAAGCAAACTGAATTTTTGGTTATAGATGTGGCATGAAAGGTCCGAACCTTGAATGAGGAAACCCCCATCTCAGAGATTTATGGCATTGTCGCGGATATTTTAAACCTTGTTGTTGCTTTTGATTATGTGTCTTTTGTTTGGACCCCACGTTTTGAAAACAAAGCTGCTGATGCCTTGGCAAAGCAGACCCTGTCGAACGCATCCTTTGTAGCTCCATCCATGAACCCAGGAGTTTAAATTTTAATGAAAGTAGTGTTACAAAAAAAAAAAAGATGTGGCATGAAAGAACATTGGCTACGTATATTTCCTACAACAAAACAAAAAACCGACTTGTATCGAGAATCATTAAAGGAAAAAGAATATGACTTTGATTAGCGTTTGTCTCACATAACGATCGCGTCCTAATCCTTGCAAATACCGAACACTATCTTCTCAATCACAGTAATAAGATAAAGAAATCGAATCTCTTCTTTTTGTTTCTTTCTTTCATTGTACATAGAAAAATAAGGTAACTACAACAATTTACTTGGAATCAAAGTGTATTTAGATTTGATGAATCTTTGTTTCCTGAATCCTGGGGTTTAATTTTCTTTCTATAAATTCAAATATATATATATATAGAGGGAGAGAGAGAGAGACTCTGTTGAGTGATGGGGAGGCTCAAGCATTAGATGTTTCAGAGGACGAGAGAGGCTGGAGTTCTTGTTCTTTAACAGCAGCACTTACAGGCTCATAAGTTGCTTCTTCTTGTTGTCTCCTTCTCCACACCAACGCAAGTTTGACGATCACCGAAGTAACCAGTAACGAGATCATTACTCCCACCACCACTCCAAGTAAATGCTTCTCCCACCAGCTCCTGCAACCACATCAGACCCGTAAATATATATATCAAATCTAGCAAATGATTCTGCAACCATGTGAACGAAACGAAACATACTGTTTCCGCTTCTGCTCAGCCTTCCATTCTAGCAATTTGTAGCTTCCAAATTGACCGGGTAGCCGCAATTTGTTTTCCTTCAAAAGCGACATTATGTTCTGCAATCACGTAAAACTCAAATATTTTCATGGGCTGATAATGAAAGATACCTAAACCAATAATGATCACAAGCCATCTCATCGTGTTTGTAAGGACAAGGACAAGTACCAGTGCTGTATTATTGGAAATGTACTCGGAAGATTGTGGGGGATAGATTCCCCATTTCAGGCGATACTCATTTCCGCTGGTCGTGATACTCAACAAGCGAACCTAGCAATAAGAAGAGCCATTGAGATGATTTCATCACCTTTTAGCACACATATATAACTAGTGGAAAGTGCATGTTTAAGCTTGCCTGTGAACTTTGAATCTCTAACTCATGGGCAATGAAATCTGCGATCTCTGAGAAGTTGGGCTTCATTGAAGCATTATTCACACTAATTGACACTTGGAAGGTGATAACTCCAATCCGAAAAACACCTTCACATTCGTAAGAAATAGCCAAATAAAATCTCATGTAGAAACAACCATCTGTTTGAAAGGAGAAATAAAATCTCATGTAGCCAAATGAGTTGTTGATTGTAAGAGTAATTTTACAACTCAAGAAATAAAGTTCTTCCCTTTTGAGTTTGAAATAATAAGAATAGTCAAAGGAACAAGAGATATGATGATAACAAGAGTAGCTTAAGATAAATCCCTGAAAATCCAAACAAACTACCTGGAAGATCCACTGTAGGAGCCTTGCTTGGAGCGGGGCTTGGGCTTCGGCTTGGAGAGATATTATTAAGACTTTTATTTTGGGTAACTGGTGAAGTAGGTGCAGGAGAATCTGGTGGTGACGCCAGCCTCCTCCATAGATCAGAACAGTTGGTTTTCAAAAACCCGAGCTTGTCATTTTCACGGTCATAAGTGACAAGCGTATTGCGAACAACAATTCCTGATCAAAAAAAAAAAGAAACTGAAGTTGATTTGAAATCAAAGAGTGAAGAACAAGTGATCTATCTTGAAACTAATCATACATGATACATGGTTTCATAGATAATGGGAAATGAATGCAAGATACGTAAAGTGAGTCAGCATACACTACCTCCAAGGAGTGTTGTTGAGTCTCTATCAGGAAATATTCCAAGGCAGTAAGCGCCTCTAACTTTAGTGTGCTGTAAGAAACACACAAATGGAAACTGTTGTAATAGCTTTCTAAGACAACAGAAACTGTCAATGCTTGCTGAGATTATCAAACAAGTAGAAGCGTAAAGAAAAAGATGAAGCCATTTTACTTTACCCTGAATAAGTAGTTCTCAGGAGAAAGGATCAGTTTCTGATGATTGCCAAACTCCATAGCGATCTCGGGGAAAAAATTGTGTATCTCAGCCACATCCCTGAGCCGGGGCCCGGCATCAGATATTATTAGTGTCCTTAGACGTTAAATCAATTCGAGGTTTCGTAATATTTGAAAAGCTTTAAACAAACCTTCCAGCGCCAGAGAAACAAATATCATCATAGTTTGGGTCTGGACCATGGATCCGTTTCAGAGATGGGATTTCCTTAATGACCTGCAAAATATAGGGCCATGGCCATCAACATTTATCTCCTACAGTTTGTATTCTAAAGCTTATAAAAGTCCATTAACCTTACCGCGTCCTTTATGGCATTAAACGCCTCCTTGGGAAAATAAGCATAAGTTGTTCCACTATCCAAGACGGTTCCATGCTTTCCGTTAAAGACCTTTGGGTTCAGCTTCAGAGACTTGCCAGCAACATGCATTTGTTTCAGGTCAATGTTGTAGTACGGACTGCAAACACCCGAAACTAGAGTGATGTGTGAGAAGCTCGAGATCTACTCTAAAAAGAAGTTACTCTCTCTCTCTCTCTCTCTATACCTGCGGAAAGGATCCGAACGAGCAAACACCATTCCAGCAGGAGGAGATATTTTACCAAGCACCATCGCACCACCACCAACTTCCATCCCACCATAACACAAGGAAAAGGAGTCCTCGATGACACCCTTGTCAACAAGCTGGTCAACGATACTGAGCTTACCACGACCCAAACCCATAATACCATCAGCACGCTGGCTGAAAAGGTCCCCTGTCTCTACGTTCTCGCATCCAAAAACAGCGCGCTGAGGAGAAAGCTGGCTCTCGTTGCCGAAAGATATCAAATCCTCACTTAGAACCCCACTACTCGAACTCATCTCAGCGTAACGTCTTTCGTAGATACACAGTTTCCCATCATCATCACAGTTACAGTCAGGATTGCATTTAACAGCTTCGTATGTGGTAGATAACTCAGGTTGGAACTTGGGATCCTGAAAAACCAATAAAAAGACAAGTCAATACATATACTGAGTATCATACTCAGACTCATTTTTTTTTTTTGAAAGAGCATTCATAAATCAGGGCAAGACCACGTCATATTCGCGCAAACACATGGAAAGTGGGAACAGAAAATACTCAGACTCATCACTGATCATAATTGATAAAAGTGAGGAGACCTGATGCTTGCCACAGTGTTTGCAGGTGGAGCAAGGAACGTAAGTGACAGTGCTTCCAGTATCTACAATCAAAGCGAACTCTTGTGGTGGTGTTCCTATCAATAACCGTGTCGTGTAGTAGCTGCATTCAAATATATAAATATTCAGCAAACATTCGAAACTTTAATCAAATGGATGAAATTCAAACCCGTTGGCGAGGAGGTCATCGTAGAGCTTCATGTGAGCGTTAGGGAGCTGCTGCGACTGATGGAGAATACGGCGGTGGCGGCGCAAATCCTCCACTCGCGGCGGAAGGGATGAGTAGCTTAGCGGGAAAATCATCCCTGATTCGGCTGCTAAATCGGGAATCTTATCAGCCGCGGTCAGATCGAAGATGATGAGGAGGAGGAGGAAGAGGAGAGAAGCTCGATCCATGGATTGTGGCGATGGAATGGAGGAGATAGGGGGAGTAAACTCCACCGTGACTCCGTCGTAGATCCACAGTGAAAGTTGAGACGAGAGAGAGAGAGAATGAAATGGTCACCGGTCACGGTGGTTTCATGATTTCAATAGTCTCTCTCTATTTTATTTATTTTTTTCATTGTTAGTGCTTCTAACGACGAATCACGTAATGTCACGTAGCAGATTAACGAGCTTGGTGAAGTCAACGACTCTAAAGTCACAACTCTTGCCTTTATATGATCCGGCACGGCACTGTCTTGCAATTTGGATTGTATGGGACCGGCCGGTTGGATCAGTCAACCTCTTTTCTTCGGTTCCAGTTTGAATTAGACCGTCTAAAATTATACAAAGCAGATAAAAAATAATTGAAATTAAACATTTTGATTTTTAAATTAAAACTTAAATTTAAATTTAAAGTTTCATACTTGAAAATATCACTTAAAATATAACAGAAAATTACTAAAAATATCATATTCATAATACAAATTTTCAGGTTTACATTAATTACTTTTACTCTCACTTTTAGAGAGGTAAATAGACATTTAAATTTTTAAAAAAATACTTTCAGAATAATTTTTAAATTTCAAAAAGAAAATTCAAAAAAAAAACAAAAAAAATCAAAATAAAGTCCAAATATTTACTTTTAAAATTCTCAAATTCAAATAAATCGAGCACATCATAATGTTTATTTAACATGTTCGATAAGTGTTCACTTAAAAAATATTCTCTTTGATTAAAGAATCTCAGTTCATTATACATATAGATAAAGTTCTGAGAGTGTAAACAATATTTTAAAACTTTAAATAAAAATATGAGAGATATATTCAATTGTGATAAATTTTTGGTCGTAAAATTATGAATTTTATGAAAAAAATAGATTTTACATGTCATAGTTAAAAATAAATAAGTTAAGCTGTGATAGTTTTTGAATTAATAATATATTTATTATAAATATATTTATAAAATGATTATGCTGGCAACAAATACGGGAAAAATCACCTAATATACAAGTACACATTCAAACAAAAGTAAAACCATAAACGAGGTAAGCAATAATGATAGGGAAACGAAAGTAGAAGAGAAAGACAATAAACAGAACTAGAATTAGAAAATAGTCTCGAGTCTTTTACACATATATAATAGGTAACGAACAAACACAAAAACATAAATCTCTCAAGACAAAGACAGGACAAAACATACTGGTGAGGACAATATTTTTTGGTTATGTAACAAAAACATATTGTTCCACAAAACAAAAGCCTCACCTAGAAAATTCAACAATGACACAACAAAACAATTATGATAAGCACATACATTCTTCTTTCTTTCTTTTAACTTTTGGCTCTAGAGATCGAGTTTATCCAGAACTTTCTTCCCAAACTTGTTGCACCTCATCAATGGTTTATTACGCTCTATATGCCTCATCAAAATGGCGCGCAATACGTCCTGCAAACACCAAACACCATTCTCATTATCGACAGCATAATCTTTACGCATAAAGACCACAACATTAGACAGTGTACGGCCCTGATATTCATTACCTCACACACAAACCATGCAGTTTGAATGACATAGTTTCCAAAAGGGTCTACAAGAAGTGTATCAATATCTTTGAGCAAGTCATATACGATCATGCTATGGTCGATATAGTGTATTTTCAAGAACTTCTGCACAACATGACTTCCGTATTTGTTACGGGAGAGGCGCGCGTAGTTCCCAAACAGCTGTTGCACGAGCAAAATTGTTATGTTTGGATCATTCAGCTCCACTACATACTGCACCACGTAGTTTCTGCAGGAGAATAATATATATAGTAATTGTGAGTAAACAAAATGGAGATATGAGATAACAAAACGATTGTATGTATCACTCGTCATTTCAGAGTATTAGAGATAAATCCTATATATCTTAGGATAATGATGTAACTAGTCCTAGTCCTTATCATCTTAGGGCATTCTACTTGTATAAAGAGAGAGCTTATGCTATTCTAATAACACAACACAAATTATATCTTTATACGATTTCACATAGCTCATGTTTTACCCGAAGTTGTTCACGCAGAGGCTCAACGCATTACTGATTATCTCACGAATCAAACGTTTCGTTAGCACCTCACAACTAGTACCAAGACATTGCTGAAGCATGCAGCAGCCATGTTGGTCAATTGCTAACCCGAAACAGTTCTGAGCTAAAACTTCAATAAGATCCTGTAACGAACAAACAACACAGTGGATAGAAGAAAGAGTGTCATATTCCACGACTAAAGGTATTTGGAAACAAATGACTCAGAGTCTATCATGGCTAACTTTACTTGTATCACAAGCAATAAAATCACCAAGTTTACACCTGCGACAGCATCCACCATAGAGAGACTAGACTAGAATATATTTTCAATCATATGACTTCTACAAAAAATTATGAACTGAATAGAACAGACACTGCAAGATTAAAGATGCAACTTGAAACATCAAACTGATTCATTTACTTTTGAGTTTTGCTACAGTGGAGTTATATAACTATACTGTATATGAAAGCGATTTCCTCTTTCGAAAAAGACTGCATTTTTAAGAAACAAAGATCAAAATTGACTCCACAGCCATAAACAAAGATTCAGCAGATGAATACATTCTACTAACCAATTTAAGTTTAGAGATATATACCTATAACTAACAAAGAACCAAGCACCAGAGAGTACTGTGGATGATGAGATGCTTACCCGATTCAACGAGGGAGGAAACTGGTTGAAGCATTGCATAATCACATGTTTAGCACCGTTGCTCCTTGTAAATGAAAGTACTCCCATGCTAACAGCTCCAACTACCCGCAAAATTTGTTCTTCGGAATGAAGACACCTCAACAGCGACTGTATCGAACGGGTTCTGGTAATGCCAAGAAAAAATATTCAACAAATAAAACAACACCGGTTACAAAACATAAACTGTCTTTATCCATAAATCTAAACTAAAACAATCACCAAGCCTAAAAACTAATTACAATAATACAGAATCAAAGGATCAGAAGTGTGTGTACCCGACAGGATCAATGCACATCTTAATAAATCCTAACTGGTTCAGAGTGATCACATCGATAATATGACTGATCTGTTGAGAGCTACACTTGTGCATAAGCTTGTGAAGGACTTGAGAAGCGAAAGGGTGTTCCATCAACTCATAGATGCTAGAGATAACATCGTTGAACATCACATCAATTGTCTCCTTGGAGCACTCATCGATCTTCTCCTGCAAGACAAGGCTCGATTTTGGATCCTTATAAGCAAGCAAAGCAATGGGTCCCATTCTCGCGTTCACGAAACCTTCGTTGCTCCTCCAAGAACCAAACCCATTGTCGCGACCTCTCGACAAGTCGGGCGAAACACTACTCTGCCCATACGATCCTCCGTCGTTAACGTAATCGTTCAGGGACGGCGATGTTCTTTGAAAGTAGTGATTCATCATCTCCTGCAAACCTACTTCACGCTGAGGAGGAAGAGACCAACCCCCGCCGCCGCCATTGATCCCTTGATTTTGCTGCAGTGACGATCGATTGGTCCAACGATTCTGCTGACGAAGGGAGAGCATAGCGAAAGAGGAATCTAGGGTTTCGACATCAACACCAGTCGGGAATCGAGACAGCTGTTCGTCGAGAGCTCTATGAGTGTCCGGTTGGAACTGAGACTCACCTCGTGGATACATCTCCGCCGGAGACAGATTCTCCTCCGTCGCATTTCCGTCGCGTTCGCCGCCGGTTGAGTTGACGCGGGACGACTCCATTACTTAGCAAAGAAGCTGAAGAGAAATTATATAACAGAGAGAGAGAGAGGAGGAAAACAGAAAGGAGAAAGAGACCTTTTTCTCTAGGTTTGTGGAGATTTAATACGAATGTAAATCTATATATATAGAGAGAGAGAAAAGATTTAAGGTATTAATGCAGAATAGAGTGATTAAGGTAATTAAGAGAGATTTAACTTTAGAAAGATATTCAATAATTAAAAGTTCAAACAAGGAAATTCTAAGAGGTTGAATAACGTTTGAATTCTTCTTAAAGTTTTTTGATGTCTTCTTTCGTTCTTCTTATGCTAGAACTTTGCCCATGCACATTAAATATTCACAAATATTATTCCAAGACGACTCAGTACAGTCAAAGTTAAGTGTACTTCAACAGAAGACTCGCGTGGACCACACGAGTTCCCTTCTCATTGGTTAAGACATATTTTGTTTTTATTTTTTCTTTTGATAATGTCGTACCAAAATCTTTGATGTTGTAAATGATTTTAGATAACTATCAAATATACTGAAATATTATCAGTTAAATAAAAGGCCTAGGCAAAAAATACCAAAACCGAACTGAAATACCTAAAATCGGAACCGTACCAAAACCCTCAAATACCGGAACGGTTCCTATATTTGTGAATATTTTCAATAGCATATAACCTAAACTTTGAAAATCATGAGTTAATTTACTTATTATTGTAGCCTTGTATTTTTAAAATTAATTCTTATTTTGTATTTTATTTTAATGTTAAATTTGAAAAATATTATATATATAGATATATTAATTGAATTTATTTATAATGTTTTAATTTTATTAACTTACTTTGTTTGATAGTGGTTTCTATTTTATTTTTAAATGATTTGTTTTTGGAAATATTGACATTTTTGAAAATAAAAATTAAAATAATGACTTGTCATAATATAATTGGTTGTTTTAAATTTTGTATACATACCTTTAATGACTTATGGCCTCGACTTTTTCTTATAACATCACCTACACTTTTATAACACATAGATTTATGTTAAATTTCCAAATATTTTATATATATATGAGTCAATTCCATTTTAATTATTTATTTAGTAGTTGCCTTTTTGATATTGAATTCCATTATGTATTAAAATAATCAGTTTTAGAAATTTTAACATTTTTAAAAAATTGTAAGCCAATCAAAATTAGGATTTCTTATTTTGATTGGTTGTTTATAATCCTATGTGTATATTCTCAATGGCTTTTTGCTTCAGTTTTATATAGTAAATAAAATGATGATTTAGCATATTTTTGGTGTTTTTAAAATATTATGTGAACATTCTCAATTATTTATACTTAGTTCAACTTATACATAGTATATGTTATTTGTGAATATTTTCATTAGCATATAGCCTAAAATTTTTAAATTATAAGTCAAATTTATTTACTTATTATTGAGTAAAAGTCTTACATTTTTAAATTAATTATTATTTTGTATTTATATGTTTATTTTTATGTTAAATTTCGAAAATATTTTATATATTAAGTTAACTTATTTATAATGTTCTATTTTTGTTAACTTAAATAATTTTATACTGGTTTCTGTTTTTTTTAATAAACAATTTTTGGAATTATTAATATTTTTTAAAATAATAAATTAAAATAAATGATTTGTCCAAATATAACTGGTGATTTTAAATCCTATGTGAACATTCTCAACGGCTTATAACTTCAACTTTTATATAGTATAGATTTTTGAAAGATGATGCATTTTTTTGCTACAAAAGTTTCAGAATTCACCTCCCAAAATAGCTGATCAAATTTCCCACTTTAAATTTCATTGGTATGAACTTATTAATAAAGGGGGAAAGAGTGTATGCTAAAATACAAAACACAAGCAAAACATTTCAAAATTACATACAAAATCTTTAAACATAAGTTCAACTAAAAGTAGTCCTAAGACATGTACAACCCAAAACAGTAAAGAACTGCTTCTCTTGGTTTCAAATGATTCTTTGCCGATGAACAAAGCTCTCTCTAAATGCTGACATCTTCAAAGAAGGTAAGAGGAAGCTCTGGCGATACAGGCATAGTCGCAACACACTTGAACTGAGTAGGGAACCAAAATAGAGACATAGAAACATGTAAGTATCAAGAACATTGTGTTCTACACATTAAAGTCAAAATAGATGTCATAGTAGTTAATTGGATTTTACCTTATGCTGCTTGTATTTCTCTCTAACAGCTTGTAAAGCTCCTCCTTTTCTGCTAAGATACAAGTCATGTATCATACACACACATTCTCTGAGATCACCCGCTTTGTATCTCGTGTACTCTTCTAACATTACACTCTGTTACATTCAAAAAGCCAGAGATTTAGTGTCTTATACAAAGTGGTGAATATAGAACTATAACAAGAAGCAGGCTTCACCCAGGGATGTTGCTTTGGACGGATGATGAATCTTGCAAGATATACGGCTGAAGCAGCCACAACGGACGGAAGAAACTTCAAACTGTTATAGTCTAACATGCTTAGCTCGGAAAGATAGCTACAGAGAAACTCCATCTGTAAATGTGACATCTGAAACAAAGTGAAGAGTAAAAACCTTAGTAATTGCTCATACTAACAAAAAAAAAACGCCACAATTCAAGAAGCGCTTACATTGAAATCTTCTTGCGCAACTCTTGTGAACCGTCTGCACAAAAACCAACATAAGCAGAAGTGAGACACAACCATAAATAACTAACTTAATGAGAAAACCAAAAGCATATCAGACTCTAATAACCTTAGAAAAGTATTGGTTGTGGGGTTTCCTAATTCAAACTGAAGAGCAAGAAGTACATCAGCTTCCATCTTCACAATCTCTTGCTTAGTGTAAGTGTTGTCTGTAATGTAACAGAAGTCCTCCACATTCGGAGGCGTTATCTCTTCATACTTCCTACAAAAAGCCCAAACATAAAAAAGCCAAAAGAGATGCTAACAGACAAAAAAAAAAAAACTTAAAAAGATGTTTAGTTAGCTTACGAGGCAATAAGCATAGCGGAAACTCCCAAAAGCTGAAGCTTTTGCCTATTAACAGTCCGAAGAGACAAGAATCTGTCGATGTAGGAGACAGCGAGGTAAAGAGTGTCGGAGAGAAGTTTGTACTCTTCAGCAACTTCAACTAACCAATCAACCAATACTCCTCTCATATTAGGCGTTACATCTTTCTGCACCTTTTCAATATAATCAATCAAAGGCCTTGACTTTTCCTTCACCTGATTCAAAATTTCAACCAAAATCAATTTTTTACACAAGACCCAGATCGAATTGAGGAAGGGTAACCTCTAATTGACGGAGATAAACGAAGATTCCGGTGACATAAGGAGCACACATCTGGGGATCATCAGATCTGGTGTCGACATCGGACTTCGATGTCTTCTTGTTTTGCTTCTTCGGAACTCTAAGGGGTTTTCTGGTTTGTTTTCGCTTATTGCACAAGTTGGGAAGCTCACCGAGGACAACTCTCTTCTTCTTCTTCTTGCTGAGGCGGTCCTCGTCTGCCATAGCAGCTTTTCTTTTGGTGGCTGCTCTCGTCATCCTCACGAAGTTCTCCTTATCGTCGGACATGATTCGATAGAGATCGAGATTGGTTGGAAGAGAATGATGGAGAGGGGGAGGAGAAAAAGGGAAGACGCAGAGCGCCATTTCCGATTGATTTTTTTCGAATGAGACATTGAATTGGCGCTTTCGAAAATTTTGAGATGTTTTCAAATTTTGGTTTTACGAAAATGTGGGTCGAATTTTGTTGGCGGGAAAAAAGAAAAAGAAAAACTTTTCAAGAGCACTTTTAATGGGCCTCTCCAACAAGAATACTGAACAATATGGAATTTTGATTGTTTTTTTTTTGTTGACGACAACAATTTAGTAGATACACTTTACATAGTTCCAATTTCAAACCTTTTTAAATAATTTTAAAAAAAAAAATAATAATATTCAAAAAGATAAACTTCCATTTAAAAATCAGATTATACAATAAATGAAAATATTTAGATATTAAAATTATAATTAAAATATATGACAATTGATTTAGATATTAGATTTAGATATTAAAAGTTTGTAAGAGTAAAAAGAAAACAAAATTCGAAAATTTGTTTTTAGAATTAAATTACTTCATATATTATAAATCAGCAAATAGCATCTCTTAAGATGGGTCACCGATTTTGTTTTCAATTTTTAAGTGTGGCTCACAAGTTGAAGACTAATAAATGTTTTGTCCGGCAATTTTTCCAATTTAAATAAATTATCATCATTTGTAAGCGATAAAGTCTCACTGTATTTCTTCACGCAAAAGAAAGTTTCGTTTACTTATTCTCGTTGCTGCAATAATTACGCGATGTTCATACACGATCTTGTTAGGGTTGGAAATCGAGAGAATTTTGATCAAAATTCATTAATAACCATGCGTCTGTGGTCAAGTAGTCAAGACGTTTCGTGGACTTCCAAAAGACCCGAATTCAAATTCGTTCCACACCAGATTCTCATGTGCGTGGTCACCGAAACTTTTCACATTCACTTTCCAGAGAATGATTTACCATTTTTTATTATTATTACAGTGTCTAACCATTTTCTACGTTGCAGCTGCATATTCTATTTCTGCTGTAAATTACTAAATTATATAACAATTCCATGCCGCCTTACTAAAATTATGTGTGTATAAATGTAACATCGGTATTTTACAAAATAACTTAAAAAAATAAAAGATCTAAAATTTTCATTTATTACTTTTCAAAAGTCAATTCCAAAATCGTAAATCCAATATATAACAATAAATCCAACAAATGCAATAGATCCCGAAATATCGATAAAAGCATATAAACCAGAAATTTGAAAAAAAAAGTAGAAAAATATCCAAAAACACCAATCCTATATAAATTCACGCTTACTTGCTAGTCTCACCTGAAAGAAAAAAGAAAAGAGGGGTGAATAGGAGAGTCACTCATTGAAGTATGAGAGGTTAAACATGCAAACCACTCCTTTAAGTAAATATAATTCCCACTATTGATATTTAACTCTAACATGAACAGACAAAATGCCTAAAGCATCACACACAACACACAGTGCGCTGATAATGCATATTTAGATTACACACTCCGCATTCTCCTTATACGTATATATATTAATACGCATCGTCGATAGTACAGTCTGTCTTTGTACCCCAACCATCTCAGTAGCATCAATAGTGCACACGTCTCTACACCATACGCTCAACACAAGTAAAGTCGCTAACCCAGACGTCTCTGAACCACCACCCTCACCATACGCTAAAAACAAGTAAAGTAGCGTCGCTAACTTAGATATCTCTTAGCCCTTGCCTGTGCACATAGTTCGTACTCATAACTATGTACTCATTAAGTGATGGTATATATATATATACCATCACTTAACATCACACAATCCAATCAACGGTTGAATCATCTAGACCCCTAGTTCTGGTTTGCATGAATGAACTAACTACCAATCAAGACTCAAACAAATTTAATTCAAACAGACGGATCATGATTCGAAATCAAAACTAACATAGAGAGAATTCTACACAGGTACGAGATTTACGGAATAAACCATCACCTTAGCAATGTGAAAAAGTAATAGTTATGGATTCCAGCTGCTCAAACAGAATCAAATTCTGAAATCAGAGCAAACAATCGAGTCATAACGCCCTTTGAATGGTTAAAAACGGATAACGGATAATCTGGTCAAATTGTCAACTCGCTGGTCAATGTTCAATCATGTTACCTCCGACCCAAACAGATCAACCCCTGACCAAATTGAAATCGAATTGGAACATCCAGTTTGCCTTAACCGGATTTAATTTAATTGGACTAGACTCGAATCCATTACAAACCGGTTTAATCATAACCAAAATCAATTCTCAAAAACCAATCGGTTTAACAATAGCAGAAAATCAACTACGCTAAACCAAAACGGCTTGACTTGTCAACATCTTAATAAAATCTGAATAAAATATTTTCATATCTTTTTATTTATAATATAAATATATATTATATTTTTCACTAAACTTATCATTTTAAAATATTTAATTACATGTGTTTTTATTTATAGGCTAAATGTATATTTCGTTTTCTCTTAAACAAACCTTTTAACCTTAAAAATATGTCAAACTTGATATTTAAAGATGTGAATAGGACAACAATTGGCAATACAGCAGTCCACATATCATCTTTTTATTTGTTATTATTTTTATAAAGTAGGAAACTATTAGAAGTAGGGAAATATCACCCGAAATAAAAATGTATGGTACAGTTAATTTTCTCCTATCTTCTACAACTACTTATCTAGGTACATTGTATATACAAATAAAATAAACTTTAATAAAATATTATGTTTGATGTGTATACGCAAGGAAGAATACTTGAGTATTTTATTATCACAAGGAATCATAATAATAGACCACAATGTGAACTTACATTTCGGGATCATAAGAAAATCCCCGGTATCTTATAACATTATCACAAGAATCTTTTTGTTTCAAAATTGAAAATACAGTAAAGAGATAATCTTGTTTTACGAAATCCTATCCACGCGGTAGCGCGTGAGATTAAACGTTTCCTTCACGTGCTCCTATCTACTTGGACAATTGATATATAACAGTTAATCTTACCTCCAATGACACCACATCCACTTGGCACTTCTGAGCTGTCGTTATTACCCTCATCTTGTCTTAACCAATAATAATTGACCTTTCACAATTTTTATATTTCATTTTCACCCTTCTACTTCTCACTTATTTTGTAACCCCCCTCATTTCTTTTGATTCACTTCAACAGCCCATATAATTTCTTTATTAGAAAAACAAGAACAGAAAGTTGACAAAATAATTGAAAACTTAATAAAAATACTCATTTAATTCCCCTCTTACGTCATCCCTTTAGTCTAATTCAATTATCCTTTTTAATATTCAAAAGATTCGTTAGTATATTGGTTGTGTCAAAAAAATATCTAACTAAAATAATGGACATTTATTTATTTAAGAAAAAAATAGAGGACTATTTCTATTTCACAAGCTCTTTAGATGCAATTACAAAAATTTGAAAATACTCTATTTTTAGTAGATTATATACTTTTAACCATTTTTTCTAAACTATTTTTATTTGTGAAAAGAGGACAAAAGTAATTAATAATTAATTCTAAACCTTTACTGAATTTCCCCTTTATATACAACCCCATCAACCCCTTTCTCAATCACACAATTGTCTTCTTCATCCTCAGAAAACTAAAAACATGGGCTCCGTAAAGGTAACCATCCTCCTCTTAGCAATGATGATCGGCGTTTCGTATGCTGCCGACATGTCGATCATCTCGTACGACGAGAAACACCACATCACCGCCGACAACGAGCGGAGCGACGCCGAGGTTGCGAGAATCTACGAGGCGTGGATGGAGAAACACGGCAAGAAGGCGCAGAGCAACGGTCTTGTCGGCGAGGAGAAGGACCAGAGATTTGAGATCTTCAAAGACAATCTCCGATTCATCGACGAACACAACAACAAAAACCTCAGTTACAAACTCGGTCTAACCCGGTTCGCTGATCTGACCAACGAAGAGTACCGATCTATCTACCTCGGTGCCAAACCGAAGAAGAGAGTCCTCAAAACCAGCGATCGTTATCAGCCGCGTGTTGGTGACGCGATACCTGATTCTGTTGACTGGAGAAAAGAAGGTGCCGTCGCCGCCGTTAAAGATCAGGGAAGCTGCGGTAAGCCTCCGATCATTTACAATGAAATCAGGTCTCCACTAGAACTATTAAAGCTAAAAAATAAAATATAAACATTGAAACTTGGTAATGATAATGTTTGGTCTCAAGTCGTGACTTTTAGATGTACGTTTCTGTAATAATTGTGGTTAGATTTGAAAAATCGTAAACTCTCTTAGTGATATTTTATTTGTTAGGAACGTTCTTGTCGTCTTTTAAACTTTAAAGTTGTGTAGTGGGACCATTAAATTGATAACGGACCCATACGATATCCACCTTTTAAAAGAATTAAAGCAAGTGGTGGGGGCTAAAGTATTTGATTATTTTGATTTAACGGATCTTCTCTTGATCTGTTTTGTAGGGAGTTGTTGGGCATTTTCAACCATTGGAGCGGTGGAAGGAATAAACAAGATCGTGACAGGAGATTTAATCTCTTTGTCTGAACAAGAACTTGTTGACTGTGACACATCTTACAACCAGGGTTGTAATGGAGGTTTGATGGATTATGCCTTTGAGTTCATCATTAAAAACGGTGGTATTGATACCGAAGAGGATTATCCATACAAAGCTGCTGACGGTCGTTGTGATCAGACCAGGGTTAGTATATCATTATTGTATTTAGTTTAGTTTTTAGGGTCAAATGAAATCAAAAACAATAATAGCTTTAATCTCTCTCTGTTTTTCGTCATTTTGGCAGAAAAACGCAAAGGTCGTCACGATTGATGCCTATGAGGATGTGCCTGAGAACAACGAGGCTGCGCTCAAGAAAGCTTTGGCTAACCAGCCTATTAGTGTCGCCATTGAAGCTGGGGGTCGCGCTTTCCAGCTCTATTCTTCGGTATGAGCTATAAGCAATTTGTTTATAACTAGATAACATGAGAAGGATCAATGCAATAGGAACGATGAATGGTCTTGTAACACGTTTTCTATTATAGTCAGATAATCATTTCAAAATATTAAAGTGTTTGCTTTGCCTTTTTTGACTCTTCAGGGTGTATTTGATGGAATATGTGGAACAGAGCTAGACCATGGAGTTGTAGCTGTTGGTTACGGAACTGAGAACGGAAAGGACTACTGGATTGTGAGAAACTCATGGGGAGGAAGCTGGGGAGAGAGCGGATACATAAAGATGGCACGTAACATTGCGGAGCCAACAGGGAAGTGTGGAATCGCCATGGAGGCTTCGTACCCGATCAAGAAAGGTCAGAACCCACCAAACCCTGGACCATCACCACCATCTCCCATTAAGCCACCGACCCAGTGTGACAAGTACTACTCTTGCCCCGAGGGCAATACTTGCTGTTGTCTCTTCAAGTACGGCAAGTACTGCTTCGGTTGGGGATGTTGCCCTCTCGAAGCTGCTACTTGCTGCGATGATAACACTAGCTGCTGTCCTCATGAGTACCCGGTTTGCAATGGCGATACCTGTTTGATGGTGAGTTTCTTGGTAATTTTGAGTTGGATGATAATGTTTGGAAAATGTTTACTGATTTTCTGGCAATGATGTGTGGTTATGCAGAGCAAGAACAGTCCATTCAGCGTTAAGGCTTTGAAGCGTACACCCGCGAAACCCTTCTGGGCACATAGCATGAAGAACATGGCTTAAGAGGAAATATATCACTGATGAATTCATTCATTCCTTCTTAAGAGAGGAGAGGACATGAGTCAAGAGAATTCATCAAAAAAGCTTTCTTATTGTTGTTGTTCTGATTATCTTTAAATTGCTGATTCTGCTGCTCGGGGGTTTTCTGTACATATAAAACCTCTTCCTAAGTGTCATTCACTTTCATCATTGATCCTAAACATTGGTATTTACCGGTTATTTATGGATAAATTTATCTTTCCCATTCTCAATGTCAAAAGTATTTTTTAGATTGAAATGTCGGTTTGTTATTACATGGTTGGTACGCTAGCATGAAGAGAGTAGATTTGAGATGACACTAAACAAGATTCTGTGAAAGCAACGAACAAACAATTGGAAAAAAAATTAATCTTTATTAGACTAGATATGAGAGATTTTTCATAATCTATCATTATCCACTCCGGATGACACGTGAGTAAATCATCTTCTGATAGCATCTCCAACCCACCTCTATTTTTACTTCTATAATAGCATTTAGAGGCAAAACCACTCTAACCCATCTTTATTTTTGCTTCTAAAATAGAGATTACTATTTTATCCTCTAAAATAGAGGAAAAAATAGCATTTCTCTATATTTTGCTCTATATATAGAGATCTCTATTTTAGAAAAATACATTGGAATAAAACCCACTTCTATTATAGAGTTCCTCTATTTTAGAGGTGAAAATAGAGAAATACATTGGAGATGGTCTAACGTGTCGCAGTAAATCATCTTCTAACGTTGCGACGCGTGTCCTGGTGTGAAACTCAACGTTTCATTGTGTGGGCTTTGATTTTTATTTGGTGTTGTTTGGGCCGAATGGTATGTGTGGTCCGTGAAGATAGAGTACATCTGAGGGATGTTATTATAATGGGTTTTGTTTGCGGGTTTTTAATAAGTTTTAGAAAATTAAATGAATTATACTTAAAATTAACGGAAATCCTGTTAATCCATTTAACTTAATATAGTTAATTAATTATTTTTGTAGAAAAATGTGATTGTATAGTTTTGACAAAAAACTCGATTTTACGATTTATGCAGAAAAAATCCGATTTTACAGTTTCGACAAAACAATTTAGATTTTGTAGTTTTGACGGAAAACACATTTTTTGGTGATGGCAGGAAAGTTTGATTATGCGGTTTTGGCGAGAAAGAACGATTTTGCGGTCTCAACGGGAAAACTTATTTTTACCGTTTTGGCGGGAAAACTCGGTTTTCCAATTTTTGGCAGAAAAATCTGATTTTGCGTTTTGGTGAGAAAACTCGGTTTTACGATTTTGCGGGGAAAATTCGATTTTTATGGTTTTGGCGGAGAAACTTGATTTCACGGTTTTGACGGAAAAAATAAATTTTCTATATATCCAGAATTAGTTTATTTATTTAAAATTATATTTAAGAATATATATATATATATATATATATTTTTATATTTAAAATTATAATCTTGGATATATTATTCTATATATTCAAACAATTTGTATAAAATTAATGAAAATTTGATATAAAATTGTATAATTATCAAAAATCAAAACTAAACAATATTTATAAAATTTGTAGATACATAAGAAACTAAATATTTTACGAAAAAATTTTATTTTTAGAAGAAACTGTAATTTTTTTTGAAAGTTTTAGTAATAAAATTGTATAATTATAAAGATAAAATAATTAGTGCAAATTAAAAGTATAAACGATATTTATAGACTTATAGTTAATGGGCTGGGCTGATGAATATTACAATTAATTAGGCTTTTAGAAAATAAACTTGTTCGAGGATGTCGTCTTTTTCGTTTATCAGAAAAAGAAACTTGAAGTTCTCTCTTCCTCTTGAGGGAGAAAGTTCTCTCGAGTCTCCCTTCTTATCAAACACAGATCTTTCAGAAGGGAGCTCGATTTTGTTTTGATATGTAATATATTCGATCAATCAGATCGACTTTTGTCTTCGCTCGGCGAGTTAAGTTTTCGCTTGGCTATTTTTGGAGTGTATCTCGATCTTTCACGAAGCTGATCTTCAACCTATCACTTTTGTCTTCGATGAAGATCGAAATAAACTGCCTTTCCACTAAGTCTCTGCTTTGTATATTCATCCGTCTCTGGCGATGATGTGGAGCATCTCTGACGAAAAGGAAGATGAGTTTGATGAATATCTTAAATAACTTATGAAGTGGAATCAGGAGAACTGGCGTTTTATTAAGCCGTCGATTTGATTTAAGCTTTCTCTGGTCTTGTTCAGGCCTCATATGAGTTTGTCCGGTAAAATATGTTTAAGGTTATCCAAATCACGTTTTATCATGAACAACGGTCCTGGTTAGATTTTTATATAGACGGCAAAAACGTATTTATTAAAAACAAAAGAGAAACAAAATGAATTATTAGTTTTAGACTTTTAGTAAAGAGAAAAATAAACAATACGTTCATGTGAAGTACTATCAACTTAACTCTCAAGTCTCAACAAACATAATAATATATTTCCTCTTTACAGTAGTTAGATTCTGTTTTTGATACAAAACAATAGTGAGATCGCGTTATATGCTATCCTTCCTGCAAATTCGGCATTAAATATATCTGATCCATGCCGATCATTATTCGTTTGCTTCGTTCAACAGTATTTTACAAGTTTGAATCATAAATAATAATAATAATTATGCATCTTCTTACTTTTTCAGTATTCACGTGACTCTGAGCTTTCAAGTCCGACAGCTAGTCTCTTGTGTCTTGCATCCTTTTGTCACGTAGCTCCTGCTCCCTTCACCTCTCTCTAGATTTTTTATCACAGAAAGCAAAATCAAGTCTGTGATATTGTAATCTCATACTCTATTCTTCGTTGACACATTCTCAACTCAGAGAAAATGCTTCGTTGTAACTTCCCCATTTCTCAGTTCCTTTTCTTCTGCTTCTTCTTCTTCTTCGCCGCCATTGCTTCTTCTTCTTCTTTAAACCGCATAAAACCGGCGTCTCTCCACCGTGATGCTTACTCTCTTTTACTGTTCAAATCCAAAGCTGATATATGGAACAAGCTTGGTTTCTTCAGCAACAAAAGCTCCAGCTTCTGTCAATGGTGGGGTGTTACGTGCTACGGAAACAAAGTGGTTCGTTTGGTTATAGAGGATCTTTATCTTGGAGGCCAGCTCGCTCCTGACTCAGTCAACAAACTCGACCAGCTCCGAGTTCTCAGTCTCAAGAACACCTCCTTAACCGGCCCTTTACCAGATTTATCCGGGTTGGTTAATCTCAAGTCGCTATTTCTCGATCACAACTCCTTCTCCGGTTCGTTTCCTCTCTCGGTTCTCGAGCTTCACCGGGTGAGAATCCTAGATCTCTCATTCAACATCCTCACCGGTCCAATCCCTCATGGTTTAGTCTTTTCCGACCGGTTGATTTACCTCCGACTCGATTCGAACCGGTTTAACGGAGCTGTACCTGCTCTAAACCAATCCTCTCTTCATTCTTTCAACGTTTCGGTTAACAACCTAACCGGTGCTGTACCGGTAACCGCCGTTCTGTTACGGTTCGGCATTTCCTCTTTTCTCGAAAACCCAAACCTCTGCGGCGAGATCGTTCACAAAGAATGCAACCCGAGGTCCAAGTTTTTCAATCAATCTCCGCCGGGAAAGGCGGCGCCGCCACCACCGCCTTTCCCGCACGGCCAAATGGCGGATTTCAGAGAAACGGGGTTGTCCCGGCCGAGTCACGGCAAGCATTCGCGATTCGCGGTGATTCTAGGGTTTCTATTAGCCGCTCTTGTCCTGTTCATCTCCGTGGGTTGTCTAATCGCCGCCGTGAAGAGGCGGAGAGACAATAACGATAAGGAGAAAGGGAAAGAATCGACGGCGGTTGTCGCGTCCGACGCGGCGGAGACGGCGGAAGTAGCGGCGGCGATACAGATGGAGCAAGAGAGCGAGCTGGAGGAGAAGGTGAAGAAGCTACAGGCGGCGAAGAGTGGGAGCTTAGTATTCTGTGCGGGAGAGGCCCACGTGTACACTATGGACCAGCTAATGACAGCTTCCGCCGAGTTATTGGGCAGAGGAACGGTGGGGACCACGTATAAGGCGTTGCTTGACAGCCGTTTGATCGTGACGGTTAAGAGGCTAGATGCCATTAGATTGGCGGGCGTAGGGAGGGAAAAGTTTGAGCGACACATGGAATCGGTTGGAGCATTAGGGCATCCGAACCTGGTCCCACTCAGGGCTTATTTCCAGGCAAAGGAAGAAAGGCTGTTGATTTATGATTACTTGCCAAATGGCAGCCTCTCTTCTCTCGTCCACGGTATGCTCGTAAACCCTCACACACGTGATTACGTATTTTCAAATTCTTTTTATAATAAATGATTGGTAGATTATCGTTGAAGACATCAAGCACCTGGTTGGTACTTGTAATAAATTAGTAGTTACGAGGTCTTTACTTTTGCTCAGTCAGTGACCACATGGAACTGAATTTATTAATCGTACGTCACATCTCATTAGTGACTAACCCATAATCTTTAATTAAAAAACTTGCTCGTTACGTATATAGACAATATGTAATCAATCAGATTTTAAACCACATTCGTGGAGTTAGTTAAAAGTTGTGCAGTGAGGAGCTTAGGTTGAAAGTTTAAATCATGTGTTTTTTTTGTGTAGGTACAAAATCGTCGAGGGCAAAACCATTGCACTGGACATCTTGTTTGAAGATAGCGGAAGACGTAGCTCAGGGTCTCTCCTACATCCATCAAGCATGGCAGCTAGTTCACGGAAACCTCAAATCCTCAAACGTCCTTCTCGGACCAGACTTCGAAGCTTGTATCGCCGACTACTGTCTTGTCGCTCTTGCAACAAACCCTCCTCTAACGTCAAATGACGGCCAAGAAGACGCGGATGCAATTGCTTATAAAGCCCCTGAAGCTCGACACAAGAGTTTGAGTTATCAATCGGTTAAAGCTGATGTTTACTCCTTCGGGATCCTTCTTTTGGAGCTTTTGACCGGGAAACAACCTTCGAAGCTTCCGGTTTTGCCACTTGATGAGATGATGGAATTTGTGAGGAAAGTGAGAGAGGAAGGTGAGAAGAATGGGAACTGGAGAGAGGACAGGGATAAATTCGGAATGTTGACGGAAGTTGCGGTCGCTTGTAGCTTAGCATCGCCGGAACAGAGGCCGACGATGTGGCAAGTGTTGAAGATGTTGCAGGAGATTAAAGAAGCGGCTGTAATGGAAGAGTGTGATCTTGTCATGGATTCTACCAATTCTGGAAGCTCATAAGGACAACTTTTTCTAAGAACAGAAACTTAATCTGTCGCTTTTCATGTCTTTCACTAATCTTTAAAACTATAGTAGTTAACAGTGGCGGTTTTACATTAGTGCCACACGATTCCTGATTACTTTGACTTGTCGTGATGATGTTTTCTTCCTATGAGTAGTGCAGTTGAATTTGAATTATGTATTTATATATAAAAAGTCTTTAGATTAAATTCAGAACTGAAAAAGATAGATATAGGGGTAAAACAATGCAAATCCAGAAGATGAAACGGGTCATTCAACTCTTTCTAACCATTCTTCTTCATAGCAATATATGTTGAGTTCTAACCTCAGGAGACTGATAAGAACACAATCACTATATTGATGAACATAAAGGAACTACAAAAAGTCTAAGCAACAAGTGGCACAATTAGCCTAACATTCTCAATTACAATCATTCTCTATGTACTATATCCTCCTTTGTGTAACCTTTTATTCGTCTTCTTACTTTCCAGGTCCCAGCGTATTAGCTTCTCACGTGACATGCCATTGCTTCTATGATCATATAGATACCCCTTTGAAGACTCAACTTGCCCTCGAGCTGAAGTGATATACTTGACATATCAAAGTTGTCATCTAGTTCCAAGGTCACAGGAGAAGGGAATCCTTTCTCAACCAACAAAGGTTCCAATGGGCCAAGGAATGTATAGAATCTATATGCTCACGGCTGAACCAACACGTAAGGATAAACCTGCATTTGTACTGGAGCTGAATGTGCAATCTCCTTATTAACATGAAAATTTTATTTTTACCGCTTTCATGGTACCGCTTTTCATTTTTACCACCACTAAAATGACATTTTCAAGCAACCTGAAAATTTGCCGCATGACCCGCATGCAATATATTTTATCGCAGATCTTCTAAAAAGATCTAAAAACAAAAAGATCTAAAAACATTTTTGACCAAAAACACATAAATAAGAAAATGATCAAAAGAGATTTCATGAACAAGTAAATAACAACTATATTTTTATTATATATATATAAATATTAATAAATATTTAAATATAAGAAGTTTTCGATTTTTTTCCAATTTGATTTTTTTTTGTGATTTTTTTGGAATCTGAATTTCTCTATGGAACTATTTTTAAAATTATTATTTTAAATTAATTATATTTTTTTTTGAGAAAAAAACTTAAATCTCAGCCCTCTCAAACTCCATCCCTAAATCTAAACTTTACATTAGTTAACTCTAGTGTATGAGAGTTTCTTTAATGAAATTTATTTTGGTTATTTGATAATTATGTGTTATATTTGTGATAAAAAAAACTTTGTAGGGCTATCATAGAATATTTTTCTATATGTTAAAGTGTAATATATTTTATATATAAAATAAAAGGATAATATCAAAAAAGAAAAAGCGAAACGATGTAGTTTTGGTTGGCCGATTCACCAAGCCAGACCCATATGTGTATTTGAGTCTAGAAACTAAACCCGAAGGTCAAGTAAACAAAACATTGGCTTTCCGGAAATCTGAGATCTTACTCTAGCAGAGCAGCTGAAGAAGGAACACTCAGAGAGGATGAGCGACGGAGACGATGCCGCTAGACGCCGTAGCGCTGCAGTGGCCGATTACCGGAAAAAGCTCCTCCAACATAAGGAGCTCGAGTCCCGAGTTCGAACAGGTTCGATTCCCTCTACTCCTTCCTATCCGAATCGAATTCGCCCAGATTCAATTGCATCCTTGTATCGAATCAGTACTTTTGTTAGAAGAGGGTTCGATTGAGTTGAATCTAGGGCTCCTTGTTGTCTCAATTTGGGGGCAATCTGATTTAATTGAAATTCGTTTGCTTTAAGCTCTCGATTCTAGGGTTTGCTAACAACAAAGTGTTGGGGGTTTGTGGTCTCTTGCAGCTAGGGAGAACCTGAGAGGATCTAAAAAGGAATTCAACAAAACTGAAGATGATCTCAAGTCTCTTCAAAGTGTTGGCCAGATCATCGGAGAAGTCCTTCGACCTCTCGATAATGAAAGATGTAACCTTTCTCAACCCCTTTTTTGCATCTGTGAGATTATTGCTCATTGAATGTTTTGTTCTTGTGCCCTCATAGTGATTGTCAAAGCGAGCAGCGGTCCTCGGTATGTGGTAGGCTGCCGTAGCAAAGTGGATAAGGAGAAGCTGACCTCAGGAACTCGAGTTGTTCTTGATATGACCACACTTACTATTATGAGAGCCCTTCCCCGAGAAGTAACTTCCTTTTTTTTTTTAATTCTACATGTGTTGCTTTTATTGACAATAATTAATGTGGCTTTGTTTATTGTAGGTCGATCCCGTTGTGTATAACATGCTGCACGAAGACCCTGGCAACATTAGCTACTCTGCTGTTGGAGGATTAGGTGATCAGATCAGAGAACTCAGGGAATCTATTGAGCTTCCTCTCATGAATCCTGAACTTTTCCTCCGAGTAGGAATCAAACCACCCAAGGTACTTAACTACTTCTTCCTTATACCTTTCTTTCTTTGGCTCGAGACATTTCAGCTGATTAAATAATTAAAATGCAGGGAGTCCTTCTGTATGGACCTCCAGGTACCGGGAAAACTCTGCTAGCTAGGGCTATTGCCAGCAACATCGATGCCAACTTCTTGAAGGTTTAATTTTCTGCTTTGCTGATTTTGGATGGAAGACTCAGGTTATGGCATAAGGTTTAAATCTAATTTGTTTCCTCTTGTTAGGTTGTGTCGAGTGCAATCATAGACAAGTACATTGGAGAAAGTGCTAGGCTGATTCGGGAGATGTTTAACTATGCCCGTGAACACCAGGTAAGTCTTGTTTGAAGTGTGTGTACATATGCATCTTCCTCTTTCCTTTTTCCTTCTATCACGCTCCTGACTTTATTAAATACTTCTTCTTTTTTTCCGTATGGTTAGCCTTGTATCATTTTCATGGATGAAATCGATGCAATCGGTGGGCGTCGTTTTAGCGAGGGAACCAGTGCTGATCGTGAAATTCAAAGAACACTTATGGAGTTGCTCAATCAGCTTGATGGGTTTGACAACCTCGGAAAGGTACTGGTCTCTGTTTCTGAAAGTTATATATATATACGCATAAGATTGGGTTGTGAAGTTATATTTCTGTCTCAAACCATTTCTTATACACTAAAAGCCATCATCAATGCTATAAAATGTCTGCGAGGGTTAATGAATGTGTTTAAACTTGGTTTGGATATATGTATTAGGTGAAAATGATAATGGCAACGAACAGACCTGATGTGCTTGATCCTGCGCTTCTCCGTCCTGGTAGATTAGATAGAAAGATTGAGATCCCTTTGCCAAATGAGCAATCAAGAATGGATATCCTCAAGATCCATGCAGCTGGTATCGCCAAACATGGTGAAATTGAGTACGAGGCTATTGTCAAACTTGCAGAGGTTAGTTTTTATTTTTCCCTCTTTCATTAGTGAATGTTGTTTTAGATAATTGAGTTTCTCACCTAATCCTTTATTTGGTTTAATAAAGGGTTTCAATGGTGCTGATCTGCGTAACATATGCACGGAGGCTGGAATGTTTGCAATCCGAGCAGAGCGGGACTATGTGATCCAGGAAGATTTCATGAAGGTATATATTATTTGTATTTACATGGGAGGTTTGTGTAACTGATACTGGAATCTTGGTTTGTGATTTGGAAACGAACTATTTTTTTGTGCAGGCGGTGAGAAAGCTGAGCGAGGCCAAGAAACTTGAGTCGAGTTCACACTACAATGCAGATTTCGGAAAAGAGTGAGAGGAGAGGGATACACTCTTGTCGTCTGAGCGAGGGATAAAGAAAGGACAAGTGCAATAGAAGTTTCGTATTATGTTTGTTCTTTTGACTTTGGAAATGTGAAACTTTGTTTTACTTTGTTTTTTTTCGAGGAGCAAAGATTGTGGAGTGTGTGCTTTTACTACCTTTTAGTACTTTAAACGCTTCAATGATTTTCCTCTCTTCTCATTAGTTCTGTGGCCTAAGTAGGTGCCTCTTATCGTTGCATTTGTCATTAGTAAACACACCAATTGGTCAAATACCAAAAAAAAAATAGAGTTAGAAACTTGAAAACAGATGGTATTGTTCTCGTTTAAGATGGGGTGGACATAGATCAAATGCTACCATAATTTTGCTTCAAATTTTACGGATATCTAACGTTTAATTTTGCTTCGCATTTTACGGATATCTAATTTTACGATTTGCTTTGCTTCGAAAAAATATAAATATCTGATTTTTCAGATATTTAAAAAATTTACAGATATTTGCAAAAATTTATGGATATTTATAAATATTTATGGATATTTCATCCACTTTGTTTGATGAAATAAATTTAGAAAAAAACATACAAGTTTGTTTTCAAAACAATATTTTTTATATTATAAAAATATAAAATAAAGATTAGTGACACTATGTGTTTTATAAATTTTTTAAAATTTTTTTAATAAAACATAGCGTTTTAGAAAATTATACTTTTTATAAAGATTTTATATTTCTTTCTTAATTTAATAATTTTATAAATAAAACTAATAATAATTATATAAAATTATACATTTAATATTCTATATTTAATTGTATATATACATATGTATGTATAGTTGTTGGAGCATATCAGATATCTGATTCTAAGTTTTTAGTGTTTGTGATTTGTTTAGTTTTTAACGGATATTGATTTTTGCTTTGCTTCGATGATTTACGGATATCCAGATTTTTTAGATCGAATCGAAACGAATAACAAATCGAATCAAAATTAATAGATAAAATTACCAGTCCTGCATATTAATCTTCACGTTGTCTAATATCTGACTGATTGAAGAAGTGAAATGCAAAAATATAGTAGTGTTTTGGTATAAACAATAGGAACTTCTGTTGGCACATACTAAACGGTAGAGATGTTAATTTTAGGACTATGGTGTGAGAACAAATGCTGGAATGGACCAAGTGCAGTCAAAAAATTCTAAAGACTTCTTCATTTTTCAATTAATTTGCATTTTCTTTAAAAATAGAAAATGTAGAGGAATGACAACTATCCGTAAATGTAGTAGTCTACTATTTCCGTTTTAGGTTTTCTACCTTAGTTTTTAGCGATGTCGGGTTGGTTTGGCTGGAGGAGCTCTCATCGGAGGATGATTGACGCTCTCCGGTGGTAAATGGGCGATGGTTTGTGCTAAGCCTTCTCTTCGGTGGTGGTGTTTAATGGTGGTGGATTAGCTCTCCTTCTGCGATTGATGCTATCCGATAATAGAACTCCGTCTTGAGGGCGTTAGCGGTGATGATGGTGTGGAGCTGTCGAGCTAGGGTGTGTACCGGTGGATCGATCGTTGGAGATGGCACCAGGGTTTCGATTGTTGCGGGGGACCGTCGCGGATCGAAGCGGTGGAGCACGAGAGTGGCGATGCCGTTTTCGGATGTTGGGTAATTAGGATTTTCGATTTGGGCTTATGGACCTTTGTTTGTGCTGATTAGGTTGTTCTTTGTTGGCTGGGCTTTGTAATATTTGGGCTTGTCCTACTTATAAATAAAAATATTGAGGGAAAAAAAAGAGGAATGACAACTATCGTTATAAAAGTTAAAAAAAAATTACCAACCCAACCATTTAAAATTCGACCCAGATAACATCATATGGATCTGGATCCGGGTCGGTTCTTTTATCAAACCTTTGGTGCCTTAGTTAAATAAAGCCTCCCTTGGAGAAAGAGTCTCTCTTTCCCGTGTTGTAATGAGTGTATATATATATTAAGAAGGAAAAGAAAAATCAGAAAAGGTTTCTTAGGGTTTGTTTGATCCAAGCGGAAGAGAATGGAAGAAACGTTGAGGAGCGCTTCAGCAATCGCTGACCAGCGTCAGAAGATCGAGCAGTACAAACTCATCCTATCCTCTGTTCTCTCCTCCAACGATCTTCTCCAAGCCAAACACTTCATCGATCACAGTAAGCCAATGAGAGAGTCTCTTCTCAAAGTTTTCTGAACAGGATTTGATTTCGTTTCGGGGTGACAAAATCGATTTTGCAGTTCTGTCGGATGATGTCCCGTTGGTGGTTTCGAGGCAGCTTTTGCAGTCTTTCGCACAAGAGCTCGGGAGACTTGAACCAGAGACCCAGAAGGAGATTGCGCTCTTCACACTCACCCAGATTCAGCCCAGAGTTGTCTCCTTCGAGGAACAGGTTTTGTCTGCATGCATCTATTCGCTCAAGGTTGTGTTTTGCTTATACAAAATCTCGTCTTGGCAGGCACTTGTTATCAGAGAAAAGCTTGCGGCTTTGTATGAATCTGAGCAGGAATGGTCAAGAGCTGCCCAGATGTTGAGTGGCATTGATCTCGACTCTGGAATGAGGTATGACATTGACACGGCAGCTAAGTTCTATTTTCTTTTCTCCCTTTGTGTGTTCTTATTTTGGATTTTTTGTGGTATTAGGGCTGTTGACGAAAACTTCAAGCTCTCCAAGTGTATCCAAATTGCTCGTTTGTATCTCGAGGTTTGTCCTACCTTTCCAATTACATAGGCACAATAGATTTTGTCTCCCTTTCATCAATTTTATAAGCATTTAGATCGCAATGTCTATATTTATGTGTTGGTACTTCTAACTTAACCAGTCTGTTGACCAAATCTGTGTGTTAAGAGCATTACTCTGCTTCACCACATCACTTGAATAGTACTTTTGTTTGTTTGAATCTCTGCAGGATGATGATGCTGTGAATGCAGAGACTTATATAAATAAAGCGTCTTTCTTGGTGAACAGCAGTCAGAATGAAGTTTTGAATTTGCAGTACAAGGTTGGACCGCCTTTAACTTTCAGTTTATGTGCTGAGTGACTAAGGAGCATTTTGATTTTGGGTTTTAACATATTATTTCATATTCAGGTCTGCCATGCTAGAATTCTGGACATGAAAAGAAAGTTCTTAGACGCTGCACTTCGTTATTACAGCATATCTCAGATTGAAAAACGCCAAATAGGGGATGAGTGAGTGAATCGGCTTCTCTCCATGCGTTATCATTTTTCTTTCAAACTTTTCATGTTTGTAATGTTATCCTACAGAGAGATTGATGAGAATGCACTAGAGCAGGCCCTATCTGCTGCTGTCACATGTACCATATTAGCTGGAGCTGGTCCTCAGCGTTCTCGTGTTCTTGCAACTTTATACAAAGTAACTCCCTCTCCCTGTGAATTATTAATAGAGTGCATTTTGTTCTGCCTTCCCTATCTATAATTTTCTCACTATCTCTTTGTTAACAGGATGAACGCTGCTCCAAGCTGAAGATTTATCCCATTCTGCAGAAGGTTCTATCCATTATTTCTTCTATACGTACATTTATGTGAATTTTAACTTAATAGTATCGTTTGAGCTGGCTTGTTACTTCTATATCAGCCTGCAAGATGTTCTAAACAATCTCACCATAGCCTTTAGGAACTTGGTCAAAACTACATGCTGACCTTAGATTGTTATGTAAATTTGTAGGTGTATCTGGAAAGGATTTTAAGAAAACCAGAGATTGATGCTTTTGCGGAAGAATTAAGGCCACATCAGGTATGGATTGTTATGATTTGGAAGAAATATTTGCAAACTTATCTTTATTTGTTAGATTCATAACAAGATTTCTTTTTTAATGGTTTTCACAGAAAGCAACTTTGCCTGACAAATCCACTGTTCTTGACCGTGCCATGATTGAGCATAACCTTCTGAGTGCAAGCAAACTTTACACAAACATAAGGTCTAAATATGATGTAGAATCAGTATCTTGTACCTTTTCTTTGTGTTTCTGAGGCTTGGTTGGTTTTCTAAACTCAGTTCTCCAAATATTTTGTGTCTTAGGTTTGATGAGTTGGGAACTCTACTGGGAATTGACCCAACCAAGGTATTATTCAATATCAATATTTGAATCCTTTTTGTTTGTTCTGTGTTTAATGGCACAAGTTTTCTTCATGAAGGCGGAGAAGATAGCATCTAATATGATTGGCCAAGACAGAATGAGAGGTTCCATCGATCAGGTTAGCGTCTAACACACGACCACAACTTGGCTGGTTTATTATGCGAGCCATGAGAGAGTTCAAAATCAAGAAGGTTCTTACATGAGTTTTGATTCGTTATGTTCTATGATAATGTCCAGGAGGAGGCTGTGATACATTTTGAAGATGACATTGAGGAACTACAACAATGGGATCATCAGGTTCGCTCTTTCTCTCTAGCAGCTATGTTTTTTTTGTGTGGAATAATGACTGAAAAGTGGAAGCTGTGTGCAGATATCTGGATTATGCCAAGCTCTCAACGATATTCTGGATGGGATGGCGAAGAAAGGCCTACCTGTTCCTGTCTAATTCATTACAAGCTATGAGGTGTACTTAACTATAAGCCGAAGAGAATCTCATAGCCTAAGCTTTTGCCCTGTGTGTGTTTTGAAGACGGTTTACATTCGTTTCATATTGATGCCCTAAGCTTCTTTTCTTTTTTGCAAATTCATGTCCTTACTTTTAGTTTATAATTTGATATTGAGAAAAAGATTGGTCATGGAATGAGGATTTTTAAGAACCATTTGCAGATTTTCATTACATTCAAAGGAGGTTTAGGGTACATTTTTCCCTTAGAACAAATTATTTTTCAAGAGAGACGCAATGAGAAAGCCAAGGGCCGAATCACTGTTGGAACAAAAAAGGTTGGCAGAAAGGTCTAAACTAAAATCGATTGTAACAAGCAAACAATAAATTGGGACATTAAATTTCAAGGTTCCAAGTTGTCTCTGCTGTCAATTTCGGCGTTTTAACTTCCTCTGCCAAATTCACAGACGCACATACCTGTTTCAAAACAAAAGGTTGAACCAACAAAACTTTCAAAAAGTCCATTAAGCTGCTTTACGAACTAGTCGTTTGCTCCAAGAGAAAGCACATCTAATGTCCAAATGACATTCGCAGTAGTACACAGAACCATCTAAAAACTCCCCAATGGATCCTTTCTCTATGTATTTTTCTCTATATTCTACGTTTTCATATTGTGTACAGAGAAAAAAAGAAACAGTTTCCCTTTTCTCATATCAATTGTACCAAGTTTCAATTTAAGTCAGTGATGTCAATTTATAAAAAAAGGATTATTAACTGGTTAAAGAGGATTTAACTTGCTGAGGAATGTTTTGTATTACCTTGAAAGATCCAGGGGATTTGGAGTTCCTAGACCATTCCACACCAAGCAACTTACTAGACGTTTGATAAGTGGCCTTGACAACATCATCCCCATAAACTCTCCTAGAAACCGCAAAATCCCAAGCCTTCTTTGCAAAGTCATAGCAAGGCTCGAACGTCGCAATCCTCCCGTGCGCATAAGTGTACTTAAGCTTACAGTTGTTTGTTCCCACCATGTAATTAGCAGAGACTTTGTTCACAGGATCAATCACAAGGCTCCCATCCACAACTGTTCTGTTATCAGCTCTGCTATGAATGTAAGTCAGTTTCAACGGCTTCTCAGCAACCCGCACCGTGTTCATGAACTGAAACCTAACATCCTTAATCAAAATGATTCTATGTTAGGTTTAAGAGTTAAGGAATCTTTCTAAGCGACAAGGAGTGGTGGTGGTGAGTGTTACTTTCTTAGGGACGTTATACTCGACGATGAAGAAGCCAGGCTTCTCCACGGCCAGAGAGAGGCCGTTCAAGGTAGGACCAGGGACGAAGGTGGCATCGGTCATGGTGGCGCGCAGCTTAATATCGCCCGCGTTGAAGGCCACTGAGCCTACCCCGGTGCTCTTACCGCCGTCGTACTTGCCTTTGACGGAAGCCTTCATCCTCCCCTTTGACACTCACAAAGCGTTAGGGAGATGTTTGGTGAGAGTGAGAGAGAGCGGCGAAAAGAGAAGCCGATAAAAAAAACCACCTTATTCTCCGCTGCGACTAGTGTTATTGTTGTTCGCACGTACACAATGCTCGCGCGTGCGGTGTTTTTTTTTCTTCTTTTTGGTTTCCCCTAAACCCTCAGCATATTACCGACGGTTCACTTTAATAGATTTTGGTTTATGGAATTTAGGTGATGATTGTTTTGTTACATCTTAGGTTTTGGTTTTTGATTTTTTTTTATTTTTTGGTTTTTAGTTTTTGACTTTGCAGTAAATTTTTTTTTTTTCTAAATTTGATTTGTGGTTTTAGATTTTAATTTTTTGTTTCTGGTTTTTCTTTTTAAAAGAAATACAAATATTATTAAAAATAAAATATTTATTATTGAAAATTATTTTAAAACAAAAAATTCAAATATAAAATAAAACTATTGTTCTACTGTAATTTTCAGCCAAAAACGCGAAAATACTTAAAAGTCATAAATGAGATTTATAATTAATTGTAAGGACCAAAATATAAATTAAAAATAAAATTTCAAATATATAAAAAAAAAATTTTGGAGATGCTCTAATGTATTTTTTTCTATTGGATCGGTCGATAGAACATGTAAAATAAAGTCATGTATATATATTGTTTTATTTATTTTTACTATCTGTGTGGTTTATAAATATATTGAAGGTTGTAGACAAGATAGAGATACTCTACGTGACTCGGAAGGTTTAGGTTGATTGGTTAGATAGGATTATGGTTAATCCGGTTAAGTCTTGTAAGTCCAATTGAACCGGTCTCTCTCTTAGTAAACCGTATATGTGTGTGATGAGTGAGTCAGCTCGTAGTATAAGAGCTGACGAGCTTTGAGTCTGTTAGATGGTGTGAGCTGATTAGGATTGTATCAGTCGCAGCGGTTAGAGTGAGAGAGATCGCGATCGAGTCTGTGTAACGGAGCTCGCTTGTGAGCGGTTAGTATTTGCTGGTTCGATCCCAGCTCCGGTGAGCTATAGCGGCCACACCTCGTTAACGGTGTGGTGCGGTGAACACCGGGTCAACAGATCACTTGTTGGTTCGAGGTTACGTCGGAGAAGGAGATCAAAGCGTAGTAGATCTTCACAAATTGGTATCAGAGCTGAGGTTTCAAGTTACGGCGAAAGAGGAGTCTCAATCAAGATCTGCAATCAATCGATTTCAAGATGACGACTCACAAGATCAAAGTCAAGATGTCGATGTTCGACGGTACTGGAGACTTTGGGATCTGGAAGAAAAGGATGCTCGCAAATCTCAGCGTGCAAGGCTTAAAGGATGTTCTCACTCCACAAGTCAAAGAAGATCCGCTGAAAGTGAAAGAAGATAAGGATGTTGAAGACGACGAAGACTCAAAGGATAAGAAGATTCAAGATGAGATCGCAAGGAAGGAACGCGACGAGAAGGCAATGAATCTGATCTTTATGAGCGTAGGAGATCACGTCTTGCGGAAACTAGATAAGTGCACTACCGCGGCAGAGACGTGGGAGCTCTTGGATAAACTCTACATGGCCAAGACCCTGCCTAACAGAGTTCATGCTCAGCTTAAGGTTTATTCCTTTAGGATGCAAGAGACAAGAACAATCGATCAGAACGTTGACGATTTCTTGAAGCTCATAGCAGATCTCAACAATCTCAACATCGAGATTCCAGAAGAGGTACAGGCTATTTTGTTACTCAATGCTTTGCCCAACAGGTATGACTCACTGAAAGAGACTCTCAAGTACAGTAGAGAAGCTATTAAGGTGGATGAGATAGCAAGTGCAGCTAAGTCTAAAGAGATGGAGTATAAAGATTCTCCCAGTTCAAGAACAGCAGGTGAAGGAAATTTTGTTCGAGGCAGAGCAGAGGCTAGAAGCTCAAACTCATATGTGAGTAAAGGAAAGAACAGGTCAAGATCCAAGTCAAGAGATGACAAGCGTGTCTGCTGGATCTGTGGTAAAGAAGGGCATTTCAAGAAGCAATGTTACAAATGGCTTGACAAGAATAAGAATCAGCGACAAGGCTCAGACAGAGGAGAGTCTTCACTGGCCAAGGATGACGCAAAGGATCTTGTTGGGCTGTTGGTTTCTGAAGCAAATTCAGCTGAGTCAGACAAAGAAGAGTGGATTCTTGATACTGGTTGCACATTTCATATGACGCCAAGAGATGATCTGTTCATAGAGATGAAGCCTGCATCTGGGGGAAAAGTTCGCATGGCTAATAATACAATCACAGAAGTAAAAGGCATAGGTTCAATCAGGTTTGAGAACCATGACAAGACTACATTTGTATTACACGATGTTAGATATATGCCTGGTATTGCGAGGAATCTAATCTCCATGGGAAGTCTTGAAGAGAAAGGTTGTGAGTTCAAGGCTGCTAAAGGTGTTCTCAAAGTAATAAAAGGTTGCACGGTGTTTATGAAAGGAGCCAGAAGACAGTCTCTGTACATTCTACAAGCTAAAGCTAGGGAAACGGGTTTTAGTATTGGAGAGACCGGAAACGTTTCAGAACAGAAGGATGGTCAGGTCTCAGACATTCAACTATGGCACAGTCGCATGGGTCACCTTGGACAGAAGGGAATAGAAGTTTTGATTAAGAAAGGTTGTTTTGGAGATTTGAAGAAGACCGAGATGAGTTTCTGCGAAGACTGTGTGATTGGTAAAACTCACAAAGTAAGTTTTGGTCCTGCACTTCACATTACGAAGGAGAAGCTGGATTATATTCATTCGGATCTTTGGGGGTCACCTAACGTTCCACCAAGCTTAAGCAGGTCTCAATACTTTCTCACGTTTACTGATGACTACTCGAGGAAGGTATGGATTTACTTCCTCAGGCGAAAGGATGAAGTTTTTGAATGTTTTGTTGAGTGGAAGAAGATGGTGGAGACTCAGAGTGAAAGAAAGATAAAAAAGCTGAGAACAGATAACGGTCTCGAGTTCTGTAACGTTCAGTTCAACTCTTTCTGTAAAGAAGAAGGGATAGTGAGGCACAGGACATGCACTTACACACCTCAACAGAACGGGGTGGCAGAGAGGCTCAACAGGACGATCATGAACAAGGTTCGAAGCATGCTGAGTGAGAGCGGATTTGAGGTAAGGTTCTGGGCAGAAGCTGCGGCAACAGCTGTTTATCTCATTAATAGATCACCATCCTCTGCTATCAACTTTGAGATACCAGAAGAAAGATGGACTACAGTTACACCAAACTTTAAAGACTTAAGAAGATTTGGGTGTTTAGCGTTCGTACACACGAGTGATGGCAAGTTAAATCCAAGAGCAAAGAGGGGTTACTTCACGGGTTATCCCGAAGGGGTTAAAGGCTTTAAGCTGTGGATCCCTGAAGAAACGAAAGTCATTATATCAAGAGATGTAGTCTTCAGGGAGGAGATAGTATATAAAGAAGACAGACGTGAGTCTACATCTCATGATAGTTCAAGGAGAGAAGCTCCAAACTTGATCAGTTTGGAGTTGGAAGAAGACGATGCTACTGAAGAAGCATCGAAAGGATCTGAAGGTGGAGCTACAGAGACATCAGTTGAGAATGAAGAAGAAGGTGGAGAAGATCTCGGGGAGTATCAGTTAGCAAAGGATAGAACTAGGAGACAGGTGAGGCCTCCGAAGAGACTCGAAGATTATGAGTGCGATGCAGCTGATGGGGAAGACATATATGCGTGTTATATATGTGATTTACCTGAAGACGGAATGACAGAACCATCTTCTTGGAGAGAAGCAATGGAAGATCCCGATAGTGATCTTTGGAAGGAAGCCGCAGGTGATGAGATGTCCTCATTAAAGAAGAACGGAACATGGGTCCTAGTTGACAGACCTGAAGGTCAGAAAACTATTGGTTGTAAATGGGTGTTCAAGAGAAAACCAGGGATTATAGGAGTTGAGCCACCAAGGCACAAAGGACGTCTAGTTGCGAAAGGTTACTCGCAGCGAGAAGGCGTGGATTTTCAAGAAATCTTCGCGCCAGTTGTCAAGCATGTGTCGATAAGATACATCTTGTCTGCAGTAGTACATTTCAACATGGAGCTTCAGCAGATGGATGTCAAGACGGCTTTCCTCCACGGGTTACTTGATGAAACAATATACATGGATCAACCGGAGGGCTTTGTAGACAAGAAGAATCCTCAGAAAGTGTGTCTCTTGAAGAGGTCTTTATACGGCTTGAAACAGTCACCTCGGCAGTGGAATAGGAGATTTGATGATTTTGTCAGGGCTCAAGGTTATACAAGAAGTGAATATGATCAGTGTGTATACTTCAAGAAGAACAGTTTGGGAGTTTATGTGTATATGCTTCTCTACGTGGACGACATTTTGATTGCTTCAGCTGATAAGGTTCAAGTGGATCGACTGAAGAAAGTTTTGAGTTCTGAATTTGAGATGAAGGACCTAGGAGATGCGAAGAAGATACTAGGGATGGAGATACACAGAAACAGAGAGACAGATGAGTTGTGGGTCTCTCAAGAAAGTTACTTATGGAAGGTACTGTCAAATTTTGATATGGATCAGGCAAAACAAGTCACAACACCTATTGGAGCTCATTTCAAGCTTAAGTCTGGAACAGAGAAGGAACTAAGGGATCAGGCTGAGTACATGAGCAAGATTCCATATCAAAGCGCAGTGGGTAGTGTCATGTACGCTATGGTGGGAACGAGATTGGACCTTGCATACGCAGTTGGTCTAATTAGTAGATTCATGTCGAAGCCATTGAAGGATCACTGGCAAGCAGTCAAATGGGTTCTTCGATATATAAAAGGAACAGTTGATACTAGACTGAGTTACAAGAAGAAAGGAGAGTTCGTTATCAAAGGCTACACAGACTCAGACTATAATGGCGATCTAGATCAACGAAGGTCAACGTCTGGGATGGTCTTTACAGCAGGTGGCAATCCCATAAGCTGGAGATCATCACTTTAGAAGGTAGTAGCTCTATCAACTACGGAAGCAGAGTACATTGCTCTGTCTGATGCCGTGAAAGAAGGTGTGTGGCTGAAGCGCTTTGCAGAAGAGCTTGGTTTCCCGCAAGATTCTGTAGAGATCTTCTGTGATTCACAGAGTGCCATAGCATTGTCAAAGAATGCAGTATATCACGAGAAGACGAAGCACGTTGCGACAAAGTATCATTTCATTCGTGATCTCATAGCTGCGGGTGAAGTACAAGTTTTGAAGATAGCGACAGAGTACAATCCTGCAGATATCTTCACGAAGGTGCTACCAGTTTTCAAGTTCCGCGAAGCACTGAGGTTGCTTCGAGTCTCCAAGAACTAAGTTCAGAAGGAGGAATGCTTGTGACCGGTAAAGGTTACAAGGATCGTCTGGTAAAAGACGTATAAGAAGAATGTCTCGGTAAAGAGGAATGTGGTGACTTCATCAAAGATCTTCATCAGGTATGTATGAAGGTATCTTGTCTAAGGTGGAGATTTGAAGGTTGTAGACAAGATAGAGATACTCTACGTGACTCGGAAGGTTTAGGTTGATTGGTTAGATAGGATTATGGTTAATCCGGTTAAGTCTTGTAAGTCCAATTGAACCGGTCTCTCTCTTAGTAAACCGTATATGTGTGTGATGAGTGAGTCAGCTCGTAGTATAAGAGCTGACGAGCTTTGAGTCTGTTAGATGGTGTGAGCTGATTAGGATTGTATCAGTCGCAGCGGTTAGAGTGAGAGAGATCGCGATCGAGTCTGTGTAACGGAGCTCGCTTGTGAGCGGTTAGTATTTGCTGGTTCGATCCCAGCTCCGGTGAGCTATAGCGGCCACACCTCGTTAACGGTGTGGTGCGGTGAACACCGGGTCAACAGATCACTTGTTGGTTCGAGGTTACGTCGGAGAAGGAGATCAAAGCGTAGTAGATCTTCACATATATGTATATTAAACTGAAACCTTAATTAAAAAATTAGTAAACAAAAATAATGGTAATTATATATGATATTTTTAATTAAATAAAAGTGCTTTGTAATTTTATTTTGTAAAAATTAACTAAAAACGACACATAGGAAAACCTAAGTATCAATATTTACTTGTTCTTGGTACTGAAAACGTTGGTGAGGAACTGAGGATGTATGTGGAATCACTGGAGAAGAAGATGCCTAAGTCAATTAGTGGTCATGAAATATATTGAGTGGTTGTCGACTGGGTTGTGTTAACAAACACATAGAAAACTTAATTAATGGGCCTTCGAGTGAATATATTTTTTTGTTCTTAGTGGCAAGAATATTTTGTTGAAGTATCAATATTTGATTGGCCTGACTTTTCTTTAATTGTTACTATCTAAGTTCCAATTTTTGATATTTTTATATAACAGAAATTACAAAAGTCTGTATTGTGAGTTTCAACTATTCACATCCATAGGACCATATAACATGATGTTTCACGGACTAAACATTACCAACATATTTATTTTACTATATACTTTGCTATATATATATTTATCAAACATTTTTATATTCCAAAATAAAAGAGCGAAATTACATTTATTTTCATAATTAAAAAATATTGCGTATGAAATATGTTTTAGTATTTACATAATTTCAAACACAAAAAAATTACTTCTATAGTTTTCATTAATTGTGTTTGGGTTTATAGAATTAAAACCAAAAATTCATTATGATTTTTTCCATAAATGAAATAAAAATATGCATGACCAGAATGAAATTGCCACTTGAAGTTGTTTCTTTTTTTTTTTTTTTGAAACACGGAATTGTGTCTAAAAAATCAAGTTATGTAGGGGGTGTGAACCTGATCATTTGTATTTTAGGCTAAAAAAAATTATATAAAGAATAAATAAAATTGATTGCGAATTATTTATAACATGATACACTTTCTACAAAACGTTTTTTTTATAGATTTTGTTTTTTAATTTTAAATTCATAAGCTGATAATCAGTGCCGGTCATAAAAATTTAAGACCAAGTTTGTAAACTTGAGATTTTACCATTAGACCTAAAAAAACGATTGAAAATATGTGGCCGAAAATATATTTATTGTGAAGCGGCCAAAAACCACTGATTTCTTTGTTTAAGTCCAAGGGCCGGCTCTGCTGATAATCTCTGGGAGTAGAAAATTTAAGTAAATAATATTTCTAATGAACAAATGTCATCTTGTGTTTATTTTTAGTTGAGAATCTAATGAAATTAAAGAAAAAAGAAAGGCAAGGATATGAAAAGATAAGCAATCAGAAAGCACACCAAATGACCAAAGTTACATGGTAACAAAAGGAAAGAAACCAAATCTGTTGGTTTAGTTTGGTTCGGTTTAGTTAAATTCAAAAAACAAAGAGAGGAAAATTGAAAAACGAGGGACGTGTGAAGAAGCAAAGGCTAAGAACTTGCCAGCTTGCTGCTGTCTCCTCTTCAAACAATTTAATTTATAGTATAAAAAAATTTTTAATAAGTTTTTTTGTTGGTATTCGTTGATTAAGGCTAAGCTTATTGAATTCTCCTCTTTGGAAACTGCTCTTATGACTGACCATTTTGCTTTCTTTCTTTCTTTATTTTTCCTTTTCATAAAAAAATATACATTTTTAAGTTTTCCTAACGTGAATTAAAACATTGCCGTCTCTTCCTCTGCCTAATAATCAATCCTCCCTTCCTCTTCTCTCTCTGCAACAAAGCGGTACGTTCTCTCTCTCTCTTCCTCAAGTTTTGTTCTTTCTTCTCATCCCAAGATTAATTTAGATCGGTTATGTTTTTCTATTTTCTTTTTATTGTTGGGTTTTGATTTTGTCATATCTGGGACTTATCATTCGGAATTGAGAAGAATCTCTGTTGAAACCGATTGTTCTAAAGTTGGCTCCTTTATGTATAGATCTCTAATCAACTTTTGTTTGTTTTGATAGAAAGCTCTCTTCTTTACCCTTTATTGATGATATCTTCATCTTCTGATTCTGTCTTGTGGGTTGTTTGCCTGACCGACCGACCACCATGCCTTTATCTTCCTTCAAGCTGTTTGCTAGCTCTTGGGACTTTGTGACACTTAACTTCCTTTGCTTGTTGTTTTGTCAACCTCTGTCTCTAGGTGTCAAATTGATACTTCATTCACCTCTTATGAAGTCATATGTCATCTGTTATGAATTGTGTTTTACTTGGCCAACTAATCTATGAGTCAGTGAGTTGTTTTAAGCTATTGTGTGATTTTATTTGTAATTACAGTTCTAGGAACTATGTTTTCATTGAGAGCATTTGAGTGTGTTTATGAGTTTCTTCCTTTTTCATTCACAATTTAACTTTTCTTTGTTACTGAATGATTTATACTGTCTTTGTTCTTTTTTTCAGTCTCCACGTTAGGCAGGCACATTGCTAGAGGAGCAAAGAAAGTCTCGCGAGTCCTCCTCTTCTCCCAAGTGTAACTGTGGTTAAACTTTAGCCGAGATGCAGGGAGAGAGGGCCAGTCTCGGCTATTTATCAGAGGGCTTAAACTTTGAGCATGGTTCCACCTCCAGTAATGGTTTGATGGATCACTGGGACGGTCTTGGTGATAACGACTTGCAGGACTACATGATTGCAAATTCTGAATCTCTCGCTCACTCGGTTTACCCTGAACAACATAGGTTTAGCCTCGGCGAGGAGGCTAGCTCTAGTGGCACGAAGAATGAAGCTTCCGGTCACAATGAGCAACTAAGAAATGAAATAATTGATTTAGACTCAGATTCTGAACAACCTTCTGGGGACAATCAGAATGTCAACCTGAATGCAGAATATATTGAACTTGACGAGGATATTGATGTGGTTGAAGCTAACGGATCAGGGAACAGGGCTTCACAACCTGGCAGACCTTTCCAAGAGACTAGTGTTAGAACAGGTTCTTCTGTTGATGCATCCTGCAAGAGGAAGGCTATTGAAGGCAGTAGTAGTGGTCAGTCTTCTTTAGGTGGTTACCATCACGGAGAAAGCAGCAGTTCGTGGACCCCAGTTTCTACCGAGTATAGGTCAGTAAATGGTCTAAACATATCTGGATCTCGAGGAGAGGTCTCTGCTACTGCTTCAAATTTTCTTGTAAGCTCAAGTAGAAATACATGTGTCAGGAGTAATCCCTCTGAAACTGTAAGCCCAGCTGCCTTTTCTGCGGGAACTGTTGTCAGGCGACCTGTCCCTCCACCGCACTCTAACTTATCAAGACTTGTACCATCAGATCATCATGGACAATCCCTAGGAAATATCTTCTCACGGAACCCAAATCCTCCTGCACCTGTTTCAAGGAATATGCTACCACCATTTCAGTGGACTGAGAGCTCACTAGCGGGTGAATCATTCAACTCCACCGTGCCCACTGAGAGAAATAATCTTCATCTAGAAGACACCAGGTCAAGAAGCATAACAGCAGCGAGTGTTCTAGAGAATCCCTTGTTTAATCCAGCTCCTGACCTCAGCAGAAATGCTAACCTGAGTATTGCATCATCATCATCAGTGTCCAGGACAGGCTCAAGCACAGGTGTTCAAGCACCATCTTCTAATCTAGCGTGGACGCCTCACCGGAATTTACCACCTCACCAAAGAAGAAGATCGGAACTTGCCCATAGGTCATTGATTTCTTCCCTTTCTGCAGATGCGAGATCTGGTGATCATCATCCACCACTTCGTTCGTTGGCTCCTCCTGCCCCTCAGGATGGGCTTGTGCTTCAGCCTGGTGGTGGTGATAGTAGCCGGGCATACTCGAGAGCAGGTCTGTGGCTTGATAGACAAGTGGATAGTTTGGTTGGGGCTCCTCAATCTTTAAGGGCTTTGGCAGCTGCAAGCAGAGGAAGAAACAGACTTATGGTATCCCAGGTCAGTTCATACAAGTTCGGTTAACCTTGATGGTTTTTGTTAGACTGACAGTGAGTCTCTTTGAAACAGATGCAGAATATCTTGGAAGTGATGCGGAGGGATCCGAATCATAACTTGCGGCTTGAGGTTAGTTTCTCCTTGGGGCGGGCTCAGTAGAATAAACAGTGTTCTAAAATTACAAGTGAACTTGTCTTCTCTCTGTCTCTGTTGAACTTTAAAAAGTAATGTGAATTGCTTGATTGTCCAGGACGTTATGCTTCTAAATCAGTCAGGGATATTTGATGGGGCTGCTGGTATGCATGACCGATATAGAGACATGCGGCTTGATGTAGACAACATGTCATATGAGGTTAAAGCCATTAACAAACGATAAATTCTGTCTGGTGGTCATGTTAGATCGTTAAAACCTCACTCACTCCTGTTGGTTCATAAACTTTAGGAACTGCTGGCACTAGAAGAGCGGATTGGAGATGTGTGTACAGGTGTAAACGAAGAAACCATATCAAACCGGTTGAAGCAGAGTAAATACAAAAGCAGCACAAAATCTCCAGAAGATGCAGAGCCATGCTGTATTTGTCAGGTACGAGTTGCTGCAAATCATAATATAACAAGAAAGATTATGTTTCTTTTTTCGTGCGAGTGTGAATGGTGAAACTTGGTGGTGTAGGAGGAATACACTGAGGGAGATGACATGGGCACGTTAGAATGTGGGCATGAGTTCCATAGCCAATGCATAAAAGAATGGCTGAAACAGAAGAATCTCTGCCCAATTTGCAAGACGACAGGCTTGAACACAGCCAAGAAGCGTAAAATAGGATGAATGAGAGCTTCTTCTTTTTTTTTGTATTTGTTTTTACAATTCAGCTTATGAACAAAAAATGAAAGAAACAAAAAAAGACACCCTCAAGCTTCCTTCCACCAGTGCAGAGCCTCTCACCGGAAATGCCTCCACAGGCTAGTTGGTCCCTTTTGTTTGTTCTAGTAGTCTGAATATGCATTATATGATTTTAAGGATCATGATATGGTTTGTGATTGAAGGTAGAGATAAAGGGTGATAGGGGAATGTTGGGAGAATGTATTTGCTTTTTTCGTTTCTGGATTGGTATGGATAATTTAATTTACTCATTTGTCAATTAATGTATGAATCCATTGAAAGAAGTAGCAGGATGTTGAGTCAGCCAGTTTAGAGAGCTCTCCCTTTGTACCTGTTACAAAACTTTTTTGTGTTGCCGGACATATTCATATTTTCTTAAACATTATACTACATGGTCGGTCCACACATATAGTCTATATATATAATAAAGCTAATATACTCTTTAAGACTATAACCAAAAAGAGACTAAATTTTGTAATTAATTTTGATAAGTTTTGAATTATAATATAAAATATTGTAATAAGAACTGGTCCTCTTAGTAAGTTGATCAAGCAATGGCTTAAAATTTAGAAACTCGTTAAGAAGCTAATTTCCCAAGAGATTAGTTGGTTCAAATGATTATGAAGTATGGTTCCATTAGCCTCTGAGTTCGAGTTGCAAAACTTTTTGTGTTCATTTTTGTTTGTATTATATTACAAATATAATTTGTAGAATCATAAATTGAAGGGAAGCAATTTCAAGATTGGAGATCTTAAAAGAAGGTGAAAGAGGAAGTGGATTGGTGGTTTCTTGTTCAGGAGCAAGAGAATGAGATCGATGAAAAAGACTTGATGAGATTCGTGAGACAGAAATGACAGGGAAATGGATCCCTCCTCCTATGCCTTGGTTTAAATGTAATGTTGCCTATTCGTGGGCATCGGCTATCAAAGGGGAGGTGGTGGCGTGGTGCTTGGCTTCTAAGAAATCATGAAGACAAATTTATATTATATAGCAAAAAAATATTTTCTTTGTGAACAACTCAAGCAGATTTAAATTTCAGATTTTCATTTGGTCAGCGGAAATTATGAAAAGTCATAAAGTAAACCAGGTGATTTTTGCGATTGTTGCATTGTGGATGTGATTATTAAATCAAAAAACATTGGCCTTTATTCAGGTTTCAGTACTCAAAGATCATGCACCAGTTAAGGAACATTGAATGGTAGGGGGTGGTAAGAGAGAAAAAACAAGGAACATAAGATCAAAGTGTGATAAAGGAAGGCTTTACACATTCCTATATAGCCAGTTGTCATATATAGGATATCTATGCTGGTTAAAAAAGCTCTTTGATGGTGCTATAATTCATCCCTTGGTTTAATTGGTTTTGGTTAGTATTGGAACACTGTGTTGGAACATGGAGTTATCCTTCTTGTTTGACTTTCCTAGGCACTTTGTGTCGATGATTGTAGAATTTTGGGATATGTGTTATATGGTTTCCACATCATTGTTAAAAACGAATTATGAATCTTGTAGACCTTTGGTGATTAACACAAATTTTCAGATTTTTGAAGAGAAGAAAAGTATCTAGATAGTGGACTCGACCAACTTAGTCTCTGAGAGACACAAAGTATAACAGCTTCAAGAACAACAGTGTCTTTCACAAGGTATCCCTTTGCTTCTATCTTTTAGCTCCTCTAGTGATATAGTATTAGGTCCTAACTTTCTTATATTTTACCATCTCAAAATGAATCTATCTCTTACATGTTTTCTCGACATGGTTAGTGTTTTTCTGATTCGCAGCTTGAACTTTGCGTAGATGCTAAAGAAAACTACTATAAACTACTATATACACTTATTATAATATCAATTTGGATTAGAACATGTTTTGCGGATCAAACTCAAAACCATGTAACTAAGCTTAATGGTTTCAGGACAAAAAGGACTTGATCTCTTTCTTTTCAAGAACCAGGACAGATGTTATAACTGTACAGATGCATAATTCATGTACAGTTAAAACACACATCTAGATCGATTCAACAGGAAACTAAACACACAAGACTTCTCCATTCATTTATTATTAGCAGAACTTCGAGCTAAAGGTGAAAGCAAGCGACGTTCTACACATTGGTTCTAAGCGTTCTCAGATATAATACTAACCACAAGACTTAAAGGAGCTTCCACCTTGTAAAATTGTGAGTCTGGAATATAATCTACAGAGGAAACATAAAATGATATGAACACATACATCTCAGACAAGACAGAGAAAGAAATGTTGTACTTTCGGTCGGAATAGAAACAGAGAGGTGTTTTACAGAGATGGATTTCAACCATATGATCCCGTTGAGGGTTTAGAAGATGAAGATCATGAGTCAAGTAATCATGTTCAGATTAGTTTGAACATGAAGCCATCTTTGCATAAGCAACATGTTCGGTTAGTTTCGCATTATGTTCGATTAGTTATACATTATGCAGTAAGCTTCCATGATCAATCATTCAAAAATCTAAGAAAATGTATTTTATCAAAAAACGCTTTTAAAAGAAAAATACTTGTAAGAAAAACTGAAACTAAATGAATATAATGTGAAGATAAACAACCATGATCTCTAACAATCAAAAAAATTGACAGGACATCATGTTCAAAAATACTCACATTATGCACTTAGCTTCCGTAATCAAATCATTCAAAAACCTAAGAAAAATGTATTTTATCAAAAAAACCTTTAAGAAAAACAAATGATTTTCACAAAATTTGGAAATTAATTAGAAAGATAAATGAACATAATATGTAGACTACTATGATATATCAAAAATGACAACAAGACATCATGTTCTAGATTAGTTCCACATTATGTAATTATACGTTCATACTCAATCATTTAAAAAACTTATAAAAAAAAGTTTTTTTATCTAAATAAAAAGAAGAAAAGAAAGAGGATAAGAGATTATCACCTAAAGGAGGAGGTTGGTGATTGTGAATGGATCTCGATGACCTCGTGTTCCCGTTGGAGTCGGTGGGAGTGTGGCTTCCTCCCTCTCTCTCTCTCGGTTCTGGTCAGCTCCGGCGATTCTTCCCATATGCAGCATCTTTAAACCATAAGCGCGGCCTCCTGTTTCACAGACTTCCAAAAAAAATACATATCATCACGATTTGTTTTCGATTCATACACGACAATGTTAATGTTGATGGAAAAACACACATAAAATTAAAAAAAAAAGACAGATCTGACCGTTGGAGTCGGTTGGATTTTGGCTTCCTCTCTCCGATGTCACCGAGCGCACGACTATTCTTCACATCATCCGCCACCTGTTACAGAGATTCCAAAAGAACATATACATAAATATACACCATCACAAAAAATATATATATATAAAAAAAAATATATACCATCACGATCTGTTCGAGATCATGCCACAAAATATTGACGAAAAGACATAAAATAAATAAAAAGAAAGACAGCGAAGAAGAGATAGATACCTCCGACTTGATCAGGCATGTTTGTTTGAATCTTGTCGCCATTATGTCTTTCTCCTACAGAGTCTTCTTTCTCCGACAGAGTCTTTAACTCTTGTTGGTCTTTTATTTTACTTGTCTCTTCGCAAAGAGTCTGTGAGAATAATTGAGAGGATGAGAGGTTTATGGTGAAAGAAGGCAAGAAGAGCTCTTCTTATATAGAGGAGCGCCCAACGGCTCATTTTCATTTACAACGGTCTTATTTTTTAAGTAATTTGTATTCGTTCGATGTTTATTAATCTTTTTACTAACAGGTCTATTACAGCGGTCTTATTTTTAAAGTAATTTGTGTTCGTTCGATGTTTATTCAGCCTTTTCAATTACGGATCAATTACAACGGTCCTATTTAAATAAGTAAACATATATAACGGGTCAATATAACGTTAGTTTCGAGAAGAAAATAAATTACGTTTATTGAGGCCCAATCAAATATTTAACAAAATAATAAATGTTATTATTATTCTTATAATAATAAAGTCATAAATGATATTATTATTATTTGCATTGGTGACACTAATTATTATTATTATTCACATGCAGCTTTCTTCACACACTTATATTATCGATTCACATAAAGTTTATGTATTTGCTGCAATGTTACCTATACTCAACTAAGTGTCACTCATTGGTCAACAATTACATTTATTTTTTGTTCAGACAAATCCAGTCTCTAGTCCTCCAAGATTAAAATGTAGTGACTATATATATATATATATATATATATATAAGTCATTTCTTGACATGAACAATTCTTTATAAAAAAATAAAGGGAAAATTTGAAAAAATACTTCTAAGTGAGATTATATTTTGAAAATTAGGCCTTTTTCATTTTATTTTGAAAACTACATTTATTTATAATTGAAATGACTAAACTATCCATTTTTAAATCTTTATAGTTAACTAATATCTAAATTACTATTTTATTTTAATACAGAAAACAATGCGTTTAAAAAATGTTTTAAAACAAATCTAACATTTCATAAATTTAAAACAGAAAACAATGGATTTTGTTCTTTTCGACAATGCTCTTATCTTTATAATATAAGATAGTTAATTTGCTTCTACTCACTGCTTCCTAAACAAACTCTTCGACGTTTCATCACAGTTAGCAATAACATAATTGTTCATAGGATCTTTTATAAACAAAAAAAACAATCAGTCAATGATACTGTTTCCAAATAACTAAATGATCTTTTGTTTGATCTAAAGATTGCTTTTGTTTTGATATACACACATATGAAACAACCCAGACAAAAATCTGAGAATCAAACAATGTGTTGATATATTTCTTTATAAAATTTTATTCTTTACTTTAAATTTTTGCTCTGACTAGCATAGCACAAAACAATTTGAGAGAAGAGATAATATTATGTGAGTTTTGGGCACATGGAAAGTGAATATAAACTCTTGTAGATAATTTTTCATGTGCTTTTTCACCATTCTTAAAATGTTCGAATTGTATGCTTTTAAGATTTTAGAATTAATTATTAAAATTTTCAATATCTAGTTAACACCAGGACAAAAGTGTCTTATCACATAAAACAAAACTAGATTTTGACCCGCGCAGGCGCGCGGGTGTATATTTTGAAAAATATGTTGATATTTGTTTTTCACGTAATTATTAGGATTTGGAAAAATGAATCCGAGGAACATAACCGATACCGATCCAAAGATATAGTACCAAACCCAAACATAAATTGATTAAATATTCTAATTATTCAAAATTTTGTTATTTAGAGAACCGAATCTGATCCGAACCGAAGTATTTGGGTATCCGAATTTATCTAAAAATAGATTTATATACTTACATATATTAATTATTTTTAGATTTAACGTATATAAAACATCAAAAATGATATTTTTAAATTGGTTTAAATACTTGAAAATATATATAGATAGTCAAAAGTAAATATCTGAAATAGTTAAAGTATACTCAAATCACCAAAAATACTTAAAATAATTATTGATTTCGTATCCAAAATTTTAAATCAAGCCAATTGATATGTTAAGCTTAAGTATTATGACATATGTTATTCAAATTTATACGTAATATATTATTTTATTTATACATTTTGAGAAATTTAAAATATATAATGATTTAAGACTTTAAAAATAATTTAAATTAGTTATCCAAACCCAAACCAAACCCGCAAAGATCCAAATCGAACTCAAACCAAAATTTAGAAACATTCTAATAAGGCTGAAATCTTTGACCCCGAAAACCCAAAATACAAACCGATCAGAACTAAACCCGTATGGGTATCCAAAAGCCCATCCCTAGTCATTATTATATATCGTATTTTATCATCATATAATTAATCGTATTTTATATGTACCATCATATAAGTAATCATATAATTAATAGTATTTTATACATACCATCATATAAATAATTACATATATTATATTTTTAAAACTTAATATGAAATATGAAAACCATAATTTGAGTTGGTATTTCAAATTGGGCTTTGTATTATATTTTTCTTATATATATTGACAATATTTTTTTATAATGGTTATTGAAAAATAGTTTAGTAAAAATCCATTTTTGAATATATGTATATTTTTGAATCAATTTTTGATATAAATCAAATTTGAATTATTATTTTGATTTGAAATATGTATATAAAGTTTAAATTTTGTTTTATGGTTAGTTTAGAAAAAAAAATTTTAGGGAATTAGATTGACCCATTTTGGTATATTTTAAAAGTGGCCTAGATAACTTTCAATTTTTTTAAAAAACATAAGCCCATTACTTTTTTTCATAATACTACTATCCTTGTTTTCAAACAAAAATATTTTTTTTTAAAAGACTGCAATCCATGTTTCCAAACACTCCAAATTTTTAAAAGTCCTATTCAAGTATCCAAACACTCCAATTTTGTACTTGAGTTTTAATAAGATAGATGTAGTTTTCAAAAAATAAAAATAAAAATGTATTTTTCAAAATTTAAATCACAAATAGAGTATTTTTCAAATAAATATGGGAACTCTGTCGTCATAACAATGATTCTCTGTGCAAATTCCTTGTACCAAATATATAGGGGGATTGTTTCACAAAAAAAAAAGTGGGCGCGCAATGAAAAGATGTTAACCTGTTAGGGCGAGTTTTTTTTCTTCTGGTTATAAATTGGGATGAAATTTTAGTGTAGTATTTTTCTTGTAATAAACAAATTTCCACTTGAAGATCCTGTTAAGATTTATGATTTTTACGTGATTTTCCAAAATGACAAAAAAGTGGAAATAACTCGATCGAGCACTATTAATCATTTGAGGCAGTTCTCAACACCTATCACCTATGGGATTCGTCAAGTGATATGTCTCCGGCCTAACACTAGGTTTTACAAAAAAACATGTATGAATAATATTGACTTCTGTATGGAGACCAGCCTCCATTCTATGACCATCGCAATATCAAAATTTAAAAATAATAAAATCGTGGCAAAATATTTAAATATTTATTCATTATATAAGCACCCAAAGCTAACATGATGACTTAACTTGCAAAACAACTCTTCCAGGTTTAGAAGCTAAATATTAACGTTGACCACTAAACCACAATAATAAAGATATGTGTACAACCGAAAAATATTTTGTGCTGGATCCGAGAGAAGCAACCTTCTCGGATCTTGCATGTTTTCTCTTCTCCTCGGATCTCAGGAATAGAAAGTTCATCGATTCTTCTGAACAGAAGCTTGAGGATGATCTTTGCAGATTCCGGCGACGGTGGATCATCTTTGTATCCATCGTTATTCAAAAACTCATGATTCTTCTAAGGAAACCTCTCTACTTTTTGGGATTCTATATTTCTTTTTGGTTGAATCTTCTTTCTTCCAATGGTGGCTTCTTTAAGATCCTCCCAAATCTTTTCAAAGGTCAGATCTACTTTGGACTTCTTGTTTTATACGATTTGGTGTAAGTTCTGTTAATTACATTAAACATAAAATAAGGTTAGACCTAAACGACACGTATAATTTCTTTATTTTCTTCTAAATGTCAAACGGAAACAGTGATTTTAATAGATCAATAATTGTCGCTTAGTATGAATTGTTCTTCACAAATGATCTTGCGTGACTAAGTTAGTAAGTTACTCTAAAGGGATTTTCTGCTTTATCAAGTATATATCTCCTATAATTAGTTCAATGTTGAAACTACATTTGAGACTAAACCTACATTTAAACGCAACTAGGACCTCATGTGTTGTGCAACCAGCCAGCGATTAAAATTAAGTTAAAAATGGTTTAATTTGTATGAATATGTGCAAGTACTATTAAGTTATTCTAGTTTTTTTGTGCAAAATCTACTATTTAAATATCGTCACCGTTTGTTTAACATTTATACTTTCTGTAACTAATTCAGGTAAGATTATATGGCCGGAAAAAACATCAGCGACATTTGCATCTTTAATCGGAAACCTAGACCGGCGAGTAGAGTTAGACCGGAGAATAGAGAGAGGAAGTAAAAGATACAAAGCAATGTTGTCAATTATGGCTTCTAAGCTTTCTTACGAGAACACAAACTTTGTCAGCTCTGTCCTTCACAACCATTGGAAGGTTTTAACTTTTAATAATAATCTCTTTTCTTTTTGCTAAGTATCTTTTTTCCTTCATATTTTTCTCACAACTCTCACTATCAAAAATAATTCAAGGTTGCATAGGGTTATATTCTAGTAAATAAAACGTAACAGTCAAGATTGTCATCGATGACTCGTCTAAAGGTTCTTTCAAAGCAATTATCCAACAATTCTTTGTAAAAGTATTTAAAAATTATGTCAAAATAAGGCAACTGATGCGTACTGTTTTACCTGTATCTTCATTTCGTCGAAATATTTAAGTGCATCTTTAGAACATGATCACGCATGATTATCTTTGAGACAGAAATTAATACAATACAATAATTAAAAATTATATGTTAGACTTTTTAATCGCTATTTGTTAATTTATTCCTGGAACAGATGGACTTATTGGGTTTCTACAGCTGTTGGAATGGTGAGGAAAAATATATGACTCAATCTCTATACATATTTTGCCAAAAGAAAGAGGGTCTATACATGTCTTTATTCTCATTTTCTATAGAATTCTACAAGATTATGCCTTAATTCTTTAATATTTTTAGGATATTAAAATTTTGACTTGTATCAAGTATCAAGAATAGTGACCAAAAAAATTATTATATATAGAATATTTACATAATTTTTGGTGTTTTTTCTTCAGAGAGTAATATTTATTTTCTTCGGAGAGTAATACTTTATTATTTGGGTTTCTTAGGTTACCAGAAACAGAAGTCAACGGAAGTGATTGTTATAAAAGACACAAGCACGTATCCGAACCTCATCGTCGTCAGTTTCAGAGGCACCGATCCTTTCGACTCCGATGATTGGTGTACCGACTTTGATCTTTCCTGGTAAGCTTTTTTTATTTTTTATTTGCTTTAATATACTCTTCTTTTGGACATTGTTTCGATAATCTCCAAACATAAATCATTGTTCTTAGTTCACTTTAGGTTGGAGTCTATTCAGTTTAGGGTCGTTGATTGGTTCCTCTAGTTACACCAATGTTGATTTTCAAAATAGGTACGAGATTAAGAATGTGGGAAAAGTACATGGTGGATTCATGAAAGCTTTAGGCCTTCAAAAAGAAGGATGGCCTAAAGATGTAAATTTTGACCAAACCCAAAATGAAACAACTCAATATGCATACTATACTATTATGCATCACTTAAAAGAGATCCTCGATCAAAACCCGGCATCCAAATTTATCTTGACTGGACATAGCCTAGGTGGAGCCCTAGCGATCCTATTCACGGCCGTGTTGATGATGCATGACGAAGAGCAAATGCTAGACAAGCTCGAAGGAGTTTACACATTTGGGCAGCCCCGCGTAGGAGATGAGGAGTTTGGAAAGTTCATGAAAAATTCACTGAAGAAGTATGAGGTTATGTACGAAAGATACGTGTATTGCAATGACATGGTTCCTAGGTTGCCTTTTGACGACAAAACACTCATGTTCAAACACTTTGGGGCATGCCTTTACTATGACAGTTTCTATAGAGGAAAGGTTAGTTTCAAACTAGTATAATTTTTTTGATAAAAAAAAAACTAGTATAATTTATGTTTTTTTTTCTTTGAGTTGATCACTAATTAGAGATTTAGGAAACTTTTTTTTTCTATCTCGTTCCGCACCGTTCCGAAAGTTCTTTCTAACATGAGAATATAGGACTCGGCACGGATCGAATATCCGGGTTTATAAAGGTATTTGTGATTTGTTTCATATGTTACGAATATCTAATTTTGCGATTTGCTTTGCTTCGAAAAAATATGAATCGAAAAATGGATATCTGGAAAATAAATAGATATTTGCGGATATTTATGAATACTTACGGATATCTCATCCATTTTAATTAATACAAATAACTTTAAAAATTTGATACAAATTTGTTTTAAAAGTATTTTTTTGCATAATATATAAAATAATTTTTTTAAAAAATATTGAAACTACATATTTTGTATATTTTAAACTTAGTTAACAATCATAATAACAGAAAACTTAGAAAAAATTATAACACTCATAAAAATTTTCTCTTCTTTTTATATAATACTTTTATGTAAGTAACAATGTGAATATAATTTTTCAAATCATATGTTAGAATAATAATTATATAAACCCATACATTTAAAAATTTAAGTATAATCAAGATATACATGTATTTATATATTGCCGGATCAGAGCGGATATCCAGTTCTCAAAATTTTAATATTTGTGTGCTTTGAAAATTTAAATTAACGGATGTTGATTTTTATTATTTGCTTTGCTTTGAAAATTTACGGATATCCGAAATTTTCGGATCAAATCAAAACGAATAACAAATCGAATCAAATTTAACGGATTAAATGCCCATGCGACCTATGAGAATATACTCATGATGGAAACAAGACTTCTTATCTCGGAAATGGGATCGGACGAGACAGAAACTAGCTGAGAACTTTATATATAAAAAATTTAGAAAATGTTATATTTATAAAACTTATGTATTTAAAAAAAACTGTTATCATTTCATACAAGTATAAAATTTTATGTAACACTTTTTAATATATACTAGCTTAAGACACGCGCAATTGCGCGGAATGTATGTTATATATAAAAATAAATTTTTTAATATTTATTTTTATTCATTTAAGTATTATGTATATAATTAAATTAGAGTAAAGACATAAATCAAAACAATGCATCTTGTTTATTTACGATAATATTTTGGTAAGTAAATCAGAACAATCATTTTATTTATTTTATATGGTATATAACTAAATTTCAATGACATGTACATAGATATATACTGTATTTTAATATAAATATTTATTATTGAGAATTCATATTCATATGATAAACACAAAATTCTAATGTGCGATTTTTTGAATGTAAATTTCAAAATTAAAATACTAAGGTCTCAATATTTTTTAAATAAATTTTTTAGAAATTATCATATTTAATTATTTTTCTATGTTATATAGTTTAATTTTAAACTATATTAATATATAATATGAATGTCTAGTAAATGAGACTTCATATTCATACGATTTATGATCATTTGTATTTTGTTATTACAAAAAAAGTTAAACCATTGATCACAAATTTTAGTGTGAGACATTTAACTTTTAGTAATTTATAGTCGTTTTAAAAATTCAAAATATAACATATAAGAAAAAAATTAATTTTTTATATGGTTAGTGTTGTTGTTTAATATCTTTTAATAATATAAAATTAAATAAAAAAAGCTAAGATACACAAATTATTATCAAATATTTATTATTCATAATCATCAATTGTCATATATATGTTAATTATATTAGGTAATTCTGTAGCTTTTATTTAAAGAAAGTGTGAGAATATTCTTTTGTACACTATTTATCAATTTAATAGTTAGTTTAATAAAAAACATAATATAAGTTAAAATTAACTAACATATTTCTCTAAGAATTTTGAATTTCATTCTCATGGTGACACGTGACTACAAAATAATGTTGTAATATTTCTCAATTAATATATAAAAGATTGTCATAAATGGGAAAATCGAGAATTCTTGTCTTGTTTTCGCATGGATTACCATTTGCGGACTTCCTTTACTGATGAAATTATATTCATTGCTACTGTGTAATTATTATGTTCAGGTAGAGCAAGAGGAGCCGAATAAAAACTATTTTAGTATGTTATGGGCAATACCCAAGATTATGAACGCAATGTGGGAGTTGATGAGGAGTTTCATCATACCTTATTGGAAAGGTGAAGAATACAGAGAAGGATGGTTGTTGAAGTGTTTCAGGGTTGTTGCTTTGTTAATTCCGGGACTACCTGCTCACGCTCCTAATGATTACGTCAATGCTACACTCTTGGGTAACTTACCTGACCTGCACCTTGACTAGAATATAATTGCATATAGTTTCCGAATTCTTTGTATAATTAGTTTGTGTCCAACTTTAGATAAATGAGGAGTGAAGAAGTAATAAAATGAATAGTAATGTATTTGGAGATTGGACGATGTTTACAAATGCATGGTACAACATTAACAAATCCAAACTCGAGATAGTAGTATTATATGGAAAAAAGCTTAAAAACATTTGTACTAAAATAAACCAATTTTTATTACAATATTATCATTTTAACATACCAAAAACAACACAAGTTAAACCAGCTGAGATATGAAATTGTTCCGAGTAAGACTATCTAACCGCATTGGGTGACAATGCACCAATTCTGAAGACGGATATTTTGCTGGATTTTAGTCGTGCCTCGTCTCTCGGAAGAAGCTGGAGTAGTATGCGGTTGAGAAGACAAAGTTGATCTCACTAGATGCTTGATTGGTTGGAGAGTATTGAGATCAATGCCAAAACTTCGTAAAATTACATTTATGTTCAGCTCTCATCGCAGACCATTGATAAGTCTCACCAAAAAGATATCATTGTATTAGTGATTTCTTTGAACAAGTGGGATAGTATGAAATATATAACATTACAAAATTGACAATTGACAATTTTCAATTAAGGGAAAACTATGTGATTACTAAAAGTCATTATTATATAATAGTTTAAAGGATTTTTAATGTTAAAACCTCTCATTTGTTTTGGGTAAAAATTCATAAACTAAGTATTTAACGAAAAACTTCCAAATTAACTTTATTTAATAAATTAAACCCTAGCACTTCATAAATTACTACCGGTAAATCTTTAGTTTAGAAGTTTCTACATTAAGTAAACATAGTTGAGGGATTTTACCACTAAAAATAAAAAAAAATCAAAAAAATTTATCTAAAAATTAGTAACTTAAATTTTCAAAATTATCATTTTTAATTTTTTTTTGTAAATATATGAGTTTGATGTATTTTTAACATCATCATTATATATATAAATTAAAAATGTAAAGACCGAGAAATATAATAAAAATTATATAAAGAATTCAGACGCAATAAGACTTTCTTCCCTAACTTCCGGTAAGACATATATATTCCAAAAGCACAAAATACTATGGCGGTTAAGCTTGCACGTGGTACGAAGAGTTCTCATTCAGCTATGTTATATGTCAATTCAATATTTTCGGTTTAGCTTTCTGAATCGCGCGATCCAGTTACTTAGTTCTCGCTTATGTTGTCAAAAAATTACTAATTTTTAAACAATATTATAAAATTTTGAATTTTTAGATTTTTAATGGTAAAACCCTTTAACTATGTTTACTTAACGTAAAAACTCCTAAACTAAAAATTTACCAATAACAATAGTAATTATGATATGGTAGAATTTAATTCATTAAATAATTTTAGTTTGGAGTTTTTTTTAATATTTAATTCGAGAGTTTTTACCCAAAATAAACTAAGTTGACGGTTTTAATGTTAAAAATTCTAATATTTTCTTGCTAATATAACCCACGTGGATATAATAGAGAGATCTGTAATGAAATAAATAATAATACGATAAAAAAAGAAAAAGGAAAAGCGTTTAGAAAGCAAAAAAAAACAAAAAGCTGTGAGAAGGCAATGGAGGACGGCGAGATCGAGGAAGGAATGGTGACGGCCGATGAGTATCCGACGTCGGAAGCCCCGCGGCGAGAGCCGGTGAAATCTGCACTGGAGTTGCTTAGAGAGAGCAAAACATCAGTGGAAGAAATCGTAGGAAGGATGCTCTCGATCAAAAGAGAAGAAGGAAACAACAAATCGGAGATTCGAGAACTCCTCACGCAGATGTTCCTCAACTTCGTGAATCTCCGTCAGGCGAATCGCGCGATTCTGACGGAGGAAGACAAAGTGAAGGCGGAGACGGAGCGAGCGAAAGGCCCAGTCGATTTCACGACGCTGCAGTTGCACAATCTCATGTACGAGAAGAGCCATTACGTCAAAGCTATCAAGGCTTGCAGAGATTTCAAATCCAAGTATCCCGACATCGATCTCGTTTCGGAAGAGGCTTTCTTTCGTGAGGCTCCTGAATCTATCAAGGATCAATCTGTTGCAGCTGATACTTTGATGCCTAAAAGACTCAGTTTTGAGCTTCATCAGGTTGGTTCTGCATTTGGCAATGAGTGTATTGGCCCTAACCCTTTATATATTAGTAGATTAATTCTTATATTTTCGATGTGGCAATACTCTCCTTCACATCTGTATAGTAGTAGTAGTTGTAGTAAATTAGGTCAAATGATCTTATCGTTCTGATACCATGTTAGATTCGGGTTTTATTGAATGTTTTCTCAAGGGTGTGTTTTTGATTCAGAGGAAAGAATTGTGTAAGCATCGAGCGAGATTGGAGCAAAAGAAGAAGAGTTTACTCGAAACCATTGCGGAGCGCAAGAAGTTTCTCTCAAGTCTTCCTGTGCACCTCAAGTCTCTCAAAAAAGCGTCCATTCCTGTACAGAACCAGTTGGGTATCCACCACACCAAGAAACTGAAGCAGCATAGTCTAGCTGAGCTGCTTCCTCCTCCCCTTTATGTAATTTACTCTCAGCTTTTGGCACTAAAGGAAGCTTTTCAAGAGAGGATCGACTTGGAGCTACTTGGGAGCCTTAAGGATGCTCAAGCTTATGCTAGACTGCAATCCAAAAAGGACTCTGGTGAGTTTTTGTCAAAAGTTTTACTGTCTTCTGTGACTGAACCGAACCGAACCGAGAGGAAAGCTAATTTGGTGTTCTGGTCTTTTAGGCATGTCGAGTAATACAGAGAGTTCTAGGTTGGAGGATGATGGACCTGATGATGATGATGATGGACAAAGGAGGAGAAAGCGGCCTAAGAAAGTTACTAGCAAAGAAGGATCTGACAAGGCAGGATTGTACCAAGTTCACCCTCTCAAAATTGTCCTTCACGTTTATGATGATGAGACTTCTGATACGAAGCCGCTCAAGCTTGTTGTTCTCAAGTTTGAGTACTTTCTGAAGCTGAATGTTGTATGTGTTGGCGCTGAAGGCTCTCCAGATGCACCAGAGAAGAATATATTCTGTAACTTATTCCCTGATGACGCTGGACTTGAGCCACCTCACCAGGTAAACTTTGTTTTTTTTGTTTCAGTTTTTTCTTACATGTGGCTTTATTTTGTCGTAGTACATATACTCACTTGTCTTGGTATGGTATGCAGTCGACCAAGCTCATTCTTGGTGACGGTCAAGTGTTCGATGAGAACAGAACTTCAAGGCCTTATAAATGGGTACAACATTTGGCGGGGATTGATATCTTACCGGAAGTGTCGCCTATTTTATTCGGCCAAGATACTCCTGATAACATTGACACTGCTAAAAGTGATGCGTCTGTACCTGATCTCTCACTGTATCGCCAGCAGCATAGGGTGGAAACAGTTCTGCAAAGAATACGCTCACGGAAAAAAGCGCATCTGGCTCTTGCGTGAGTCCCTCCACTTTATATTTTTGTCATTTTGATTGATTAAAAAAACACTGGGAAAATTCTAGAAACTATGATGATCATAAGTGCATCAGGCTTAGTACATTTAATAGCTGTTTTTTCTAGATAACTTGGCTGTCAATACCCTTTGTAGCAAGGTCAACTAGCTTTCATGGGAAACTATTTCTGTTGATATGTTAATTTCATTGAATACCTTTATACTTGTATTGGCTTTACAGGGAGCAGCTTGATATGCTTATGAAGCACGAGTTGCCTGCTGTGAACTGCGAAGACGCTCCATGGGCATTGCATAAAGTTCTGTGTGCTTTGGATTCCTGGTTACAGATTCGATCTTCAGCTAGAAAGTCGTGCTCTCTGACTCTGAGTAGTGTGGAACAAGTTCCAGAACCTATGGAAATCGATGGGGATAGAAGATCTCTTTCTGGCAAGGAAGATGTTGAAAGTATTCGGGAAGACGGAGAACTTCCTTCTTTGGTCACAGCTGCAGCTTTGATAACAACCAGCTCTGATCAAACCCCATCAAAAGTATCTAGTCTAGCAAGGTCTAGGCAGTTGGCTTTGATGACGAAGAACCTGGATTCTCCAATTAGCAGCAAAGGAAAGTCACCGAGTTTCAAAAAGTATGAAGATGATTTGGATCTTGTTTTGGATGATGATAGTGAAGTAGATGAGCCAGCTGGGAATAACGAAGCGCATGTTGAAGCGTTTGGCCCTGTGAAAGCTGATAATTCATGGGTTGATTATGGTGCGAGGGAGTTTGCACTTGTCTTCTCCAGGAAAACAGATGATGGAAAATTGTGGAAGTTAGAGGCAATGGTATATATTCTAAAAACACGATCTTCCTTATGTATTTTTCTTCCTCAAGTGTCAAAATTGATTTGTATTTGCAGGTCCAGATTAGCATGGAGTATCCTCTTAGACCTCCTTTCTTTTCTCTGTCTCTCCATACTTCTTCTGGAAATGACAACGGGACAAGTGAGAGTGATCATTACAATGAACTACGTGCTATGGAAGCAGAGGTAAACAGTATACCGATTTTTACTCGATGAAACCAACAGTGCTAGCTTCTTAACCTTTTCTTGGGTTGTATCAGGTGAACCTTCATATGTTGAAGATTGTACCTTCAGATCAAGAAAATTATCTCATATCTCATCAGATCAGATGCTTGGCAATGTTGTTCGACTATTACATGGACGACCCATCCAAAAGAGGAACAGCCACAAGTGTGGTTGATGTCGGTTTGTGCAAGCCTGTAGACGGTAAGCTTCTTGTGAGATCATTCAGAGGCAGAGACCACCGAAAAATGATCTCATGGAAGGATAGGGGATGTGCCTCGGGTTATCCATGTTAGAGATTACATCGCCACTCATTTCTCTATATTATGTTTCCCTGCTGTTACAAACAAAGCTTTTTAAGATAACAATTTTTGTACTGCCCGGTTCCACATTTTATATTATTGCTGGTATGATGGATCATGGAACAGTTTTTATTATTGGTTTTGGGAACATGAACAAGAAAGATCTAATGATGGATAAGTTTTCAAGTCACTTGTGTGATCCAATGTGGTAAACGGTGATGCGATCAAGAGACTGTCACACTGGTTGTATGCCTTGTTGTGAATTCATCTGATTATATGGACTAGGTTAAATAAATTTAATTTGCTCGACTCTTGGCTATTGATGTATGAGTAAGTATAAGTAGGAGAAAGTCTTAATCTAAGATTGGGAAACCAAAATGTGATAAGTGTTTGGAAAATTTATTGGGAAGCTTTTCGACTCAAGTCTGCAAGCCCAACTGACATCTCTATTTAAAACGGATTTGATACATAATAATAAAGCAATGTCACTAATTATTATTTGTCTCTGGCAAATAGTAGATTTTTTATAGGTCCTTAAACCATGACAATCATATGATCGTCAAACGGTACCCCAAAGAAAAAACAATGTCACAGCGACTAATAAATAGCAGCTAATTTGGTCATAAATAAGCAGAAACATAATATGAAGAACACAGCAATTTATAATCCTCCAACCCTACTACTGATCACTGGATGTTCGATTTCGTTCTCCTCAGCCGTTTCCTAGATCCGTTAGTTATCTTTTTCCCCTGTCACCAATTTAGATAACTAAAGTTAGAACAAAGTTTTAAAGCTTTAGATTACTAATCCTTTTTAGTCTAATTATTATTTTTATTTAAAACAAAACCCACTTTGACATCCCTGAAGTAAAATAAGATGTATTACAAAACATATATTGTTTGATAAATTATATGAAAAAACACACCCAAAAGTGCAAGCCGAAAAAGAAAGAGTGTAAGTTATATAGATTACCAGTTCGGTTTGCATTTCCGACATAATTTTTGCCTGTCGATCGTTAAAAAGTTGTCGTGAGAAAGTATTAGGGAAGCAAATGTAGACGTGTTAAAAAAAAAGACGTGTTCTTGGTAACAGCATATGTAAATGTAAATGTAAATGCAAATGTTATGACATTGTTACTTTTACCTGCTTTTTTAGTAGCTCATGATTCTCTTTCCTTAACTTTTCAGCTTCAGCTTCAAGCTCCATAGTTTGAAGCTATAAAAGCAAAAAGATAAGATTTGCTGGATTAACGTAATCAAACAATCAAGACGTGTATATATATAAGAAGATGTCAAACTTTTTTTTTACCATCTTTCGAGCTCGTGATCGTGCTGCTGATTCACGGTTCTTTATCTTTCTCCTGTACGTTTTCTCCACTAGTTTCTTCTCCGCGGCAATGCCATTGTTCCTGTTCCTATCCCTCACGCTATTACTTACAGTAGTGGTGAATGGAAATGGTGACACTATTGATGAACCAGCATTAATCTTCGGCATCCCATCTAATACTGGAAATGGCGTAATTTGAGAACATACTTCTACACTCATGGCTCCACCAGGAACTGGTGCAACGCTTTGGACCAAAGTTACGTTATTTTCTTGGTGACTTTGGTCTCCACTTTCCATGTAACTATCTCTTATACCATGAGCATTAACCTGACCACTCGTAAATGCGACGTGTGTTCCATAACCATAACCATGTGGTTTCGACATGTTAGGTTGTTGCGGTTGAAACGGGTTATGTTGTTGTTGTTGTTCTTGTCGCGGTTTATATGCTGAGGTAGACCCATTCACATTTGGATGCAAATAAGAACCATGAACTCTATTAATTGGAACAGTATTAATATTGCCCAACACATCAGAAACCATTGGTTTCTGCTGAAACTCCACATTCAAACTTGTGTTTGGAATACCCGAAATCGATGATGGGTCAAGAATGGCCCCAGCAAGGGTTAAAAAATCTTCCAGAGTGATATCTGCTAAAGTTGGCTGCCTCTGAATCTGAGGAATATTTGTTCTTCCTCCATCATTATGGGTGTGTTCTTCCTCTGTGATATATTTCCAAACTTCATCAACAGTTTTTTGGCTAAGTATTCTAGGCAGAGTTATTGACCCTTGCCTATGTAATCCCTCGTTCACACCGTTAGTTGGAGCTACGCCTTGTGTTCCTTCAGCATTATATATACTCATAAGAAACTCTTCCATGTTCATTGACCCATAATCTTTCCCTAAGTTGTTTTGAATCTGGTCTAGTGTCCTTGAGTATAGTGATCCTTGTTGGCTCAAAGGAGCACTAACCGGTAGTCTGCTCATCGCTCCCCGCGGACCAGTCCCCAAGGTTTTAAAATTCCAGTTATTATCCATTTTGGCAGAATCCAATCAAATGATATCACCTGCTATATGTCAGAGTTTAGTGATGAATATAATTTTTAGAGAAAAAACTTCAATAAGAGAGAAGGTAAAAAAACTTCAATAAGAGAAAAGATGTCTACGGCCTTAGAAAACGATTTTACCTTGAAATGTAAGAGTTTTTGTGATCAGAGCATCGCCGTCCCAGAAACTAACTCTATAGTATCAGATCATAGAAAACAATAAGAAAAATAAGAGTCCAAAACCCATTTGTAAACATAGAGGTAGACCCAAATTTATACAACAAACAAGAATCTTTTTTTCCCAAGATTCAGTGAATCAAAAGGTAACATGCAATAATAAAAAAATCTAATTTTAGTAAGCACTTTAGCCAAATGAAGTAAGAAATCTGGCCATAAACTGCATATCTAAATTAAAAAGACAATATAAGGAACAAATATTCTCACTTCATTATTTTTTGAAACACTTAGATCCTCAAATATTCTCACTTCATTTTATGTTTATTAGTTTTAAAAGTTACTCTGTCAAGATAAGAACGACTTAGATGAGTAGATAATTTAGTAAGTTAAATTTCATACTTTGAACACTACTAAAAAATATTTACCTACTAAAAAATATTTACCTAAATTATATTTTTTCAAAATAAAAGATGATTAAGAAAAAGATCTCACAGCAATCTAATTAATTTTAATATATTTTTAAATATATATCTCTATATATTATTTGAGAATTCAGTATTTTATGTGGCTCACTCTCATTAAATTTCAGAATTTTTAATTACATAAAAACCATTAATGAATTAAAATAATTATATCTATTTGCCATTATTCAAAAATAATTTCATTTCTTTTTTAAATGATTTTTAGCTAACTTTATAATTATAGTTTACTTTTATTTATATTTTACTAAAAGATATATAATAAAAATGAAACAATTACTAAATTTAAAACATATAAATTTTAATACATAAAAATGATTTCATATAAAACGTATATAAAATAAGAAACTTCAAATAACTCTTTGAAATCAATCATCGAGAACACATCTTTTTTTTTAATTTTGATTTAGTGATGTCACATCTCAAATTAATCTTTTCTTTTTGTAACTTACCTCAAATTAATCTTTCACAACACTTTTGGTTCATTCAACTCAGTTAGTATCTAATCGTGGGATACAAATATGTAGTGCTCTTATAGGTAGCTAGCTCGATTGTGCACATACATCCTCATTAATACACAGTAGTGTTAGGAGTTATAACAGAATATATGGATTCATGGTTCTCAACCCAACTTAGATCGCCATCATCTTTGGCCGGGCAAAGGTGAGATATAAGAAGACTTCATCTTGTTTCTTTTATTTGATTGGAGATAATATCCATAGCGGTATTGTTTCAACCACATGCATAATGATATTTTCCATAAAGGTATATTTTTATATTTTTCTTCGAATTAGTTTTATTAAAAGTGGCAAATTGGCTCACATGTCTTGCAATTTATTTATTTCTTACGAGAGGATCCACATGACAATTTCTGACAAAGTTATGGATGCTACGTGAGACATACCCACCAACACCATATTCCTCAACTTTAAGATATTTTTCTTTGAATTTAAGAAGCATATGCATAAACTGTGAAAGTTGCAGCTCTAGTTCGGGATCAAGTCTTATTATGAATTATTTATATAACTTTAGTCCCATTTCAAATTCGAATCTTGACGGTGTCGTCAACTTGTCAAAATGTGGAATTTGGCTATAACTCTCAAAGTGATCATAGTATATAAATATACTAATGGAAGTTCAAAGTTATAGGGCTATATTAGTCTGGCACTAACAATAAACAATAAAAAACTAATAAGTAACTTGATGCAAATAAAAGGTTCACATTACATATGAATCCACTCACATGCGCATATAAAATATTTATAGTTAGGGTTATATGATGAAGACACATGCAACTACTAATCATAGTAAGCTGACTTCTTTTTTAATTTTAGTTACTCAAATTCTATAAACATAACAAAATTCTCCTTGCGTAACCAGCTTCAATGACCTCACCCAGCCACGGGCTTAGAATTTAAGTGATCATGTTTGCAGGACTTTTTCTGAGTGGAACAACCTATACGCCAAGGTACAAATTACTTTTAGAACAATAAACTCGGAACACATATACGATCAAAAACTAACTGGTGTAAGAAATTCACCTGATCAGTACTAGACGATTCACTTATCACTGTCTTCATCTTCTTGGAGCTTCCGTTTTGGCCTTTTGTTACTTCATTGACAAAGTTCTGGTCAGATACTTCTGCTGTGGAACATTAGCCAAACAGGAAAACACTTTTAGTATACAAAACTACAATAAATGCATGAAGAGAGAAATAACTAGAACCTTCTTCTCCCAGGCTGATTTGATCCCGGTCACGTGAATGAGAGGAGCAGCCTTCTCGTAAGATCTGCTTGAGACTCGATGCTGAACCAGAGCTGCATATGACTATCCCCTTTGAGCTAACAACTTGATTTTCAAGCTCGGAACTACCTCTATCTGTTAGGGTCTTTGGTGAAGGCTTATAGTGCTTGATCCATGGACTCCTAAGGAACTCGTGAGAACCACGACCGTGTCTTCCATTGAGACGATACTCAGGCTGCCTCACATTCATCTTCTGCCAGAAACCATCACGAAGAACCTTGAACTAATAAAAATAAATAAATAAAAATAAGACAAGACTAAAAAAATAAAAATCCATTATCATTTCACAACATCGCACATGGAAAAAGACAGAGGAAAGTGTCCTATTCAAACCTGTTCTTCAGACGGTTTTCCACCATCTCCGAACCTTGTCGACGGTCCGACAGTATCCTTGTTGATGATTTTGGAACCGAGCGCACCGAGGGAGTTGTAGAGCTGATCAACGAAGGAAGCTTCCATTGATTTAAGATACAAACTATGCTTCTCGTCGGTCCATTCTGTAGGCTTATCCTCTTTCCCCGCGGAGTACTACAACAAGGAGATATATCAATTATTCAGATCTGAAAAAGACCGGCGAGGAAACAGACATGCAATAACAAAGACAACACAGAAACATGAAATATACCATTGAAGAAGTCGTCTCTTCCTCTACAGAAGAGGAACCGTCGGAGCTTGGGCTATAGTTCTCTCTGTAGTCACCAACCATTTTGGCTATCTATCTATCTATCTTGTTAAGAGTAGAGAGAGAGAAATATCAAGGAGGAGGAGGAGAAGGTGAAAAAGAGAGACGGAAAGACGAAAGAACAATACAGTTGTAGACGCTTTTACACGTGGTAAGGTTGCCACGTCGTCGTCACCGGTCAATTTGGCGGAATGAAACCTCTTTAGATATTTTTTCAAACCAACAAATATCAAAGATATTTTCTTCTAGTGGAAAAATATCTTCCCACCGTCTTTATTTATTATTATTATTCCCTTCTTTTATTTAATTATTTTGGGCAAACCTTTATGTTTCTAATCAATCTTCGTATCTATCCAATGGGATTAGTTCCAACTCATGCCCACATCCTCTCATAATAGCCCATTTTCTGGACGGCATTTTAGAAAGATTATTTATCATTCCCGCTTTTCTAAAAAGTATGCTTTTTTATCTATATGAATAGTTCTGTCGACAGAAAAAAAACTGTGCTAAATCATATATGTGTATTGTTATTATTCTATATTTTAGATTTTTTTTTATCAGCTGATTCACTAATCTTCTTCACTTAATAAAAATACAATAGTATCATACTATTATTCAAAAATAGTTTAGGTGAAAATTTTATAATTTGATTGGCTCATTAATTACAGCAGTGACTAAACTTATACTAAATTAATTGTTAAAAAGTTAAAAATAATCCCACGTACCATGAAAGAGAGTTTAATATACATTAATACAAATGTATAATGTGTTTAGAAAATTTAAAACAACACTAGAGCATTTACCGAAAAACTCAATATTTTCGTAGGGGTTAACACATAGATTTTAAGGAAAAATCAAAAATATGACAATACTGTTTTAATGCAAAGTTGCATCTTGCACTGACATATGATGAATGTCAAAGAGGTTTAGAACTTTTGTTGTCTCCATTTCCTTAGAGAGGGGTTAGTCTACCAATTTAGGAAGTATTATGAACTTTTACTAAATTAATGGATCAAAAATTAAAAAGATGTCAATGTACCATGAAAGAGAGTTTTATATACAATAATACAAATATACAATGTGTTTTGAAATTTTAAAACAAAAATAGAGCATTTACCGAAAAACTCAATATTTTTGTAGTGGTTAACACATAAATTTTGAGAAAAATTCAAAAATATGACAATACTATTTAATGCATAGTTGCATCGTGCAATAACATATGATGAAGGTCAAAGAGGTTTTGAACCTTTGTTGTCTCCGTTTCTCTAGACAATAGCGATTTTATAATGGTTAGTTCACTAATTTGGGGAGTATTGTGAAGTTTTACTAAATTAATTGATAGAAAATTAAAAAGATGTCAATGTACAATGAAAGAGAGTTTAATATACATTAATACAAATGTGGAATTTGTTTAGAAATTTTAAAACAACACTAAAGATCATATGCTTTAGTATAAAGAGCATTTACCAAAAAATTCAATACTTTCATAGGGGTTAACACATAGATTTTGAGAAAAAATTCAAAAATATAAAAATACTGTTTTAATGCATGGTTGCATAATTCACTAACATATGATGAATGTCAAAGTGGTTTGGTACCTTTGTTGTCTCTGTTTATTTAGAGAATATCGATTTTATAGTGGATCATCCACCAATTTAGGGAGTTTTATAAAGTTAATTAATTTCTAAAAAATTAAAACGATTCGCAATTACCATGAAGGGGAGTTTAATATATATTAATACAAATGTAGAATATGTTTAGAAATTTTAAAACAACACAAGAGCATTTACCAAAAAACTCAATATCTTCGTAGGGATTAACACATTGATTTTGAAAAAAACATTCAAAAATATGACAATTATGTTTTAATGCATGGTTGCATCATGCACAAACATATGATGAAGGTTAAAAAAGTTTAGAACCTTTGTTGTCTACGTTTCTTTTTAGAGAATAGCGATTTTATAGTGGATCATCCACAAATTTAGGGAGTTTTATGAAGTTATACTAAATTAATTTCTAAAAAATTAAAACTATTCCCATGTACCATGAAAGAGGTTAATCGGAATTAATACAAATGTAGAATGTGTTTAGAAATTTTAAAACAACACTAGAGTATTTACCGAAAAACTCAATATTTTAGGGGTTAACACATAGATTTAAAGAAAATTTCAAAAATTTGAGAATACTGTTTTAATTCATGGTTGCATCATGCCAAACATATAATGAAGGTTAAAGAGATTTAGAACCTTTGTTGTCTATATTTCTCTGGAGAATAACGATTTTATAGTGGTTGGTCCACCAATTTAGGAAGTCTTATGAACTCTTACTAAATTAATTGATAAAAAATTAAAACAATGCCAATGTACCATGAAAGAGAGTTTAATATACAATAATACAAATGTAGAATGTGTTTTGAAATTTTAAAACAACACTAAAGATCATACGCTTCAGTATATAGAGCATTTGCCAAAATATTCGATACTTTCATAGGGGTTAACACATAGATTTTGAGAAAATTTAAAAAATATAAAAATACTGTTTAATTGTGATTAGTTCACTAATTTAGAGAGTATTGTGAAGTTTTAATAAATTAATTGATAAAAAAATTAAAACGATGCCAATATACAATGAAAGAGATTTCCATATACATTAATGCAAATGTGGAATGTGTTTAGAAATTTTAAACAACATTAAAGATCATAGGCTTCAGTATATTGAGCATTTACCAAAAAAATCAAAAATTTCATAGGGGTTAACACATAGATTTTGAAAAAAAATTCAAAAATATAAAAATGCTGTTTTAATGCATGGTTGCATAATTCACTAACATATGATGAAGGTCAACGTGGTTAGGTACCTTTGCTGTCTCCGATTCTTTAGAGAATAGGGATTTTATAGTGGATCATCCACCAATTTAGGGAGTTTTATGAAGTTATACTAAATTAATTTCTAAAAAATTAAAACAATTCCCAGTTACCATGAAAGAGAGTTTAATATACATTAATACAAATGTAGAATATGTTTTGAAATTTTAAAAAAACATTAGAGCATTTACCGAAAAACTCAATATCTTCGTAGGGGTTAACACATAGATTTTAAGAAATATTAAAAAAATATGACAATACTGTTTTAATGCATGGTTGCATCACGCACAAACATATAATGAAGGTTAAAAAGGTTTGAAACTTTTGTTGGCTCCGTTTCTCTAGAGAATAACGATTTATAATGGTTCATCCACCAATTTTGAGAGTTTTATGACGTTTACTAAATTAATTTCTAAAAAATTAAAACGATTCCTATGTACCATGGAAGAAAGTTTAATATACATTAATACAAATGTAGAATGTGTTTAGAAATTTTAAAATAACACTAGAGCATTTACCGAAAAACTCAATACTTTTGTAGGGGTTTAACACATAGATTTTAAGAAAAATTAAAAAATATGACAATACTATTTTAATTCATAGTTGCATTCTGCACTAACATATTGTGAAGGTCAAAGAGGTTTCAAACCTTTGTTATCTCTGTTTATCTAGAGAATAGCGATTTTATAGTGGTTAGTCCACCAATTTAGGTAGTATTAAGAATTTTTACTAAATTAATTGATAAAAAACTAAAACAATGCCAATGTACCATGAATGGGAGTTTAATATAGAATAATAAAAATTTAGAATGTGTTTTGAAATTTTAAAACAACACTAAAGATCATACGCTTCAGTATATAGAGCATTTGCCAAAAAAATCAATACTTTCATAGGGGTTAACACATAGATTTTGAGAAAAATTCAAAAATATGAAAATAATGTTTTAATGCATGGTTGCATAATGCACTAACATATGATGAAGGTCAACTTGGTTTGGTACTTTTGTTGTCTCCGTTTCTTTAGATAAAAGTGATTTTATAGTGGATCATCCACCAATTTAGGGAGTTTTATGAAGTTATACTAAATTAATTTCTAAAAAATTAAAAGGATTCTCATGTACCAATGAAATAGTTTAATATAAATTAATACAAATGTAGAATGTGTTTAGAAATTTTAAAACAACACTAGAGAATTTACCGAAACATTCAATATTTTCATAGGGATTAACACGTAGATTTTGAGAAAAATTCAAAAATTTGAGAATGCTGTTTTAATTCATGGCTGCATCATTAACAAACATATAATGAAGGGTAAAGACGTTTAGAACCTTTTTTTGTCTGCATTTCTCTGGAGAATAACGATTTTATAGTGGTTAGTCCACCAATTTATGTAGTATTATGAACTTTTACTAAGTTATTTGATAAAAAAATTAAAATGATGCCCATATACCTTGAAAGATAGTTTAATATACATTAATATAAATGTTGATTGTGTTTATAAATTTTTAAATAACACCAACGCATTTACCGAAAAACTCAATATTTTCGTAGGGGTTAACACGTATATTTTGAGAAAAATTCAAAAATATGAGAATACTATTTTAATGCATAGTTGCATCCTGCACTAAAATATGATGAACGTCAAAGAGGTTTGAAACCTTTGTTGGCTCCGTTTCTCTAAAGAATAACTATTTATAATGGTTCATCCACCAATTTTGGGAGTTTTATGAAGTTTACTAAATTAATTTCTAAAAAATTAAAAATATTTATATGTACCATGGAAGAGAGTTTAATATATATTAATACAAATATAGAATGTGTTTAGAAATTTTAAAATAAGACTAGAGCATTTACCGAAAAATCAATATTTTCGTAGGGGTTAACATATATATTTTGAGAAAAATTCAAAAATATGAAAATATTATATTAATGGATAGTTGCATCATGCACTAACATATGATGAATGTCGAAAAGGTTTGGAACCTTTATTTTCTCCATTTCTCTGGAGAATTGCGATTTTATAGTGGTTAGTCCACCAATTTAAGAAGTATTATTAACTTTTACAAAATTAATTGAAAAAAAAAAAAAACGATGCCCATGTACCATGAAAGATAGTTTAATATACATTAATATAAATGTAGACTGTGTTTAGAAAATTTTAAACAACACTAATAATCATATGCTTGAGTACATAGAGAATTTACCAAAAAATTCAATATTTTGTAGGGGTTAACATATAGATTTTGAAAAAAATTCAAAAATATGACAATACTATTTTAATGCATGGTTGCATCATGCACAAACATATGATGAAGGTTAAAAATGTTTAGAACCTTTGTTGGCTCCGTTTCTCTAGAGAATAACGATTTATAATGGTTCATCCATCAATTTTGGGAGTTTTACGAAGTTTACTAAATTAATTTCAAAAAAATTAAAACGATTACTATGTACCATGGAAGAGAGTTTAATAAACATTAATATACATGTGGAATGTGTTTAAAAATTTTAAAATTACACTAGAGAATTTACCGAAAAACTCAATATTTTCGTAGGGGTTAACACATAGATTTTGAAAAAAATTCAAAAATATGAAATTACTGTTTTAATGCATAGTTGAATCTTGCACTAAAATATGATGAATATCGAAGAGGTTTGGAACCTTTGTTGTCTCCATTTCTTTGGAGAATTGCGATTTTATAGTCCACCAATTTATGAACTATTATTAACTTTTACTAAATTAATTGATAAAAAATTAAAACTATGCCCATGTACCATGAAAGATAGTTTAATATACATTAATATAAATGTATATTGTGTTTAAAAATTTTAAAACAAAAAAATAATGATCATAAGCTCCAGTATACAGAGCATTTATCAAAAAATTCAATATTTTTGTAGGGGTTAACACATAGATTTTGAGAAAAATTCAAAACTATGACAATACTATTTTAATGCATAGTTGCATCGTGCACTAACATATGATAATGTCAAAAAAGTTTGGAACCTTCGTCTTCGTTTCTCTAGATAATAACGATTTTATAGTGATTAGTTCAGTAATTTAGGGAGTATTGTGAAGTTTTAAGAAATTAATTGATAAAAAATTAAAACGATGCAAATGCACAATGAAAGAGAGTTTCATATACATTAATACAAATTTGGAATGTGTTTAGAATTTTTAAAACAACATTAAAGATCATAGGCTTCAGTATATAGAGTATTTACCAAAAAATTCAATACTTCCATAGGGGGTTAACACATAGATTTTGAGAAAAATTCAAAAATATGAAAGTACTGCTTTAATGCATGGTTGCATCATGCACTAACATATGATTAAGGTCGGAGTGGTTTGGTACCTTTGTTGTCTTCGTTTCTTTAGAGAATAGCGATTTTATAGTAGATCATTCACCAATTTAGGGAGTTTTATGAAGTTATACTAAATTAATTTCTAAAAAAATTAAAACGATTCAAAATTAACATGAAAGAGATTTTAATATACATTAATACAAATGTAGAATATGTTTAGAAATTTTAAAACAACACTAGAACATTTACCGAAAAACTCAATATTTTCGTAGGGGTTAACACATAGATTTTAGGGAAAAAATCAAAAATATGACAATGCTGTTTTAATGCATGGTTGCATCATGAAAAAACATATGATGAAGGTTAAAAAGATTTGGAACCTATGTTGGCTCTGTTTCTCTAGAGAATAAAGATTTATAATGGTTCATCCAACAATTTTGGGAGTTTTATGAAGTTTACTAAATTAATTTCTAAAAAATTAAAATGATTCCTATGTACCATAAAATAGAGTTTAATATAAATTAATACACATGTAGAATGTGTTTAGAAATTTTAATATAACCCTAGAGCATTTATCGAAAAACTCAATATTTTTGTAGGGGTTAACATATAGATTTTGAGAAAAATTCAAAAATATGAAAATACTGTTTGAATGTATAGTTGCATCCTGTACTAACATATGATGAATGTCGAAGAGGTTTGGAAACTTTGTTGTCTCTATTTCTTTGGAGAATTACGATTTTATAGTGGTTAGTCCACCAATTTAGGAAGTATTATTAACTTTTACTATATTAATTGATAAAAAATTAAAACGAAGGCCATGTACCATGAAAGATAGTTTAATATACATTAATATAAATGTAGATTGTGTTTAGAAATTTTAAAACAACATTAACGATCATAGGCTCCAGTACATCGAACATGTACCGAAAAACTCAATATTTTTGTAAGGGTTAACACATAAATTTTGAGAAAAATTTAAAAAATGACAATACTATTTTAATGCATAGGTGCATCATGCACTAACATATGATGAAGTTCAAAGAGGTTTGGAAATTTTGTTGTCTCTGTTTCTCTAGACAGTAGCGATTTTATTGTGGTTGGTTTACTAATTTAGGGAATATTGTGAAGTTTTACTAAATTAACTGATAAAAAATTAAAATGATGCCCATGTACCATGAAATAGAGTTTGATATACATTAATACAAATGTAGAATGTGAGTATAAATTTTAAAACAACACTAAATATCATAGCCTTCAGTGTATAGAGCATTTACCGAAAAACTCAATATTTTTGTAGGGGTTTAACACATAGATTTTAAGAAAAATTAAACAAAATATGACAATACTTTTTTAATGCATAGTTGTATCCTGCACTAACATATTTTGAAGGTCAAAGAGGTTTGGAACCTTTGTTATCTCCATTTATCTAAATAATAGCAATTTTATAGTGTTTAGTCCACCAATTTAGGTAGTATTATGAACTTTTACTAAATTAATTGATAAAAAAAAATAAAACAATGCCAATGTACCATGAAAGAGAGTTTAATATATAATAATACAAATGTAGAACATGTTTTGAAATTGTAAAACAACACTAAAGATCATACGCTTCAGTATATAGAGCATTTGCCAAAAAATTGGATACTTTCATACGGGTTAGCTAACACATAGATTTTGAGAAAAATTCAAAAATATGAAAATATTATTTTAATGCATGGTTGCATAATGCACTAACATATGATGAAGGTCAACTTGTTTGGTACCTTTGTTGTCTACATCTCTCTGGAGAATATCGATTTTATAGTTGTTAGTCCACCAATTTAGGAAGTATTATGAACTTTTACTAAATTAATTGATAAAAAATTAAAACTATGCACATATACCAAGAAATATAGTTTAATAAACATTAATATAAATGTAGATTGTGTTTAGAAATTTTAAAATAACACTAGAGCATTTACCGAAATACTCAATATTTTCGTAGGGGTTAACACATAGATTTTGAAAAAAATTCAAAAATATAAGAATACTATTTTAATGCATAGTTGCATCCTGAAATTACATATGATGAATGTCAAAGAGTTTTGGAACCTTTGTTGTCTCCATTTTCGGGAGAATAAATATTTTATAGTGGTTATTAGTCCACCAATTTAGTAAGTATTATGAAGTTTTACTAAATTAATTGATAAAAAATTAAAACGATGTCCATGTACCATGAAATATAGTTTAATATACATTATTATAAATCTAGAATGTGTTTAGAAATTTTAAAACAACACTAATGATCATAGGCTCCTCCAGTACATAGAGCATTTACCGAAAATCTCAATATTTATAGGGGTTAACACATAGATTTTATGAAAAATTCAAAAATATGACAATACTATTTTAATGCATAGTTTCATCGTGCACTAACATATGTAAAGGTCAAAGAGGTTTGGAACATTTGTTGTCTCCGTTTCTCCAGAAAATAGCGATTTTATAGTGGTTAGCTCACTAATTTAGGGAGCATTGTGAAGTTTTACTAAATTAATTGATAAAAAATTTAAAATTATGTCCATGTACCATGAAGTAGATTTTGATATGCATTAATACAATTGTAGAATGTGAGTAGAAATTTTAAAACAACACTAAATATCATTGGCTTCAGTGTATAGAGCATTTACCGAAAACTCAATATTTTTGTAGGGGTTAACACGTAGATTTTGAAAAAAATTCAAAAATATGTCAATATTGTTTTAATGCATGTTTGCATAATGCACTAACATATGATGAAGGTCAACTTGGTTTGGTACCTTTGTTGTCTACGTTTCTTTAGATAAAAGCGATTTTATAGTGGATCATCCCCCAATTTAGGGAGTTTTATGAAGTTATACTAAATTAATATCTAAAAAAATTAAACAATTCTCATGTACCAAGAAAGAGTTTAATATAAATTAATACAAATGTAGAATGTGTTTAGAAATTTTAAAACAACACTACAACATTTACCGAAAAACTCAATATTTTCGTAAGGGTTAACACGTAGATTTTGAGAAACATTCTAAAATTTGAGAATACTGTCTTAATTCATGGTTGCGTCATTCACAAACATATAATGAAGGTTAAAGAGGTTTAGAACCCTTGTTGTCTTCATTTCTCTGGAGAATAACGATTTTATAGTGGTTAGTCCACCAATTTATGTAGTATTATGAACTTTTATTAAATTATTTGATAAAAAATTAAAATGATCCCCATATACCTTGAAAGATAGTTTAATATACATTAATATAAATGTAGATTGTGTTTAGAAATTTTAAAACAACACCAGCGCATTTACCGAAAAACTCAATATTTTCGTAGGGGTTAACACATATATTTTGAGAAAAATTCAAAAATATGAGAATACTATTTTAATGCATAGTTGCATCCTGCACTAAAATATGATGAACGTCAAAGAAGTTTGGAACCTTTGTTGGCTCCGTTTCTCTAGAAAATAACGATTTATAATGGTTCATCCACCAATTTTGGGAGGTTTATGAAGTTTACTAAATTAATTTATAAAAATTAAAAATATTCCTATGTAACATGGAAGAGAGTTTAATATATATTAATACAAATATAGAATGTGTTTAGAAATTTTAAAATAAGACTAGAGCATTTACCGAAAAAATCAATATTTTCGTAGGGGTTAACATATAGATTTTGAAAAAAATTCAAAAATATGAAAATATTGTATTAATGCATAGTTGCATCATGCACTAACATATGATGAATGTCGAAAAGGTTTGGAACCTTTATTGTATCTATTTCTCTGGAGATTTGCGATTTTATAGTGGTTAGTCCACCAATTTAGGAAGTATTATTAGCTTTTACAAAATTAATTGAAAAAAAAACGATGCCCCATGTACAATGAAAGATAGTTTAATATACATTAATATAAATGTAAATGTAGATTGTGTTTAGAAAATTTAAAACAACATTAATAATCATATGCTTGAGTACATAGAGCATTTACCAAAAAATTTAATATTTTGTAGGGGTTAACATATAGATTTTGAGAAAATTTAAAAATATGACAATACTATTTTAATGCATGGTTCCATCATGCACAAACATATGATGAAGGTTAAAAAGGTTTGGAACCTTTGTTGGCTCCGTTTTTCTAAAGAATAACGATTTATAATGGTTCATCTATCAATTTTGGGAGTTTTACGAAGTTTACTAAATTAATTTCAAAAAAATTAAAACGATTCCTATGTACCATGGAAGAGAGTTTAATAAACATTAATACACATGTAGAATGTGTTTAAAATTTTTAAAAATTACACTAGAGAATTTACCGAAAAAACTCAATATTTTCGTACGGGTTAACACATAGATTTTGAAAAAAATTCAAAAATATTAAATTACTTTTTTAATGCATAGTTGCATCCTGCGCTAAAATATGATGAATATCGAAGAGGTTTGGAACCTTTGTTGTCTCCATTTCTTTGGAGAATTACGATTATATAGTCCACCAATTTATGAAGTATTATTAACTTATACTAAATTAATTGATAAAAAATTAAAACGATGTTCATGTACCTTAAAAGATAGTTTAATATACATTAATATAAATGTAGATTGTGTTTAGAAATTTTAAAACAAAAATAATGATCATAAGCTCCAGTATACAGAGCATTTACCAAAACATTCAATATTTTTGTAGGGGTTAACACATAGATTTTGAGAAAAATTCAAAAATATGACAATACTATTTTAATGCATAGTTGCATCTTGCACTAACATATGATAAGGTCAAAAATGTTTAGAACTTTTGTTGTCTTTGTTTCTCTAGATAATAACGATTTTATAGTGATTAGTACAGTAATTTAGGGAGTATTGTGAAGTTTTAAGAAATTAATTGATAAAAAATTAAAACGATGCAAATGCACAATGAAATAGATTTTCATATACATTAATACAAATGTGGAATGTGTTTAGAATTTTTAAAACAACATTAAAGATCATAGGCTTCAGTACCAAAAAATTCAATACTTTCATAGGGGTTAACACATAGATTTTGAGAAAAATTCAAAAATATGAAAGTACTGTTTTAATACATGGTTGCATCATGCACTAACATATGATTAAGGTCGGAGTGGTTTGGTACCTTTGTTGTCTTCGTTTCTTTAGAGAATAGCGATTTTATAGTAGATTATTCACCAATTTAGGGAGTTTTATGAAGTTATACTAAATTAATTTCTAAAAAATTAAAACGATTCAAAATTACCATGAAAGATATTTTAATATACATTAATATAAATGTAGAATATGTTTAGAAATTTTAAAACAACACTAGAGCATGTACCGAAAAACTCAATATTTTCGTAGGGGTTAACACATAGATTTTGGGGAAAAAAAATCAAAAATATGACAATATTGTTTTAATGCATGATTGCATCATGAAAAAACATATGATGAAGGTTAAAAAGGTTTGGAACCTTTGTTGGCTCCGTTTCTCTAGAGAATAAAGATTTATAATGGTTCATCCACCAATTTTGGGAGTTTTATGAAGTTTACTAAATTAATTTCTAAAAAATTAATACGATTCCTATGTATCATAGAAGAGAGTTTAATATAAATTAATACACATGTAGAATGTGTTTAGAAATTTTAAAATAACACTAGAGCATTTACCGAAAAACTCAATATTTTCGTAGGGGTTAACACATAGATTTTGAGAAAAATTCAAAAATATGAAAATACTGTTTAAATGTATAGTTGCATCATGTACTAAGATATGATGAATGTCGAAGAGGTTTGGAACCTTTGTTGTCTCTATTTCTTTGGAGAATTGCGATTTTATAGTGGTTAGTCCACCAATTTAAGAAGTCTTATGAACTCTTACTAAATTAATTGATAAAAAATTAAAACGAAGGCCATGTACCATGAAAGATAGTTTAATATACATTAATATAAATTTAGATTGTGTTTAAAATTTTTAAAACAACATTAATGATCATCGGCTCCAGTACATAGAACATGTATCGAAAAACTCAATATTTTTGTCAGGGTTAACACATAGATTTTGAGAAAAATTCAAAAAATGACAATACTATTTTAATGAATAGGTGCATCGTGCACTAACATATGATGAAATTCAAAGAGGTTTGGAAATTTTGTTGTCTCTGTTTCTCTAGACAATAGCGATTTTTTAATGGTTGGTTCACTAATTTAGGGAGTATTGTGAAGTTTTACTAAATTAACTGATAAAAAAATTAAAATGATGCCTATGTACTATGAAATAGAGTTTGATATACATTAATACAAATGTAGAATGTGAGTAGAAATTTTAAAACAACACTAAATATCATAGGCTTCAGTGTATAGAGCATTTACCGAAAAACTCAATATTTTTGTAGGGGTTTAACACATAGATTTTAAGAAAAATTAAACAAAATATGACAATACTTTTTTTAATGCATAGTTGTATCCTGCACTAACATATTTTTAAGATCAAAGAAGTTTGAAACCTTTGTTATCTCCATTTATCTAAATAATAGCGATTTTATAGTTCTTAGTCCACCAATTTAGGTAGTATTATGAACTTTTACTAAATTAATTGATAAAAAAATAAAACAATGCCAATGTACCATGAAAGAGAGTTTAATATATAATAATACAAATGTAGAATGTGTTTTGAAATTTTAAAACAACACTAAAGATCATACGCTTCAGTATATAGAGCATTTGCCAAAAAATTGGATACTTTCATACGGGTTAGTTAACACATAGATTTTGAGAAATATTCAAAAATATGAAAATATTATTTTAATGCATGGTTGCATATAGCACTAACATATGATCAAGGTCAACTTGGTTTGGTACCTTTGTTGTCTCCATCTCTCTGGAGAATATCGATTTTATAGTGGCTAGTCCACCAATTTAGAAAGTATTATGAACTTTTACTAAATTAATTGATAAAAAATTAAAACGATGCTCATATACCAAGAAAGATAGTTTAATATACATTAATAAATGTAGATTGTGTTTAGAAATTTTAAAATAACACTAGAGCATTTACCGAAATACTCAATATTTTTGTAGGGGTTAACACATAGATTTTGAAAAAAAATCAAAAATCTAAGAATACTATTTTAATGCATAGTTGCATCCTGAAATTACACATGATGAATGTCAAAGAATTTTGGAACCTTTGTTGTCTCCATTTTCGGGAGAATAACGATTTTATAGTGGTTATTAGTCCACCAATTTAGTAAGTATTATGAAGTTTTACTAAATTAATTGATAAAAAATTAAAACGATGCCGATGTACCATGAAATATAGTTTAATATACATTATTATAAATCTAGAATGTGTTTAGAAATTTTAAAACAACACTAATGATCATAGGCTCCTCCAGTACATAGAACATTTACCGAAAATCTCAATATTTATAGGGGTTAACACATAGATTTTATAAAAAATTCAAAAATATGACAATACTATTTTAATGCATAGTTGCATCGTGCACTAACATATGATGAAGGTCAAAGAGGTTTGTAACATTTGTTGTCTCCGTTTCTCTAGAAAATAGCGATTTTATAGTGGTTAGTTCACTAATTTAGGGAGTATTGTGAAGTTTTACTAAATTAATTGATAAAAAATTTAAAATTATGTCCATGTACCATGAAGTAGATTTTGATATGCATTAATATAATTGTAGAATGTGAGTAGAGATTTTAAAACAACACTAAATATCATTGGCTTCAGTGTATAGAGCATTTACCGAAAACTTAATATTTTTGTAGGGGTTAACACGTAGATTTTGAGAAAAATTCAAAAATATGACAATATTGTTTTAATGCATAGTTTCATCCTGCACTAACATATTGTGAAGGTCAAAGAGTTTTGAAACCTTTGTTTTCTCCGTTTAACTAGAGAATAACGATTTTATAGTGATTAGTCCACCAATTTAGGTAGTATTATGAACTTTTACTAAATTAACTGATAAAAAATTAAAACAATTCTAATGAGTTTAATATACAAGAATTCAAATGTAAAATATGTTTTGAAATTTTGAAACAACACTAAAGATCATAGGCTTCAGTATATAGAGCATTTGCCAAAAAATTCAATACTTTCATAGGGGTTAACACATAGATTTTGAGAAAAATTCAAAAATATAAAAATACTGTTTTAATGCATGGTTGTATAGTGCACTAACATATGATGAAAGTCAACGTGGTTTGGTACCTTTGTTGTCTCCGTTTCTCTAGAAAATAGCGATTTCATAGTGGATCATCCACCAATTTAGGGAGATTTATGAAGTTATAATAGATTAATTTCTAAAAAATTAAAACGATTATCATGTACCATGAAAGAGAGTTTAATATACATTAATACAAATGTATAATGTGTTTAAAATTTTTAAAACAACACTAGAGCATTCACCGAAAAACTTAATATTTTTTTAGGGGTTAACACATAGATTTTTGAGAAAAATTAAAATAATATGAAAATATTGTTTAAATGCATAGTTACATCATGCACTAACATATGATGAAGGTCAAAGAGGTTTGGAAACTGTGTTAGAATATCGATTTTATAGTGGTTAGACCACCAATTTAGGGAGTATCATAAAGTTTTACTAATTACTTGATAATAATTAAAACGATTTCCATGTACCATGAAAGAGTTTAATATACATTAATACAAATGTAGAATGTGCTTAGAGATTTTAAAACATCACTAGAACATTTACCGAAAAAACTCAATATTTTCGTAGGGGTTAACACATAGATTTTGAGAAAAATTCAAAACTTGAAAATACTGTTTTAATTCATTGTTGCATCATGCACAAACATATAATGAAAGTTAAAGAGGTTTAGAACTTTTATTATCTATATTTCTCTGGAGAATAGTGATTTTATATCAGTTAGTCCACCAATTTAGGAAGTCTTATGAACTTTTATTAAATTAATTGATAAAAAATTAAAACAATGCCAATGTACCATGAAAGAGAGTTTAATATACAATAATACAAATATAGAACGTGTTTTGAAATTTTAAAACAACACTAAAGATCATACGTTCAGTATATAGAGCATTTGCCAAAACATTCGATACTTTCATAAGGGTTGTTAACACATAGATTTTGAGAAAAATTCAAAAATATGAAAATACTGTTTTAATGCATGGTTGCATAATTCACTAACATATGATGAAGTTCAACGTGGTTTTGTTATTTTAGATACTTTTCGAATTAAATTTAAATAAAAATAAATACAAAATAGGAAGGGGTCATTATAGAATTTTTGATATCTATGTGTGTCATGACAGAATTTGATTCTTAATAATATGAATCTTTGAAGAGATTCTATGCTGTCTGAATATTATATACAAATCTGCAAGTGTGTGCGCGTCAATGGCTTTTATTTCCATCGAGTGAAATCAACAAAAAGTCATACATGGAAAAGTTTGCCTGACTCATCTCAAGAAGTCTGTATTGTTATTGGGGTAAGTAACAGAATAACAAAATCAAATAAATATTTTGAAGAAAAGAAAAACAAAAACAAAAGATTTTCACTTGTGAGACTTCTTCCTTGACAAGAACATGAGAACCTTTGGCAGCAAAGAAAGTTTCTTCTTCTTCTTTTTCTTTGTTTCAGGGGTCACATTATTGTTATCAATGTTGCTGCTGGTCCCTTGTTCACCGAACGCAAACGTGCTTGACCTCGTCGGGCTCTTCTCAGGCTCCATACCTTCTTCTGTTCTTCTCTTCCCATTCTCTGACCTCCATTTTCTCAACTCTTGCTCCATACTCAACTTCCCATCTCTAGCCTTTTCGGCTTTTCCCATAGCCGCTTTTAGTTCTCCTTTCCGCACGCTCATCTCTCTATTCACTTCCTCTAGTTTCTCCAAGATTCTCGACTCTTCCTCTTTAGCCACTTCTATCTGGGATACAATCTGCGATAGCTTTGTGTTTGCCTCTTCCTCTGACTCGTGTGCCTGCTTGCTCAGCTCGTAGTATTCTTCTACAGAGATAATGATGCTTCTCGGGGAATTACTCATCTCTTCAAATCTCTGTGAAGACTCAGTCTCCTGCAGAGCTTTTATAGCAGCCAAGGCCAACTTCTCCGAAGCTCTAGCAGCCTCCATTTCTTTTTTCGCCTCGGTTAACCTGTTCTCTATCGTAGACATTCCGGTTTTAGCTTGTTCAGACAACTCCTCAGCCATTCTAAGCTCGTCTCTAGCAGCTGCGGCTAAGAGCTTCGCATCCTCTGCCTCTTTCATCGCCTCCTCAAACTTATTGGATGTGTCCATCAGCTCCTCTCTTGCTTCCTCATCTGATGTCCGGACCAAACCCCCCGCCGTACTTTGTCTCTCCTTAGTTTCTGCTAGATCCTGTCTCTCCCTTGCGAGCTCGGACTGCAATGATCCAGCTATTATCTTCAATGCTTTCACCTCGGAAGCTGCTTTCTCAATGTTGGATTTGACTTCTTCGAGCTCTCTCTTTGCAGAATCAACAGCCGCATGTATGTTATCGTCATTACCCATCCTGGTCGAACTCTCAGTGAAAGCTGCTAACTCAGCTCTCAGATCATACTCAAGAGCAGAAGCAGCGTCTAGCCTTGTTTTCATATCATCAGCGGCGCGAGTCTCTTGGTTAAGCCTCTCGATATCATCTTCCACCATCTTCAGTTCCTTTTCCCAGTTGTACATGTCTTGGTCCCGACCCATCGCTGCACCGAACCTCTTCTCTTCCGCTTCGAGATGAGCAGTGTGCGCAGATTCCAACGACTCCTTGGTGGCTATGAGCTCTATACTCAACCCATCCATTTCTCTCTCGATCTCTTTAGCTTCCTTCACAGCAGCTTCAGCTCTCTCCGCAGCCAAATCTTTTTCCCTCAACATATCTTCGTATTCATTACAAACCATTTCAATCTCTTCTCTCACGGACCGCAGCTCACAAGTGGCAGACTCCTGTCGCGCTTTAGCTACCTCGAGCTGTGCTTTAACGGCAACGCTTGCCTCGTTAGCTACACCTTTCTCCATCTCCTCAACGCGCATCTGCGCGAGCTCGGAGTCCTGTTTGGCCTGCTGCTCTTCTAATTGGGCTTTCTCTAGCTCGAGCTTGAGCTCCTCAATGAGTCCCTTTGTGGTCTCTAGTTCTCTCAACGCATCGTGTTTGGCCTCTTCAGCTAACTCAGATTCTCTCTTATACTCGGGCAGTGCTTCTTGTATCTTCTCAAGCTCTTCATCAACCATCTTCCTTCTCTGAATAAAAAAAAAAACAACAACAATCAATCCACGTGTAATAATAAATAATAATAACAAAAGCTTTTCTGAACCTCTATTGTCTGAATCTTATGAGCTTTCCAGTCAGTAATCCCACCGAACTTTGAAACAGCGTCCTTGACAGATTCGAAAGGGGAAGCGGTATCAATCAATCCAAAACGAGGCGATTCCACAGATCTCTGATAAACAAAAGCGCGAGGAGAAGCAGGGACACGTAGACGAGGGGAGAAGGGCAAGATCCTGGCATCTTCGATTCTTGAACCCTCCTCCTCTGAGAAGGAATCTTGATGGCTTATCATCACCCTCGGTGCCACGTAAACCTCAGGAGATTCAAAGACTGGTTGATTCGAATCCGACAAATCTTGAAATGGGTTATGCAAATCTCCTTCTCCATCGTCCAAGTTGAAGAAGATGTCTTCTTCGTTGGTGCTTTTCCTCATCGGTGCTTCTTCATCTTCGCCAATGGCGTTGAGGAATATATTAAGGTCGTCTGAATCTTTATCATCATCCGCCGACATTGTTAACAACAAGAGTCTTCTTCAGATCATGCAAAACTGAAATCACATATTGGTCAAACAAACTCAAATTCGTGTTCATCGGATTATATATTAAATAAATAAACAGATAATCAAATCAATTAGTCATTAAAAACAACAATGCGAGGATGAGTTTCGGACATGTGAGTTTGTAAATGTCGTCGTACCTTTTAATCTGACAGAAGCGAAGCGAAGCGAGGCTTTGGATTTTGGAAAGACGAAATAAATGATCTTTGATTTTGCAAGTTAATGTTAAAAGAGTTGCAACATTCGATTTGAAAGATTGAGAAAAAAAAAAAAATTAAGAAGGCGATGTGACCCAAGCATTAAAAAATAGAACAAGGGACAAACGGTGTCTCTCTCTCTCTCCGTTTCTTGTTTTCTGTTTTTTCCTTTCAACGTTTTTTCCCAGAAAATAAATGTCGCTCGTCAACTAAAGAACTAGTGGCATTTCATTTTTCTTTCTTTTGTGAATCCTTTTATCACTACAACAATAAAACTAAAGTTTTTAATATAAATAATTTATAATATATGTAATAATATGTATTTAAAAATGTAAAAATTCAAAAATATATTATGTTTGTAGGAAAATAAAAATCTTAAATATATTAATAATTTATATATTATTATTTATCATATATTTAGTAACAGACGATAAATCTTTGATTATTTATAAGAGAAGAGATGAAATTTTAAGACGATAGATGTTTGGCGAATAGTAATGGATGTATTCTTTTCGCAAAATACTTTTACTCTAATTTATTTTCTTGTCATGTATAAATACTGTACTGTCATCCCGATTCAAATCATTAACCGTCTAATGGTAACACGCAGGACAACTATGGTGCGACTATAATAATCACCAAAAAAAATTATATATATATATATATATTTATATAGGTATATGTAGAGATTTTTGTTGTTATTTAAGGGCATCTCTAATCCTACTCTATTTTTCACTCTAAAATAGAGTTTAGAGTAAAAATGCTCTAATAGTACTTTATTTCTCACTCTATAATAGAGTGAAAAATAAGTTTACTCCAATTATAGAGTAATTTATTTTTTGTTTGTTCATCACTCTATTTTCTACTCTAAAATAGAGTTCTATTGGAGCAAACTCAAACTCTATTATAGAGTTGTTCTATTTTAGAGTAAAAAATAGAGAAACCATTAGAGATGGTCTAAGCAGTGAAGTGGAAATTAAAAGAGATGTAATTGCGGTTAGTGGAGAACATTTCTGTAATTGATCTCCAAGTTGGGTGGAAACACGAATGATTTTTAACTAATTATTGAATAGTAATCAAATAGACCAAACTAATAAGCTAAACTGAAAAAAAAATCAGAAAAGTTGGGATGAGTACGAAACGAAACCCCACCGAAGCAAAACAAAAAAAATTAATGTCCGGCGGCAATAATTAATTAACGATGCTTTTGATCTCTGTCTCCTTTGGATCATTCTTACAGAATATACCCTTCTTCTCTCCTTAACCATTTCCTCACTTTCGGTTCTGTGATTTGATTTTTCTTTTCCCTTTCTTCTTCTTCAAATATGATTGATCGATCCGTATGATCATGAATCAAGTCTGGTGAACTGGGTTCTCACGATCATTCGCGATCTTCCAAAAATCGATTTTTTTGACTTTTAATTCATAAAAAATGAACGCAGTGGGTAGGATCGGGAGCTACATCTACCGAGGCGTAGGCACGGTGTCAGGACCGTTCCACCCATTCGGTGGGGCCATCGACATTATCGTGGTGGAGCAACCGGACGGCACATTCAAATCGTCACCTTGGTACGTCAGATTCGGTAAGTTTCAAGGGGTTTTGAAGAACAGGCGGAATCTGATAAAGATCGAGGTGAACGGTGTTGATTCAGGGTTCACTATGTATCTAGCTCATACAGGCCAAGCTTACTTCCTCAGACAAGTTGAAGATGTGCTGGGAGAAGTCTACACTTTGTCTTCGGGCGACGAAGCCGAGACTAGTAGGAGAAAGAGTAGTAGTAGTAGTAGTGATGGTGTTGATAAGAAGATTAAGATACCGTTGAAGTCTAAGAGCTGTAACTATGATGGTGTTGTTGGTGGGAAGCCTGGGATTCTAGGGTTTGTGTTTGGTGGTAGATCGGTTAAGGTAGATGATGGTGTCACCTCCATGGAGCGTGCTGAGATTGCTGCTGATCTTTTGGATGTTAAGTGGTCTACAAACATCGATACCCGCAAGTGCGTTAAAGGCAAAGCTTCAAAGTCTTTTGATTCGATATTGGAAACTCCGCTCGTTGCGTCTCCTACGTTGCAGTATCTTGATGAGAAAGAGCAGGATTGTTTTCGTGAAAGCAGCAACAATGTGGTGGAAGATGATGATGATTATTCACTTCTTCTTGTTGAGAATGGTTCGAGTACTGTGTTCTCTGTTACTACTAGTCAAGGGAGTGGGAATGTCGAACCGCCGCCACTTGCACAGGTTAGTTTGTCATTTTACAATAGGTAGATTAGTAGCTTTTGAAGTAAAACTATATAACGTATCTTGTATCTCTACTAGGATTCTGTTAATTTGGATTCTAAGCAACAAGTCTTAGGTGTTCCTGAATACCAAGCGGATAAAACAAGCCTTCAAGAAGGGAGCAGCACTGGCTCTCTAGTTCAAGATGATTTTGAAAAGACTCAGCCTACAAATGGAGCAACCGTCCAGCAGCCGGAGGTTGAGGAGGAACAGTTTTCCTTCAGCGATATTGGCGATTGCAAATCTGCTGAGACTAGTTCTCAAGAGTCAAGTTTTCTTCATACAGTAAAAGTTGAGATTTATGATGAAAATGAAATTAGTCCTGAAAACGGCGTGGAGGTGTTGTCAGAGCCGATTGAGATAGAGAGGAAAAAGGATATCTCTGGAGAAGAAATGGAGCGGTTGGCAGAATCATTACCGATTATGCGGCTTCACAACAACAATGATATCGATGCCGGTCCTTGTCGTCAGCCCATGAGCCAGTCATTTGATCCAAGTTCCAATACTTTGAAGCCGAGCTCGAGGGGTAGCCCAAGCTTAAAGGCATTCGAACATGTTATCACTAATCCTGAAGTGGGTAAGGAAATATAACTTACCTTTTTTTCACTCTCTCCCCAAATAGTATAGTCTAACTTTGCCTATATCCATTCTCAGTCGAGCTCTCTCTGTGCAAGCATTTATTACGTGAAGGAATGGGAGCAGAAGCGGCTTCTCAGGCCTTCAATTCCGAAAAATTAGATATGGAGAAATTTGCTTCTTTGGGACCATCAGTCTTGGAGAATGATATGCTTATAGTGAAGATTGGTGGATGCTATTTTCCATGGGATGCAGCAGCTCCTATTATCTTAGGAGCTGTTTCATTCGGGACTTCTCAAGTATTTGAGCCCAAGGGCATGATAGTTGTTGACCGAAATGAGAAACCTGATGATGCTGTGTTAGCTCCCAGCGGTGGAAGCTGGAACCTTTGGCCTTTCTCTCAACGACGATCAAGGAATGATAGCGAAGCTTCTTCTAAGGATGCTGCTGAACGTGAGGAGAAGAAACAAGAGAAGTCGTCGCCAAGACCAGTGAAGAAGACAGTCAGGGCATTAACTCCAACTTCTGAGCAATTGGCTTCGCTGAATCTGAAAGAAGGAATGAATACAGTGAATTTCACTTTCTCCACCAATATTGTGGGTACACAACAGGTCATTTTATCCTCTCTTTTTTTTTTTCCTACGACACGTTTGTCATATAACTGTTAGTTAGGACAGTTTCAACTCGGTGTTCACAAACTCATTAATTCAACAGGTAGACGCGAGGATATACTTATGGAAATGGGATGCTCGGATAGTTGTTTCAGATGTAGATGGTACCATCACAAGGTAGAGATCAACTTTGGTTATTTTGGATATTTTCAGCCACCTGTTTCTGAATTTCTTTATGCTTTTTTTTTTGTCACAGATCCGATGTGTTAGGCCAGTTCATGCCTTTGGTTGGAATAGATTGGTCACAAACTGGTGTTACACATTTATTCTCGGCTGTTAAGGTCTGTGTTAATATCTATAGAAATGAAAGCAGTGTGTGGGACAAAAAAGCAAAAGATTCATTTTCTCTGCCTTAACAGGAAAACGGATATCAGCTCATGTTTTTAAGTGCACGCGCGATTTCTCAGGCCTCAGTCACAAGACAGTTTCTAGTTAATCTCAAGCAGGTGATTGATTAGAAAATGCATTTCAAATTTTTGCAAAAAATGGAAAATCTAGCGTACTTTGTTAATCTTTAGCTATAAGTTAAACCAACAGGACGGGAAAGCATTGCCGGATGGGCCTGTTGTTATTTCTCCCGATGGCCTCTTTCCTTCGCTGTTTCGGGAAGGTAGTTGTTCTTCTACAACATTATCCAAAATTTGATTTGTTGATCTTTGAATGATTTGCTTCTTTCTCGACAGTTATTAGAAGAGCACCTCATGAATTCAAGATTTCTTGCTTGGAGGTTAGTTCTCTATTTCTTGATTGATACTCTTAATGTCCTCCTCTTACAGAACTCTGTTTTTTTTTTCTTTTTCTTAAATCTCTCTCTCACAGGAAATACGAGCGTTGTTTCCTCCCGAACACAACCCGTTCTATGCTGGTTTTGGAAACAGAGACACGGATGAGATAAGCTACCTTAAAGTCGGAATCCCCCGGGGAAAGATCTTCACTATTAACCCAAAGGTACTCAAATCTTAAAATGGGAAAAATGCCTTAGCAAAAACATGATATGACTTAGCAACAAGGATGGCAAACTTGTGAGAATTGCAGGGAGAAGTAGCTGTGAATCGTAGGGTGGATACAAGGTCATACACAAATCTTCATGCTCTTGTCAATGGAATGTTCCCAGCTACAACAACTTCTTCTGAACCGGTATAATCAACATTTCTGAGTTTGGTTTGTTTTTTCCCTGTGTTTTGCTTTGCTTTGCTTATTTTTGATGAACCCTTTACATACAGGAGGACTTTAACACATGGAATTTCTGGAAACTGCCTCCTCCACCGTTAATGTGATTATGATGATGATAATGATGATGTTGGTTTAAGAAAACGTAGATTAGATGATAGAATAACAAGGGGGTGGCCTCCATTTTTTTTTTCTTATATAAAGGACAGTAGTATTGGTATTGAACAAAAAAAAAAAAAAAAAAAAAAAAAGGACAGTAGTATTGGTTCTTTGTTTTTTTTTGTCACACTGGTTTCAAATATCACAGGTGTACGATGTATGCGCGGTTATACTTGTATATAAATATATTTAATTTGTTGGACAGTAAATCTTAGAAAACAATCAATATCTTTGGCGTGAGATTACTAGGAGTTTGCTCTTACGGCAACGTTTTTCATCATACGTTCTCTAAACATCTGCTTTCTCTGACGATGAATCGATCACGCTCAGCTCATAGGGGTGGGCACTTTACCCGATATCCGAAGTGGCACCCGAACCCGATCCGAAAAAACCAAACCGAAATCCGAACCGAAGTAGCAAAATACCCGAACGGGTATTGAATAAGGAGAGATTGGATATCTGAACCCGACGGATAATACCCGAACCCGAATGGATATCCGAATATAACCGAACATATGTATAATTAACCTTATGTTTCTAGTTTATATTTCTCATTTTATATAAAATATTTATATTGATACTACACATAATTTAAGTTCATATGATATACATACAATTACGGAAAAATGATTTGCTACTCACTTAAAATGCATGTCAAGTTTTTTATTTCAAAAATTAACAAAAAGTTATATCCAAAATTAAAAAAAATAACTAAATTAGTGCATTTTTAGTTTTAAAATGTTATGTCCAAATCTATCAACCATTCAATCTATTAAAAATAAAAAATTAGTTAACTAAAAGTTATATTTTTAAATACAATAAACTTGAGAAATGAAAATTTTAATTTTTTTTTTCAAAATCTAAATATCCGAACCCGATCCGAAATAACCGAATCCGAACTAAAAATACCCGAACCCGACCCGAAATACAGAAATACCCGAACGGGTTCTAGACCTCTATACCGAAATACCCGAAAATCCGAAATACCCGACCCGAACCCGAACGGGTACCCGAACTCCCACCCCTATCAGCTCATATGGGGGACGTGAAAGGGAAAAGGGTCTGTTACGAGGATGAACCCATTCATTGTGGAAACCTCAGATAGTGCTTCCTCTATATTTTATGGGTTTGAGGACTCAAATATTTGACTAAAATAACTAGTGGCAATGGCTACAAGTCCTTCCTCGACTTTGATAACATTTCCATTTGCATTTAAAAATGTGATTTTTTTTTTGTAAAAAAGGCTTTTATATTAAATGCATAAAAAAAAGTACAAGTATGAGTTTTCACTCATAAGTTTTGGAAAGCTTGGAACAAGAAGAGAGTTATCACAACCATAATGAATGATTCAGTTAAGAATCATAAGCAGCAAGAATTTGAAAAAAAAAAAAAAAAAAAACATTGATCAGTGGTTTTGGTTTCCTCGGCCACGGCCACGGCGACCTTTACCTCTTTCACCGACCTTCGTCCATCCCATGTCTTGAATCTTTTAAGTTGGTTTTATTGATCTTCCTCCTCTAGTTATGTAATTAGAAGTCTCTCCAACCACATCATTACCATCTCTCTCAAAAGAAACTGGAATCTCCGGCTCAATATGAAATTGTTGATGGTTGTGAGCGAGGGGAGTGTAGGCACCAATATGTTGCTCCCTTTTAGAAGTGCCAGAGCCTTCCAAAGTGATAATTTGTGATGGAACATCTTCCATAATCTGTGAGTGATGTGGCACAGCATTTGCAGCTGCTAATATAGGCAAAATGATATCATTCTTTGAGCAAGGGGCAGTATGTACCTCATGCGACTGTGTGGGTGAACTAGCAAGAATCTCGGGCGGTGGAGTGTCATGAGACTCAGTTGGAAAAGTGTGATTTTATTTCTCGCTCTTCTTTGCTTTGTCAATGCATGAAAAAATTTCGTGTTCTTATCGCCTTTTCTTTGTCAGAGGATTTGACTTTCTTTGTTTCCAGAACATTTCCTTTCTCTTAAGAGCATCAGATAGTTCATTCAATGCTTCTACTATTTTTTCGGTCGTAGCATCATCATCCAAGTACAGACTCTCCACCTTCTCTTTAAGATCTTCTACAAGTTTTTATGAGTTTAAATTGTACTTTCTCCTCCACTGATTTAAAGCTCTACGACAACTCGAAATATACTCCATAATATTTGTGTCAGGAGGAAGATCTGAATATTTCCATCCTTCAAAAATGATTTGCTTTAGTTCCTCGTTATATAGCCATTTTTTGTCGAATATTTTTTTTTTTACTTCTTCGTTGGTTTTGTAAGATATCGGACGATTGTTATGGCAATACTCATTTTCATCAGCTCTGTCTAAACAACATTTTATAGTTGTTCTTCTTGCTCTCTTTCTATAACATGTTCCTAATAAATTGGAACACCAACATCCCACAATCGCTTAAAATCTACTTAAAAAGTAGAAACAAACTGTTAGAACGTTCTTTTCATCTTTCCTTTTCACTATGACCGGTGATTATAATGGAGTAAAAATAAATTTATGCTATGATATTTTTATATTTTTAATATAAATAAAATCAATTTTATTATGAAATTAGTCTATTTTGGAAGTAATAATAAAGTTTTACATTAGAGATTAGATCTAAGAAGTTAGAAAATGAAAAAAGAACCGATAACTTTTAGGGAACGAACCGATACCCATAGGTAGGCGGGTAATAAAGCGTGGAATGTCCGCTATAGTTGAAGAATCAAACACGGGCCTCAATTTAAGGAGAGCAGTCCAACTAAAATTGGTAAAGAAATCGAAATCGAAATCGAAATCGAGAGTGTTGTAGAGAAAAGAATAAAAATGAGTGTGAAGAAGGTGGACGCAGATCCCTCAACCTTGGAGAAGGTGTTGGAAGAATTGAAATCTGACGAATCAAACCGTAACAAAATCAATTTCATCCTCTTCCTCGCCAACAATGATCCCACCACCAACCGCAGCTGGTGTCCTGGTCCGTTTCTGTTTTTCATTTTTTTTTTCAATTTCATCTCTTTTTTATTTATTTATTGATTATAATAATCAGATTGCGTTAGAGCTGAGCCTGTGATATACAAGACTCTAGAGGAATCAGCGGAGGAAGTGAATGTTATTCGGGCTTACGCGGGAGATAGGCCGACGTGGAGGAATCCGATGCATCCGTGGAGAGTCGATCCTCGCTTCAAGGTCACTGGAGTGCCAACACTTGTTCGCTGGGATGGAGACAGTGTTAAGGGTCGTCTTGAGGATCACCAGGCTCATGTTCCTAACTTGATTCGCCCTCTCCTTGCACCATCCACTTAATTCTATAAGGTACCAACTATATATCTTCTCTTCTTTTATAGAACATCCGTTTGATATTTGTTTTGTTTGTTTCAGGGACTATGGCTGGATCCATGATCAGGTTTATGAATCGCTACTTTTCTCTGTTGGTTCCCAATAAAGTTCGTGTGTTTTTGGTATTGTTTCTTGCTTTTTCAATGTATCGTTGCATACTCTTGCTTCTCGACTTAATAATAATGGACTATTCGGGTGTGCGTTGAAACACTCGTTTTTATTTTCCCGGCATTAGAAAATGAGCTTAGATTCTCACGGTCTCCTGCTTCATAGCTTAAACACCTCCCTTTGGTGGGAAAGACCAAAAGATAAGTGAACCTAGTATTTAGAAAAAGAGCTTGTGTAAAGACAGAAACTGAGTTCTTTTGATTTGGTCTTTCCCGGTTAGTCCTGGAATGAGATGGGTATCTGTTTCACTTATTTTGCATGAGAGCTTATAAGTTGTCTAAAATATTTGAAAATCAAAAAGTAGTTAAAATATTTATTGATTTTCCATCTAAATATTCAGGCCAAACTAGTTTTTATATTAAATTTAAGTATTTTGGTATACAATATTTAAATTTTTATGTCATATATTGCTTTTATTTTAAGATTTTTGAGAAATTTAAAATATATATAAATTTTAAAATTTTAAAATAATTTAAACGAATTATCTGAATCCGAACAAAATCCGCAACGATCTGAACCGAATCCAAACCAAAATTTTTAAATACTGGAATGCGCCAATATATTTAACCCGAAAACTCGAAACACCTAGTTAATATAAAATATGATGTGATTATGACATTAAATACATCGTTAAATAATTTATTTTTGTTGACTAATACTGTTTAATAACTTATCTATTTAGTTAAAATATAATTTGTAGGGTTATGTCAATCATAAAAAAAGCTCATAGTGGGGACATTCAACAAAATCCAATACATATTGTCAAACTAATTGGTCCATTGTCAAACTAATTGGTCCAAAGACAAAATTTCTTTTGGTTATTTTTTCATTGAGGGTTATTTTTGTGACAAAAATTAAAAAGTGTTATTTTAAAGAATTTTTCTTTATTATATTTTTTGAATTTTTATTACTCAAGATAATAAATTTCTAAAATCAAAATATTAATTTTATATTTAAAGTTAAAATATTGATTTTATATTTATTTAAATTTATTTCATAATTATATCTATTCAAAAAATTTATTAACGAAATTTAGTTATGTTCATAAAATTTACCAAAGATGACAAATAAAAAATTTAGATTGAATCCAGTCAAACCCAAACCTGTTTTCTTCGTTTAACAACATTGGTAAAAACCAAAACCAATACGCACAGCCTACTCAATTATCCAATATCTTGCTGTTTTGGATAACATTAAACCCCAATCAGACTTGCAATTTTCTTACCGTTCTTTTTACAAATAAAATCATTTTGATGTCCCTAACTTTTGCCGTCAAAAACCTCGAACACAGTCTGCAGCTGGATGCATGCAGTAAATTCGTTTTAATTGGTTTGGTTAATAGTATCACATTGCAACAAAAACAGAAATAACAAATCCATCTAAAGGTTTGGTCCGGAATAAAGAGGAAGTAAAACGACAAAATAACTGATGTGTAATCCTCATGAGTTGCAGATCATGAATACACCAACATTTAGAGACCAAACATTTTTCTCCAATTCAAAGGCACCTAAGTGGTTGACAATACTTCCTTCATAAGTTTCTCAGTCAATTCTTTGGGCAGACCCATCACGCTATCCGTTGTTCCAACCTAATACAATAATAATACACCACAATTCAAAATGCATGGTCCAAGTTGGTATAAAAATGACAAGAGAAACAAATATGTTCAAGTGCAGAAGGCAAAGAAATCAAACCACTTGTTTGATGCATGGCAATATTAGAGGATGCTCGATTAGGAGTGCACCAGCAACCCTAAGCACCATGCCTTCCTCAATCTGCGCATCAAGACAGCCTTTAAGTTAGCAGAAGCAATATTGATACGGAGAAAGAAGGAAAAATCACCAACCACCACCTATATTACCAGTTTCTCAATAATCTCCTCTGATATTTCGTTGAAGTAGATCTGTTAAGAAAGTGAAAATCCTCATCTGATGATACAAACTGTAAACTCACAACATAAGTGAAAACGTGCACGCACCTCCACTCTATCGACGCCTCCTTTTCTGAATCCTGTGTTGAGATTAGTGACAACCACAGAACTCACTGTTGCGGTGTGTCCCTTAGAATAGCCTGTGTGTTTCAGTTTTTTACATATATATTTTAACACTTAAAGCCTTGAGAGAAGTGTAGCTTACTTACTTCGTATGTATTCCCTTGCTTCTACCACACTCGATGGTTTCTCTCTGACGGCATCTTCATAGACCACAACCTTCATAACCATTAAATACAAAACTCTCTAATAACTAAGCTACATCCTACATGAGGAGTTTCAAATTCGGAAAATTTAAATATAGATGAGTGAGTACTTGGTCACAAGTAACGAGTAAGGTCGGTTTATCCTCGACATCATCAGGGATCCGCTGCACGATTGCTTCAGCCTGGTTAAAACAAAACAAAACAAAAATATAACTAAATCTGAGTAATGAAGAAGGAAGTAAGTAAGTAAAGTAACCTTTGCCTCAGCTAAAGCTAAAACCAACTCTTCAGGTTTCTCTTTACGGATGCTCTTCTCATCAATATCAGCACTCTACATATATATATATATATATACACTTTTAATCAAAGCTTTTTTTTTATTTTTACTAAAAGTTTCAATGGAACAAGAAAGTAGCATTACCATTAGTGTGAATTGGTATCCCATATCTGTTAATATACTCCGTCTTGCAATCGAAGAAGATCCCAAAATTACCTGCACAAACAGTTCAATTCGAAATCGAATGCAGAGATAAGGTGGTTAAAAATCGTTTAGTAGAAGAAGGAAGACCTTGAAGTGAGGAGGACGATCTGATTCCATTTTCTCTTCTGGAAATTACACACGCTCGCTGAGTCCTGTCGCCCACTCGAGCAAATGAGGAACGACCGATTTTGTTTTTCCAATTTCTGTTTGTTTAATTAATTAACTTCTATCATATTGCATAACCATCCCTTTTTTTATTCTAAGTCTTTCAAAATTAGTAGATTTATAGTCAAATGTACAATTAGGCCCATTTCTTGAAGATATATTTACACTCTTGGTTACTTTTATACTTAGGCTTCAACTGTTGACCATACTTAAAAAAATATGGTGAAATTCTTATTCCTTGCCATTCATGTTGTATTTTTTTTTTTTGTCAAATTACAAACACATGGATCATATTCTATTCCACTCATTTCCTTGTGAATCAAAATAGTTATGAAGAAATTTTCCTTTTCCAATTTAAATAAAGAACAAATTGAAAATTAATTCATATGTTTTGTTTATTCATTTTTTTTTCAACTGAATTTGTATTCACTATTTTATTCTTTTTTTGCTCAATTAAATTAGCATCAATTGAAACTTTAGTAGGTCAAACACATTAGATAGCGTTTTTTACGGTGCTATCTTATTGTCATATATTATAGCGTTTTTATGCAATTGAACATTATTTAATAACATATCTTTTTTGTTATTATTTATCTTAAAATTATTTTAGTTAATTATTTTAAAATAAAACATAATTAGAATTTAAAATTAATTCATATATTAAAAATTTCTTTATTATTAAATTGATCTATAATTAAATTGGATTACAAAAAAAAAAAATCTAATTAAATAATAAATCAAAAACTAGACCAAGCTTTAACATAATTACTAACTAAACGCAGCCGCACCACCACCACCTTTGTTGTCTTCTTCATCTTCCAATCCTCACATGTTCCACCACCACCTTCGTCGTCATGTTCTTCCAAGACCTTCGTTGATTGGAGTTGAAAACTTGGCTGAGAAAGCTTAAGGAAGAAATTGTTGGGATAAGCTTGAAATAGCTTGATATGCAAACTATCATAATCCTACTGAGATATGGTTTACTAAAAGGATTAGGAAATATCTAATAAGTGTTTTACTAATAAGACTAGGAGTTATCTAATTCTTATATAAGAGTTGCAAGGTTGTTGCAATAGTTTTGAAATTGTTTTGGTGAGCCAAGGTTTTGAGTGAGTTTCTTTAAGAGATTGATAAGAGAGATATTCTTATTACTTGAGTTTTACACAATCAATTACTAGAACTATAGTTATCAGAAAAAAAAAAGATTGCAGATGCAGTTTATGGAGGCAATCTTTTTTCTCGCAAATTTTACTGCAATGTTTTAACTTGTTTTAATTTGTAAAAGACTGCCTTGAGATCTGAGATGAAGTATGTTCTTCTCTTCTTATAGTCAGTGTGGAATAGTTATGGCTGTTTAGTGATACCGACGTTTTGTTACAATTTTTGGAAAGTGAGATACATCTCGTTTTATTTGAACACAATCATTGTCACTTATAAAGTCGTTTGAATTTCTAAGGATATAAAAAATGGAATGTTTGAGTTTTTGGTTTAATATATAGTAATTTTGTTCATATCAATTGTTTTATACATTCAAATTGCCAACAATCTCCTACACAGTTTCCATGGTGTGAAAGACTCATATACTTGATCTGCAAAAACGTTGCAGTGGAATAAGTAAGCTTACAAGCTCACATTGTTCGTTATGGATTTATCTGGAGGAGGTGAACCAGAAGCCTCGACCAAATACAAGCGGCAGCACGGCGTTCCATCGTCTGGATGGATCTGTGCAGTCCTTGGCAGGCGAAGAAGTTTGTTAAAGAGATTGAGTGGATTGTGCAGCAAACCGAAATTCGCATCTGGATCACCAATCTGTGAAAGCTTGACATGAGAGAACCCCAAGGATGGTAAGAGCTGATCAGGCCAGTCACTGTAAAAGTGGAACACAGAGTTGGGGAGAGAAGCAGACGGTTTGTTCATGAAATCCGCCAAGAGAACCGTGCTGGTTACTTTACATTTCTCAGCTATGAGATTCAGTACTTGCATCGCCTCTGTGTGAGACAGGTAATAGAGAATGCCTTCAAGAACCCATACAGTGTTAATCTCTGGCACAAAACCTGATTTCTTAAGGTTTTCAAACCAGTCCTTGTCTCTGATATCAGTTGCTACGTCGATTAATGATTTGGCCGTCATCTTAAGCTCCTCTCTTGAACTTACTGCAGCTTGGACCAGGCTCGTTTTGGTTTGCAAGACATCGGGGAAGTCCACTTCGAATACATCACTTTTGTTCAAGCAGTTTAGTCTGTATGATCTTGCATCCATTCCTGAAAGTTCAATCACACCGTTGTGTGTTATTCTTTTATTCTTGCTTCACAAAAACATATAATTAATTAAAATAAAAGTCGAGAAGTAGGGAAACTAAACCTGCACCAAGTAGAACAACTTGTGTTGCATCATTGTCGAAAGAGTCTAGAGCAGCTTGGATCCTAGTATCAAACCAAAGGGTTCGAACGGCTAGAATCACACCAGAGACCTCTCGAGCATTGTTGAGCCTGTCTCGCTGAATCTTTGTGTGTAAGTTTCTCAAATGTGTCTCTCCAGCAAACAAGTGAGCGAGAGGATCGTGAATGACATGTTTCCAAAGAGCTCTTCCTGCAGCAGTTTGGCACGCAGACTTCTGAAGGTAATCCCACTCGTTTTGAATGCTCATGTGAAGTTTCTTCACGCCTTCGCTATGTAAAAGCTCAGGTATCACGAGTTCTTCTTCAATATCCGGCCATGCCATAGTATTGGTTGTAGTTGATGATTCTTCTTCTTCTTCTTCTTGCTTTTTGTTTTCTATTTTAGACATTGTTTCTTCTTCTTTTTCTCCTGATGTGAATAAAGGTTTTGTCTGGATATATAATGAAGGAATGTGGCAAATTGCTGGATAAGAAAAGAGAACCACACATAAAAACAAAGGCATACGTTCATCTATGCTTAACCAGTGGCCTTCTCTTTTCTGCTAAAAGATCAAACGAGTGGCTCCACGCTCAAGTTGCATCAATTACGAGATTACTGCATTAGTGTAATGATTTTGACCAACTAAATCTCGAGCTCGAGTGTCCACTAGTTTTAGTTCTTTTTTTTTTATAAAATAAAAACTGATTTAAGTAAAACTCAAACTCTACGCCTTTGTGGACAACTACATCCAATAGTATGATTAATTTGTCCAATGTGTGAAATTGAGACATGGTAAGAACTGATAGAAAGTTTTGATCTTGATTGCCATTGTCATTAATCCCATTTCTAAGGAGGGGAGTAAGTATGTATTATACAAATACAATAATCCTAGAGAAAGGAATGTGGAGGCTGATTGCCTAGCAAAAGCGGCGTTACGCCATGTAACAACTGACTCGTTCAGTTAAACGCTATTTAAGTTTTAATGAAGTTGAGTTCCAAAAAAAAAATACAAATACAATAATCCATATATATTTATATTTTATATATTGTATACTCTATATTTGAAAAATATATCATATAGAAAACCACTATTTATTTTTGTTTTGAACTGTGATGTTGGTTCATTAACTTTATAATTGCAATTGCACCGAAGCGATTCTGTAATGGTTAAAAGTAATAAAAATCCCAAATTAGCGTGTTAAACAATTTTTGAATCCGGCTAATTTGGTAAATTTTATTTAATTGTTTCATTACTAGCAGAAATAAAAAAAAACGTGGAAGTTCTCCAAATGTTGATACAGAATTTATTTATAGGTTTTACATGGTAAGGATAATTGAAGACTAAACATTAATTTGTCACCAAGAAAAAACTTGCCTAATGTTTTGGTGGTTGTTAAGGAAAATTTACATTACTTTGCATTTTTTTCACGCTAAAAATTAGATTCCTAGGTAATTAATGCTATTTATTGCTTCGTAACCAATCCATTAACCTACCTATCATACATATATATATTATCGACTTCTCTATAAGAGTACTATAAAATTTCAAATTTCAAAGCATGGTTTAAGCATGCGACTAAAAGCATTAAAATGTAATAATAGACTACATTTAAGAATTGTTTATTTATATATATATTCCATTATTATACTTTTAAGAATTATTTATTTAATTTTAATTATTTTATCCTGAAATTCCTAATTGGTTTCGCAGATGCATAAATTTGTTTGATCCACACAAAGCTCGATCATAAAAATATCCGATACTTTTCAAATTTTGTGAAACTTACCAAAACACAAACGTCGATTGCCTCTTCTTCTAGCATACATTATCGTTACAAGACCTTGTAGTTATGAGTTATGACTCTCAGTTATAACATAGAGAATGGGGATGACCCTTGTAGTTATGACTTTGCATATATACAATATGAAATAACATCTTATTCGTTGCAGAATGACAAAAATATATAAGAAAATAAAGATGATAGATATATAGCAAATGAGATTTACAAATTATCATGCTCAATTACCATTGCTCCTCTCCAGGTTTCACCGGCACCAACATCAATGGGAACGAGCATGGATGCAGGACCGGTGCACACAAAATAATGTTGCTTCCCAAACTTGTCCCACATTGATCCTGGGGATCCCACGTACATGTCTTCGAACCCCATCCTTATCATCCTGAAGAACAATCCTCGTCCCTACAAAGTTTAAACTTCAGACATCAGATTCTAATAAATTCGTAGTTATGTTATAAACACTCACTTAGACGATAAACAACGATCCACGATCATATATAAGAGACAAGTCAACCTGTTCAATGTAAATTAGTGTTTGGTTGAAAGTCTGATACAAAGTGACTTAAAATTAATATATTCATTATTCAAATCAATTATGTTCTCGTTGTCAATTGCTATTTTATTAAGTTTTGATGAATATTTGCACCACACCACAACTACATACATTTTTTTTTTTTGAACTTAACTACATACATTTTGCATCCAACATATCTGATATTCTTGGATGATTGGTTCTGAATCCAAATGCAGCATTAAACGTGAGGCCAAATTGACCATACTGTATGATCCATTTGCAACCATATGATGCATCCAAATGCATAAACGAAAAATTACCATAATATATATCAGAACAGAGAGTGACCTGAAAAATATAATGAAGTTAAAAATTACCTGATCAATGGTTTCAAATTTAGAAGGCGGAGTGTTATAGACGGCCTTTAGTCTCTCAGCCGGAGGGGCAGCATAGACTCTACTCATCTTCTTCTCAAGAAGTGTAATCATAGAGTCTTCAACTGCCCAAACCCCCGGTTTTTCCCCATCTTCTGACCCAAACCACCCGGAAGAGTCCGCCTTCATTGCATCAGAAGGAGACAATAGCTCGAAAGGCGAAGATAGTGGAGGAGTGGGGCAATAGGAGCAGCCCTTAAGCCCTTGGATTCCAGCACCACTCCGTTTCTTGAATCTCAAGGAACTTATAATCCCCGGTTTAAGGGAAACCGGTTTGCGACCGTTGTTCTTCACCACCACTGCTGTTGCTATGCTTACTGGATAGAGAGAGACGATGTAGGTTATGTCAAGAAACCCCGCTGTACAGCTCAGTTCAATCTGAGAAACGTAAGGCACAAGATTTCATCATTTGTACTCAACAAAAGAGATTGTATTTTAGGCAATCTCACCTGAAGAGCATCAATGGCGTCTGAATCAGTGTCCTTAACAGTCCAATTACAACCTGATAGTACGGAAGAAGCTTCTTCTTCGTTTATGATAACTAGACCAACCCCGCCTCTTGTTTTATTACCGTCCTCTACTGTGTAAAGGACTTCCTCGAATCCGTCGTCTTTCCAGAACACTTTTGGTTGATATGAAACAACATGAGCATCTGCTAGACTCAGCTTTAAAGAGCTTCCGTTTCTGACCTTAAGCTCGACCATGTTTGGTTCCGAGAACTTTATGCCTTTTCGTCCGAATTTTTCTTCAAGCCCTTCAGTTATTGTCTGGGTCTGAGGAGCTGAAGTCGAAGTCTTTACAGCTTTTGGTTTAAGGGGAGAAGTAAAAGAGACTTTTGGTTGAAGGAGAGAAGAAAAAGAAAAAAGAGAAGCCATTGATTGAGAGAGTAAGGAAGGAGAAGAAAAAAAGATAAGACCAGTGAGGTGGTTGTAGTAACGCTAAAGCCTAATCTTTTTTTTTTCTTTTGTCGTTTACTAGCATCTTTTCTTTATCATGTGGTTGTCAATACGCTAAATCGTTTCTTGTTTTTCTCAACCGGACATATCGGATCATCTTCACTACTATCAACACCGTCTTCTTCTACATCATCGGCTTCTTTTGTCTATTTCAAAGTGTTTCTGCTCTTACCGGTAACTTTCTGTAATTTTGGTTGAAAACTATGGTTTTGAGTTTGGAGGAATGTAAGACTGTAGTAATTGGGATTATTAATTGATTTAACTCTTCTGAATAATCTGTGGTAATAAATTCATATATAAAATAGATATAAGCAGTGGTGTTCGACTAAATGTTGTTTTATTTTGTTTATAGTTGTCCTTTTGCTTGCTGCTTAGGACGGATCGGGTATCCGTGCAATTTTAAGATATCCAGATCCTTATCCGGCGGATTCATAATTTTACTATCCTTATCCGGATCCGGGGTTTGCGGATATCCGGTATCGGATATCCTTCTAAAAATTGTAATATCCGGTGGATATCCGGATCCGGATTTGGATCCTCAAAATAAATAAAAAATAATATTAATATTTATAAAATATTAAAAATAATTTAAAAATACAAAAATATATAATGTTTTTAATTGTCTATGTATAATATTACAAAATTTACATAAAATTTATATATATACTATTATAAAAATGAAAATATATAAAATAAAAGTACTTTTTATATATAGATATTACTATTTTTGAAATAGTTGTTAATAAAACTTACGGATCCCGATATCCAGACTAAAAAATTAAGATATCTGGATCCGGATCCGGTTTTGACGGATCCAACATTTTACTATGACGGACCCGGTTTAGTTACAAGGCTTAGGATTTTCGGCTAGGGCTACATTCTTAGCGGGTTTCTTCAACTGAGACTAAAGCATAATGTTGGGATCGGGTGGATACTGAAATATCTATTTCTAAACTGTGTTATAGTCTGTTTATATTTTTGTAGTACATTCATTTTAGTTAAATTAGTCAGAAACAAATATAAATGTAACACTTCAACTTGAAAATGGATGAAAATACTCCACAATGTTTATATGATCAATGCATACATAACCGAAACAAACAACATCATCGATGGAACAGAAAGAGAAGAACATAAATGAGCTAGAGAAGCAGAGCGTGGAGTAGAATTATGAACATCGGTTTGTCCAGAATTTTTGTCGGAGGGAGAAGTAGGTGAAGGGAGAATCATCTGCGGGGGAGCAGGTAAGGTTTGACTCGTTGGAGCTGCAGCTGGTGGGAGACGTGGCGTTGGCGACTGTGGAGCCATGGAAGTCTGAGAGACGTAGCAAAAACAATTTATTTTTTTGTAAGTTATTTTAAATAAAAGGTTATCATAGTATTCTTTTATTCGACTTGCCTCAACCTTAGATTAGCATCATAAACAATTCTTATGTAAATAACATTTTTTTAGTTGCTCTCTTTTATTTCCATGTAAAAATTTTAGTAGGGTTTTTGTTCCAGTGACTGGTTATTAAGATGTTGATCCAATTTTAGATTCGGTTTTTAGTGTTTTCTTTGTTTTATTTATATGAACGCACAAAATCCTGTAAAAGCTGAATGCTACCACTGGAATGCAATTTCAGTTTGCTCAGTTTTCATAAAAAAAAAAAAAAAACTCAAAATATTACTTTCAGAGAATTGTTATGATGGTTTATTTCTTTTTCAAGTTTAAAATACGGGTGGTATAGGAAAATCATCTCGGAATCGGTTTTCCTTTTATTCTATTTTGTAATCGTTTTAAAATAATTTCGGTTTGAATCGGTTAAATCCAGTTGGATATCTCTACCGGTTATGGTATAACTCACATCATTTATCTAATGAAAACTTACTTGGTTGGTAGTTTTGGTTAGACCGATATCGTAAGTCATGGTTAGATCAGGTTTGAACAAACCGAAGGCTCGTTCAGATCCTTTCCCGGGCTTGAGATTCTCGTCGTACAATGCGAACAAGTATGTCTCGATCACTTTCCCAGGCATCAGCGGTGTTCCGGCCATTGATTTTAAATGTGCGATAAGATTTTTATTGTAAGCTTTAGCGTTCTCAATTGTCGTGCCAACCTCGTCCGGGTCTCCCTTATATGGCCACCCAGTCTCAGCCACCACTATCTCTACGTCCTTGAACCCAAAAGAGCTAAGAGCTGAATACACCGCATCAACCTTCATAAACCGAATTCATTATTTATATCTTCCTTCTTTTATATGTTATAAATCACATTTTCTATTAATTTTTCTTTCCCTAATTATACGAATTCATATTTACAAAATTTGATATCAATTTTCTTTCTTCCATTATTTGACAAGGTCTTTCCTTCAAAGCCACCTTTTCACTTTTTTTTTGGTAACACTAAATAATAATTGTAATTGTAATATGATTTTCTTTTATTATAATTGTAATATCACAATAAATTAGCGTTAAAAATAATAATTAAATATGCCTAACTCTCTAACCAAACGTTTTTAAAATTAACCAAGAAAAGCAAAGTCTTTATAAAATGAAAGTTCAACTAAAATTTCATGAAATAATTACTCTGATTGTGACCATCTTTTGGGTTCTGTTGTTTCTTAGCCTTAGTTTTAGTTTTAGATTTTAATTACTCTGATTTCTTTGTTTCCTCTGTAATTGCTGTCAAAAATTTAAAATTGGTATAAAATTTAACATTTTACCAAAAAAAAAAAAAAAAAACTAAAATTTCATGAAATAATTACTTTTTTAGGTATAGAAAAATATTGGTTTTAAATTTTAATCCACTAAATTTCCTGTTCATACACCTAGTTAAATTTTTTTTTTTTTTTTGACAACACCTAGTTAACTCGAACATTTAAATAAGGCAAAACCAAGTAAGAGGTTGTCTGAAAAAAAAAACCAAGTAAAGAGGTGTGTAAAACCTGAGCATCGAACATATTCATATACTTGATCTTGCTGTTAGCGTCAACACGGCCAGGATTAGGCTGAAACGAGCAAAAGGCCAATGTCTCGGGTCTAGGATCGCTCTGGTAAGCGAAAAAGGGGTACGGGTTAACCGCAAAAGGCGACCCCGTCTCCCTATTAAACTCTAGCAACCCTTTCAATATATCAGCATGGTCGGCAGCAAACACCCCGGCCGAAGGAGGGTCGGACTGGCTCAGAATCGACATTGTGTGTACTGTTGATACCTTTATTTTGCCGCCGAGAGAGGCTGCCTCGAGTGCACTTTGGACATTTTTCATAGCCGGCAAGAGCTGCAACATGAAATTGCGGTCGCCAAAGGTTGTTGCCTCGTTTCCCACGTCGATGAGAGTGATCTTGCTCGCCGGGTAATAAGGGACCACGTTGGTTTCCACCCAGCTCCGAGCGAAACTGGGGTCGGATGCTAAACCTGGTACATCGCCTGTTCCGATGACGATCTCGATACCAGTGTTTGCTAGAGCCTTGATTATAGCCGGGTCAGATCCGTAGAGACGGACTTTTTGGATAGATGTGGACTGCAGGAGCTTTGCGGTGGCGGACGGTGGAGGAAGATTGTCAGCCGTTTGGCCATAGTTTACTCCAATGAATGGCTGAGACTCTGTGGTTTTGATACATATGAAAGTATCCGTGTTTTAGAGATGTTTTATATGTATATACAAATATGAAAGTGAATAAACTTACTTGTTTGATGAAGACCATATAAACACAGGAAGAAGAGTAGGGACAATCGATAAACAGAAGGTTCCATGGATGGATTGTTTTGCTCTGTTTTGCTGTTTTGTATTTAAATGCTCAAGTTTTTTTTTCTCTTCTTTTTCTTACAGAGAACTATCGACTAGAATTGGATAATCTATATATAGATCCATTAAAACGACCGACGTTGGAAAAGTAAAAGTAACTTCTTTTTCTCACATTTCAAATTTGGTATACAGACACGATTACTGTCTTATCGGTTTGGGGGGCCACTGTATAAGTTCATTGAAATAACTTAATTACATGAAGGATTTCTTTTTCTGAAATAGACATCAAGTGCTTTTAACTATACACTTTCTTATTACAGTATATCTGTTAGGAGATTTTTTTGAGAAAGTATATTTGATAGGAGATTCTAACAAAACTTGAAATATTATTGTTGGTAAAACCACTATGAACAAATTTACTGATAAACTATTTTTTTTCTAAATCCTCTTTGATTAGTGGGTTTCAGTGGTTCATTTTGTAGTAAGTTGTGGAAACTTTTTTCTAAAAATTTCTTCACCTCCAAATTTAGTAAGGAGCTTCTCTGAAAGCCTGAAACATGGCGACAACACACTTTTTATACAATTCTTACATACCAAATGAAGTAAAATACAGTATGACAATGTATAAGTACGTGTTACAAGGCTTTCTAAAGAGACAATTAAGGGGATTAAAACCCTAAAGTGTCTTTAGTTAATTAGTTGCATGAAAAAGTGAGACAAATATTATGATGATATGGATTTTCCCCCCACTTAATGAACCATTAGTAACATAATTAACTAACTGAAGTAATCTATGCCTTTTTGATGATTGGATTTTCCTTCTCTACTAAGAAATGGAACAATGCGACTATGGTGGTGGAGAAAGAGAGCAAGGAATTAGACACTCCAACATCTACCACAAAGATGGTAAAAGAATAATAAAAAAAAGAAGACCAACTCGCTTTTGCTGTGGCACAAGAAAAAGATAAAGCACCCGTAAACCCTCTTTTCTCTCAGAAAGACGGAAACGATTATTAAAAACAAAAGCAGAAAAGGCGTCACATTTGAACAAATTTGGGGGTATTTGATTCATTTTGTTTTGCGAAGTCTTCAGAAAGTGTTGTCATATTTTAAATGAAACAATCTTAACCATTTGGTTTATAGCATATAACAGTGTATGCTGAAAGATTTGTAAAAATAAATTTTAATAATTAAATAACCTATTTATGTTTTGAGAAAATTGTCTAAAATGATCTAATACTTATTTTTTATTACTCGTATAAACCAAGCCGAGTACCAAGTATCCGGTTTGTACCCACCCCTAGTTAGAGGCAATGAATGAAGCATTCCAAGATTTTAATTTTCTTTTGTGTTTAAGAGCGCTTCTTATGCATTGAATGCTAAGAAGAAGACAATTAAAAGAAATTTCACTTTTCTTTTCTCTTGATAGGCCTTCGGCCTATAAATTCATTTGTTGTACAATATATATTCGTTTACATATTACTCGAAAGACAGACAAAAGACTCTAATTAATCTATTAGGTGAGCTAAGACAAAAGACCTCTAACTTACGTGTGTAACAAGGTAGTGTCATTTTGCCCGCTCTTTACCTTCATAAACCCTAGAAAAATTACAGCTTGGAATAATAACTCTCCCTCACTATCTACCTTGAACACACAAATCTAGCGTTCCACACACGAATTGTTCCTAGTTACTTGCTAAAAGTTTACTCCACAAACGGGTAAACCATGGCGATCTGATCTCGGCAGATCCCGTACAATTAGCATCGCCTTCTTCCGCGGTGCTGAAAAGGGTTTGATCCGAGCAGTCTAAGGAAGCCCCACACGCCACATTATAGGACTGACATGCTGAATGGCATACCCGTAATCTATCGTCTCCGTCAATATCACACTTCTGGATCGATATCTGGTTCAAAAGGGATCATAATGAATAAATGTCATGTCTCATCTATAATTACGAGACAAACTAATATAGATCCCAACAGAGAGAGATTGCTGCTTACCCAACAGGCCAGTCTTTTCGCTGCCTCATCACAATAGCTGTTGCCAAAAATGTTAAATAATTTCCGAGCCCCGCCTGGAAAAAGCCTATTGTAGTTGGGCATGACCACAACTTCCTCAAGCTGCTGAAGTATGCTTGGTTCTCTTGGAGCACAATGTTGCCCTAACATGTCTCTCTCCAACACATTTTTGCATACCAGTAAACTTGTTACAAGTTTAGAGCTGTTCTGACATGTGTAGCCAGCATAATCAGAGCAACGGAACTCGCAAACCCCATTGTCGCACACTCCTCCATGTAGGCTGCATTGTTCGTCGCACACAGCTGTAACGTTGGAAAAGAATCTTGTTGTAGGCTTTAATATTAATAAAATTGTTTATTTAGACAAACTATATGAGTATGGACATTTACCAGTGGAACAATCAATTCCAGTAAATCCATTTTCGCATATGCATACACCTTGAGTTGTGCATTTTCCATGTCCACTGCAATTATTAGGGCAAGAACCTGCATGTTGACAAGTTAAGTTCAGATCTTAGGGAAAGATAAGGAGACCTTGACTGACATGTACGACGATCTGAAGTAAACAAAAATACAGGACTCTTACGGATTTTACAGTCATGACCGTGATAACCAAGGAGACAACGACACTTCCCATCAACACAATCTCCATTGAAGTTACAAGAATTAGGACACTGGCCAAGCACAGAAACTACGGGCGTACCGCAGAGTTCATGGTAAGCGGGACAAATCAATTCACCTGCAAATAAAAAACATTAATGGTTCAAAAAGATTTTTAAACAATACGTCACTCTTCTTTCGGCAAAGATAAAGAGCATGCTTACCATTGAAACCGGGAAACTGAATTGGTCCACCAGCTTGAGGGCAGAATTTCCATTCTCCCTCCACGGCAACCTAAAAGAATGGCATTTGTGGATGACAAGGAAAATATTATTAGTGAAGCATAAAAGCATGTTAGGACAAGGAAGAAGAGATGTAGAAGACATACCTCCAACAAATTATTTTTACATCTGTGCTGATAACAGCCATTCCCCTGTGGCATGGAACCCCGGACAAACCCAGTACGCACTAAAGACGAGGCCATACACCTATCATCATATAGAGGCCAAACTCTTTCATGAGCAATATGTCATGCAGATATTTTACAACATTCAATGACAAAGTATAACCAGCAATAATAACCTGGAGTCACTCCCTCTCACTTCACCCAACATCCTGTCAGGCGCACGTGCACTGTTGATATCCGTACAAGACCCATCTGAATAGGCTACGAAATATGTACAATAATCTGCTAAGGAAGACTGACCGCCTGCAAAATGTTGTGTATGAAGTTCATTATAATTTCTTCACCAAAGGAGAAACGAATTAAACTACTAGCATAGCATACTTTGGAGTATATACTATAGTTTCTCGATACAACTAACCTATACAAGAGAAAATTCTGCGTAAAAAAATTAACATGTCGAAGCAGGAAACACTAGAGAACATAGTATAAATATTCACGTATCAGCATTTTGCAATATAATCACCTTTGTTAGCCTGTGGAAAGTAACGAGCCCACTGAGGCAAGTCTCCATTATAGCTTAGAATTGGGCAGTAACCTTCGGCCTCTCTGTTGTATGTACAGCCAGATAGTTGGGTTGTGTTACAATGGTAAGCACCTTTCCACATGTTACATGGAGATGTGACAAATTGGGTCCCCTGGTTCCGGCCCCAATCGAGACGGTCGGCCATGCTATAATTAGCCTTATACCAGCCACTGTCTTCTAATAGCGCTAGAGTCATTTTCGAAACGACTGATCTTGTGTCTACCGATCCGGTCATTATCTCATTCATGAGAAGTCTTTTTTCCCAGTGGGACCCCGATGTGCCACGTCCTCCTCCATCCTCAAGTTCTAAACCCGAGAAGTTCTGAGAAAATGCCTGTTCCGTTGAAGATTCTTAGGACTTGAAGGACACAAAACATGAGTCACTAGAAGGTACTAAAAAGCATATAAACTCACTCCGTAATGATGCCGCGAATGCATGACAACCCGTGGAAGCACTACGCGTGTCACTATCCTACCAAGCTTTTCATCCATCTGTTGCTCAGTGACCTAAAAGCAAGGTTAAACTCAGTTCCCTCATCCATATCAAAAAGGAAAGAAATAACAAGGTATTTTGATTCTATTATATCATATACCTCAGTTCGTCTTCTTTTCCTTTCATCTCTAAAATGAGCAAAGGCATGCGGGTCAAAGCCAAGGACATGCATAACCTCATGAATGAGAGTTGCTGAAAGCAAAGTCCCAGCTTCCGCAGTCAAATGGCGGGGAGCAACATTGACATGCCCTGAAAAACAAGATTACCTATTGGCATTAGCAAAAAGATTTGTAATAAACTGGAGACAGACGATGGAAAGATACCAGCAATTGCACGTCCCCACTGATCACGTTCGCAAGCTACAGCCCATGCAAGGGTATTGCCAGTAGTAGGTCTTGTGGTGACCAAGAGAACTAAATCAGTATCAGCAATACCCTCTGTGTGATTTGAAAGAAACAGATTAGCCCAAGCAAGAAACCTTGACAATCAGTCAGAGAGAGAGAGTAGGGAAATTACCCTCCACATATTGACGCGGAAGTTGCACACCACCATCTTGCCCACAAGCAGAATATCCACTTAACCGCAAGTTCCCTTTGACAGGCTCAACAGCTAATGCTCTCCTGAACCAATCCGCTGTCTGCTCTAAAGCCTTGATTCATGTGCAAGAGATATTTTTTATAAATCAGTACAAGTGCGTGCGTGACCACATAAGAGAAAAAGGAATAAAGAGAGAACCTTGCGTAGGCGACGCCTCTTGTCCTCCCCAGAAATGTCATCAAAAGTGCAATTATACCAGCAATCACCGGAAACTGGAGGTTTGACATTGGGATTGCAAGCAAGGGAAATGCTCGAAGGAGGCTCACCCAACTGAGTTACAAACAAACAAACAAAATTAGTTGAGTAGAACAAACAGTCACTCACTATATATATTTAAAGTGCACGACCTTGACGATATCGCCAACAGTTTGGCAATCTCGGTCGAAAGAGAGACCAACAGCATCATAGTTTAAGTAAATCCTGATAGGTTGTTGTTGATTCGCATCCTCGGAAACAAGACTAAGCAAGGCCCTTCCTTTGCGAGCACTGCTTGGCTCCTCGTGATAAACCTGGGGAGTAACAGAGTACACTTTTCGACCGGGTCTCTTCCTCTGTTCGATGATCTGATCGTGGATGCACGAATGAGAAGATACTCGTCCACTACTACTATCTTGGCCTTTGGCATCAGCAGCAGCTCCACAGGACCACAATACAATCAACAATATCTGTAAATAAAACGAAAAGTTGTCAATAGAGCAGAGAGAGAGAGATCTGACGAATACCAAAACTTACCCCTGAAACGGCGAAGAGAGCGGCGGCGAAGCGGAGCTGGAGACTGGAACATGAACCGCGAAACAGCAGCTTCACTTCCATCAAATCTCAGGAGACTCGTCGATCGAATCAGAAACAGGAATGCATTTCATTTGGAGCTCCACAAAACCAAATTCAAGCGAATAATTTAGGAAACGTAGATCGGAGGGAGCGTAGATTACTACTTCTGTCGAGCTTTGAAATTTTCAAATTATTAAAAAAAAAAACAAAATGGGGGAATTAGGGTTTTGGGTTAATTAAAAAAAAGAAAGACTGATTCAAAGCAGGTGGGTGATCTATACTCCAGCAACCCTAAAATGCCTAAGATTTGGGTTTTCTAGCAAAATCTCTCTCTCTCTCAACAAAACAAGTGACACTCAGGGATGAGAGAGAAACACAGAGTCAAATGGATTAGGTGCGAGTGGGTGTAGGGTAGGATATGATGATATTTTTTATAATTATTGTTACGGACTATTATTGCTTTCATAAAGTATTTAAATCGAATAATTTAATTTGGTGCAATTGCTTCATTTTACCAACTTTATTTTTTTTTCTCCATGTTCCGCACATATATTTTAAACTAATGTATTTAGGCCCTTTCTAATATATTCGTCTTTTTCTATATTTATTTTTACAAATTCGCCAAAATAATTTTTTTACTTGACATGGGTTATGTTTTTTTTTTTATAAAATCTAGAAAATTGATTATTGTAGTTTATAAATTTGGTAAACTATCTTTATATTATTAATTCCAAAATTTTTAACCTAACAGTTATATACTAATTATATGAATGAAATCTAGTGTTTTTAGAAAATTTAAAATCATATAATTGTCTGCCACTGAAAGATAAAAAAGTATATTTATAGTTTAGATATTACATTAGAATTAATATTTTTTACAAAATTTAAATGATGAAAAAATTATTTATTATCCTGTTGATATTTATATAGAATATTCTATAAAAAATTGATAGTTTACAAAATCTGTGATAAAAATATAATATAGTAGTTTTCATTTTATATTTATATTTTCATATAACAATACACAACAACAAATAATCATTAATTTCAGTTTTCATTCTATAGTATAAGATAAACATTGTTACATGTATAATTGATAAGTTTAAGATATCTAATTTATTTCTTACATAAACAATAAATATATATTTGGATTAAATGTATATTTTAAAATATGATTTCTTGGTATAGAGATATTATCCTTTTATTGAAATGGAGAAATTTAGAATATTTAAATATATCTATCATTAGGTATGTATCTGATATGGTTTAGGAAATTCGATTTCATTGCTATAAAAATTGATAATTATATAAGGTTTTTATATAAATAGATAGTCAAATTCAAAAATGTATACTTTTTATAATCTGCATGCTTTGATATATATATAAATAGTATTATCTTATTAGAACTAATAAAATCTAGGATAGTTTAATACAATATAATAATCAAATATTAGTTTAAAAGTTAAATTTTTGATTTGCTACTATTCATATATATTTGAACTTATATCATTATTGAGGTCAATTTAGTTGAACCGTTATAATTTTTTGATAGTCTAAAAACCAGTCGATAAAAAACAATATTTTAATAGAATAGATATATTATGAATTTCTCTTAATATATTCTTCTTTCTATCTCTAAAGAATGTATTCTTGTTAGAGATGCTTCACCTAGAAAGTCAATATTCCTATTTAGACTATCTAAAATGGGATAAAAGACTAAACTATTGAATCACTAATATAGAAGTGTCAAAAATTGATGATGTGAATTATTTGGTGTTGAATAGATTCAACATGTTGAATAGATTCAACATGTTGAATAAGAATAAAATAAGGACTACCGACGATGATACATGTCATTTTTTAAGGATTTTTGATATTTGATATCATCTTTCTTATTAAAACAAATTTATTTTTGCAAATTCGCGAAAATAATTTTTTTACTTGACATGGGTTATGTTTTTTTTTTATAAAATCAATAAAATTGGTAAACTATATTTATATTATTAATTCCAAATTTTTTTACCTAACAGTTATATACTAATTATATGAATGAAATCTAGTGTTTTTAGAAAATTTAAAATCATATAATTGTCTACCACTGAAAGATAAAAAGTATTTTTATAGTTTAGATATTACATTAGAATTAATATTTCTTACAAAATTTAAATGATGAAAAAATTATTTATTATCCTGTTGATATTTATATAGAATATTCTATAAAAAAAAATTGATAGTTTACAAAATCTGTGATAAAAATATAATATAGTAGTTTTCATTTTATATTTATATTTTCATATAACAATACACAACAACAAATAATCATTAATTTCAGTTTTCATTATATAGTATAAGATAAACATTGTTACATGTATAATTGATAAGTTTAAGATATCTAATTTATTTCTTACATAAACAATAAATATATATTTGGATTAAATGTATATTTTAAAATATGATTTCTTGGTATAGAGATATTATCCTTTTATTGAAATGGAGAAATTTAGAATATTTAAATATATCTATCATTATGTATGTATCTGATATGGTTTAGGAAATTCGATTTCATTGTTATAAAAATTGATAATTATATAAGGTATTTATATAAATAGATAGTCAAATTCAAAAATGTATACTTTTTATAATCTGCATGCTTTGATATATAAATAGTATTATCTTATTAGAACTAATAAAATCTAGGATAGTTTAATACAATATAATAATAATCAAATATTAGTTTAAAAGTTAAATTTTTGATTTGCTACTATTTATATATATTTGAACTTATATCATTATTGAGGTCAATTTAATTGAACCGCTATAATTTTTTGATAGTCTTAAAACCAGTCGATAAAAAACTATATTTTAATAGAATAAATATATTATGAATTTCTCTTAATATATTCTTCTTTCTATCTCTAAAGAATGTATTCTTGTTATAGATGCTTCATCTAGAAAATCAATATTCCTATTTAGACTATCTAAAATGGGATAAAAGACTAAACTGTTGAATCACTAATATAGAAGTGTCAAAAATTGATGATGTGAATTATTTGGTGTTGAATAGATTTAACATGTTGAATAAGAATAAAATAAAGACCACCGACGATGATACATGTCATTTTCTAAGGATTTTTGATATTTGATATCATCTTTCTTATTTTAAAACTAATAATATCATTATAAATTAAATAATTTATTTTTATTTTTATACGAAATTTTATCATTTAAATTATCAATAAATATTGATTAGATTTATCTAATTTGGATATAATTAATTAGTAAAATATTGACTCATGTTTTCTTTTCTTTTTTTATTAATTAATACCGTTAAATACTTAGTGTGAATTTTATGATCCTATAAACTTTTGATGTAAGACGAGAAAACTGGGCAGTTGTCTCGTTTACGAAAGACGAGAAAAAGTTCAGCGTCTCAAGGAGAAAACCGGGCAGTTGTCTCGTTTTTTTTAATATAAAATCTCTATAGAGAGAAAGGGCAGCCTCGATTTCTTTTTCTTATATGAAATCTTTATAAGAAAAAAGAAACCGAGACAAATGTCCAAACCCACCCGTATGCCCAAACCCACCCGGATCCAATAAGACCATGGATGACCAAACCGATAAGCTTTGATTGGTGATCTCAGTGCTGGCTACCTAATTTTCAATCTCGTTATAAACTATTCTAATTTCGTTTCATACTGTCATTTCATCACATGATTAGGTGCAACAGAACTTTTGACTATAACTACTTGATCTATGGTTGATATTTGCTTCATTTCTACTCTCAGTAGTTGTACCTTTTTTAACAGAATTACTCTACCAAATCGGGAGAAGCAAACAAAACAAAGAGTGCCATTGCTACACCTAACGCAACGAATTGAATAAAAGAAAGAAAAAAAAAACAAGAAGCAGATTTACTTTTCATACAAGCATTCCCACTAGTTTAGTTCCTGTCGACATAATTCTAGAAGCAGCATAGAGACAGCGAGAGAAACGTAATGAAAGTAGTAAACAATTTTTGAACTTTTTTTTAATTTCAACGGCTTTCCTCTGACCGCGTCTTCCTCAACCTCCCACGAGTCATCCTGATTGTCTGCTCCATTACCGTCTCCTTTGGACCTTCCGGGTTCGAGTTTCCATTCACTGATTCCGCTTCCCCTTCTCCTCCCACTTCTTCTATCTGCATTGGTTCCGCTTCCACTTGGGTGGTTGATTGGGTTGGAGGGGAAGAGACTACCTTTTGTACTATCTGAGTGATACCCGCGCTTTTGGTATCTGTGGCTGGTCCAGAAGTAGGGCCTGCTTCTTTACCGGCAGCATCATTACCGTCACTGTCGCTTGAAGATGAGCTGGACGACGCTGCTTCTTCAGATTCTGGTTGAACGCTAGGGGATTTCTTAGGCTTAACAGGAACTTGATTAGCTCTGCCTCCACGTTTCTGAAACCAGAAACGAGTATTGTAAGTTACTATACACAAAGAGATATTGTTTCAATCGTGTACCTGAGGTTGCTGCGGGGGCCTTGGAGTTGATTGTGCAGCAACATACTGGAGAATCTCAAAGATTCTGGTCTGACCATAGCTTGAAACTCGTTGCCAATATATAACAGCCATATCTCCAGCTCTTGTCCTTAGCTCCAACAAACTATGGTCGATGTCCCTCTCATGCTGTGAGAGATAAGGCCTAAAGAAGGACTCGTAGACATAGGTAGTGCCCTGAACAAAAAAAGGACTCATGTAAAGGCATAGAAAGACATCAGTAATTTTCCTACTTCAAACACATACCCTGGTTTTAGGATACCACAGGTAGATGAAGAATGCTAACTTAGCTTCACTGTACATTGGAACCCTAGAGAGAAGAAATGGAGACAAAGATAAGAAGAGAGAGAGAGAGAGAGAGAGATGAAGAGGAATATGATAAGAAAGGGCACCATGAAACAAAGGCATCACCAACTCTCTCAAAGACTGTCAAGCAAGCAACCAATATCCTGTAAGCGATGTTAAGTTAAAGTTAGCAAGTGATTTTGAGGAAGGAAAAGGAGAATGTATATATATATATATATATATACCAGTACTGGCACCAAAAGCGAAGTTGCTCAATTTCAGGCCTGTTCTTTTCAACAGTCTTGTAGCATTCGTAGGCAGGGTAGGCATAACCCAACAACATCCTGCAAAGAGAGTGGGAGGCTAATCAACACTATCCAAATATCATCATCATTTAAGAAAAACCAAATGATAGAGAGAGTATGATTCTTTCTCGTACACCAATCCTCTCGTAAGAAACGATCCAATCATCTTGAAGAACTGAAAACAAGAAAGCATCATCAATTGGCATATGAGAGAATTCAACTGTTTTTAAGTATTGATTATTGTAAATTAAAACTAACTAACGAAACGACACAAATAGATTTAAAAACTAGGGCAAATCGATCAGGCTACATGATGATGATGATGATGATGATGATGATGATTCAGCAGCAGACAGATTCTCAGTATCAAAAAACGAAGAACACCGATTCGAGAGATCGGAAACTGACCGGCGGAGGAAAGTGTACTTGTGAGCAGAACAGCTGTTAACTCCGGCGATACGAATACACCGTCGGAGAAAGAAAAAAAAGCCGGTGGATAAGGGAGAAGGAGAGTGAAAATTTAATTTCAAAATCACCTCTCTCTCTCTCTCTTTCTCTCTCTCTTTCCGGATTTGCTTACTTGAAGTTTTTGAATCGCGTCTCGTTGAAGTTTGCAGTCCCCCCCCTTGAAAAGCAATTTTGACCAAATATTGTATAATAATATATAATTCTTATTTTACAATACTCTAATATACACCGTTATTCTTTTCTTTACTAAATTGCATTTCAAGATTTTTAGAGACTCATAAAAAAATCTAACATAAATTACATAATATTTTTGGAGAATACGATTTTTTTCAAAATCAATTTTTGGTCTCTGAATGAATCATGTATTATATTGTCTTACCTCATACTTTTTATTTATATTTTTCATGAATTCATTTATCTTTTCTCACGAATACTGATTTTGTCACATCCGAATTTCACTTAACCGAGACGGCATGAATTCATATTGCTTTTACCAACATAAAATACATTAAAAAGTCAATACAAATCTTATTTCCAAGGATCGAATCCAAAAGTCTTACAATAATCGTACTTAAAATGAATAGGAAATGCATAAAACCAAATCACCAAATCTTAAAATAAAATAACATAAAGAAAACCAAACACCCAAAAAGCCAACACCACATTGAGACGACTACTCCTGCACTTCCTCGAACTCATCTGAAAAGAAAAAAAGGCTGAGTATTTCGACAAATACTCACTGAAAGAAGCTCTAGGAGCCTCAAAATCAATCACCAGCAATTATCACACAACAAAGCATAAGTATCTAATTTAAACATCCTGTAAAACAAAAACAAACAACAAGAAACGAAGATAAATCCCGACGATGCTAACAAACAAATGTGGGGATTCTGCGAGACCACACATGGCGTATTCTGTTCCATAGCAGAAGATGCTTTTCCGGTGTTTGTTCAAAGGTTGAGGCAGAGCTTTTTGGAATGTTCCATACAGTCGAGGCTATGGCAAACATGCGTCAAGATAGGACTGTGTGTTAAATCTGCAAGAGATGCTATGCTCTATCCGCAAAGATACCCACATGTAAACAAACTCATTGAAGCCACTTATGGGATTCTACAAAAACTATCTTTATTGTCCTGGGAGCACTCTTATCCTTCTGGAATTAATAGAGCAGCGATGGAGATAGCGGCCAGTGTTATGTTACCACTGATAGTCCTCAATGGCTCTGTCACCTTCTTTCCAGCGAGGCGAGTGGCTAGAAAAGTCCACTTTTCTAAGGCAGTATTTCATTAATAACCACCTCCTCGAGCTCGGTGGTGTTTCTTATTGATACGTAGCTATGGCCTATTCATATGTTTATTGTTCTATCTTCCTCCACAAGTGTTGGAAAAAAAAAGCATCATTTCCATTGATCACCCCTACAGTTTTTAAGAAGATTTTGCGACAACCTTTAGGGGATTTGTGCAAATTTTGGCATCGCCGTGAACTTTATCTAGTTACCATTATAAGATTCCAGATTATCTCAACAAACTAGTTTGACACTAACACGAACTGAAAGCACAACAAACAAACCAACAAGTACAATGGATGGAAGGTAGCTTGTGAAACTAAAGATGCATGGAACGACCGCTACAACATTAATTGAGTATCAAAACTGTTTGGTTCTACAGTCCTTCGTTTACTTGCTCATATTTTGGATCTGTTTCTTGTACGAGCTAAATTTCTCTTTTTTTCTCCTTCTCCATACGCTTTCGTTTGGCATTCTTCTCCTCAGTGAGTTCGCTTTGAGCGCATGTGTTCTGTTCCTTCCCCTCAGTGAATCTAGGCCTTTTGTGTTCCAGTCTGTTCTCCTCATTGACTTCACTTCGAGGCCTTTTGTTATCCAGATTGCTTTCTCCTTTGTTTGCTTGCTGCTCATTCTTCGCTCTCTCCCTTCTGTTAGCCTTATATCTCCCTCTTTTCTCCTTTTCCTTACGCTTTCTGATTGCTGTCTTCTCCTCCTCGGTGACTTCACTTTGATGGATTCTGTTTTTCTTCAACGCTAATTCACTCTGAGGGTGTTTCCTCTGCACCGCACTCCCTCGGGGTGATGGGACATTTCTCGACACCTGATTGTTGTGGAATATAGTATTCGGACACAATGCTGGTTCGGAGTTGATGTGCGTATTATCCGGTTGGGAACTTATCGTCTGTAACACAAGTCTGTGCGCTGCCTTCCTAAGCCTATCCCCCGAAATGGATCCTTTTGGGTTGTACCTGCAGACAGTGAGAAAACAGATTTAACACAAAAAAGGTCTTCCAAACCTTTGGATACCACAAAAAAATTCATAATCTTCACCTCTTGATTTTTATAATCTTTGCAGGAGCTCGTCTTCGATCACCATCTTCATGCCATAGATTAGCTCCACCTTTCAAATCCGCTAGTTGTACAGTCTGTGATGTGATCGCGATAAATAAAGAACACTCTGTAACCACTAAGTCGCAAAAAACAAGTAGGCTATGTTTTTGGCAGGCTTTCTTTATTTTTCACCACAACGTCAAACACAAAATCAGAAGCCAAGTAGATGAAAATAGTAATAATCAACTATACCTTTTTAGGCAACACCACTCCTGGAGGTGGACGAGCAATGTCGCTTCCTCTAAGATCATCTGGAAGTTTGTATATGGCACAACTGTACAAAAAAAAGTGTTGATTTGATATATAACTCGAGAGGCCTAAAAATGACAAAACCGAAATTCGTGAGAAAAGGGGGCTTACATCACTTGATTGGCTAATACATCTTCCATCCCCTCGATGGGGGAGCTGAAGCATGAAGGCTGACTATCTCCACCACATAAAGCCAAGTAACCATTCATCCCTTCACTGCAGTTCTCAATAAATTAGCCCCCCTTTTTTTTTTATAACAAAACTAGGAACAAAAAATCAAATCACTAACTTAACCCCTACAATTATTACCAACCGAATCAACCATTCTCAAGATCTATACACAAACCTTAGTCCAGGGTCAATTTTTTCCGTAACTGCTGCTCGTTCTTTGTTGCTCAATTTAATAGTACGGCTACTAAGAGAACGGATGAGCTCAGCAAGCGGATGAGATGAAACCACAAAGAGCATGTCAGACAACACACTGTTTCTTCGAACTTCTTCGTTCTGAAAAAAATTAAATACAAGGAAATCAAGGTTTCATGTGATTCGTATACAGAAATAAACACGAAAGTTAATATCTATGCATGAGACAGGCAGTACCGTCAGTGAGTGCTCTACTTTTGCGGCTGCATCCAGAAGACGCTGTTCTTCTATAAAAGGCAGTTTTGCTATACCCTTTACAAGGAAAGATAGAAAATATGCATTATTACATCTAACTTTAGAAATAGTGTCTGCCTTAATAAGCTTAAAAGACGATCAAACCTGCCAAGAATAGCGCTTTCCATTCATGTCAATCTCAAAATCTGCACACCGAAAAAAAAAGGAAAATGAGAGACATGGATTGGACAATACCACAATGAACAAGACTAATTCTGCAGAAAAAAAACACATACCGGGAGGATAAAACTCAGCTATAGGTGAACTTGGATCTGTCATCAGTTTCCTAAAACATTCTGGGAGAGCATGTGCACTGACATAGGAATCTAGTGAGGCAACCAGTGACGGCAGGCAGAGAAAGATGATGAACACTTAGAAATACAGATAGAATTACCTTGCAGATGGAAGAACTGCCAGAAGCTGATTGAATGGTTTAAATGGGGAACCTAGTTCGAACTTAATATCTAGCTTATCAAGGAACTTGAGATCAGATGCGAAAGGTGCATAATGATAAGGATAAAACCTGCAAAACAAACAATAGGGAGTAAGGCAAAGTAGGAATCAGTTGGCTCATTTCTGCTAAAGTTGCTATTAATTACTAGGGCCATCTTGCCTCTAGGACAAAGTTATTGTGGAATTAAATCATGTTCCTACCCGATGTAAGCAAAACTTGAAACATCTCAGCTGAAAATACTAGAGATTATGTTTAAGTAGAAGATGGATGGAAACAATATGAAGCCCGGAAAACATTGTATATTGAACAGTCTACTAAAACTTGAAGCATGATGCGAACGAGCATTACAATCCTAAAACAATATATTGTTTATCTAGGCGCAATAATATTACAAGAAACGAACAGGGAAAATAGTGAAATATGAAAAGTATATTATATATGTACGAGGATGACAGGAAACTGACCAATTCCATGAACAAACACCATGATAATAGTAATGCATTATCCAACAAAGACCTTCTGTATACTTCAAAACCTGGCCAATAATAACAAAACAGTAAATTTGTGCATTCAAAGTTGACGTAAGCGTAATTTATATACCATCAAATTACAGGCATGAGGAAACTCACAACATCTCTGCGTATTTGTTCCATTTCCTCTATAGTCTTAGCTATGAACTTCTCCTCGTAGTATCTCTCCCTCCATCCTTGTACACCTAGCCTCACCTGATCATACAACAGCCATGTCAAATAGCCAGCGTAATTAAACAGATGTGAAAAACAAGCTCACGAAATTTAAGCATTTATGCAGCTGAAAAAATGACCTTATCTTCTTCGCCTTTCCCTGAAATGAACCCATCTGATTTTTCCCGCAAAAGTTTCTTAAGCTTAAACTTCAATTCTTCTCTGTTATCTACTTCCTGAAAATCCAGAGTGTATTTAATACAATTCAAACGAAAAAGTAAAGATGAAGTCCCTAATTATCACCAAGCAAAAAAAACAGCATAACTTGACAGTTTCCCAAAACTTGAAATGGAGAAAGAGAAAATAGTTTACACTTAACAAACAAAGGTTATAATCAATCACACAAATCAACTACAATCCAACCAAAAGGCACAAAGATAGAAGAATATTCTGTCGAGAAACTAAAAGTTTATTGAAATTCATAATCCGGTGACTTACTTCTTGGATGTTATACTCTGTTTCCACACTAGTGTTATCGTCAAGAGACGGACGCAATGAATCGGACACTTCAACTAGAGAATCTAGTTGCACAACCGGGTCATAGTTACAATTTCTGCTCGATTTAGCTCGGTCACGACTAAACCTTTCCGATTGCCTCTGTAACAGATATCACAATAACTGCATCATTGAAATACTAAACCATGCAAATTTATCAGAATCATGTTTTCTAAGCTTTCATTTTTGGTGGATGATCAAAGGGGTGTAGTACAAGGTAGTGCAGAGAAGTTATTAACCCATGCAGAGAGAGGCCAATGGCACGTTTTCAGAAAGAAAAGAGCTGGATACACTACCTTATTATTAAAAAATACAATTTCTCTCCACAACAGGCGTGTAATACTAGGTAGCGATGCAAAATGGCAGTATTTTAAGACAGGGTTACTAGCGTTTCAAAACATTCACTTCGTTTAAGCATTTGCTTAAGGTTATCTTAAGCAAGTCCTCTGAACAAGTACATTCACTGGCCTCGAAGTGCACAGCGATATTTCTAATCTTATAGCTTCCATCAGGATATGATACCTTAGAATGAAAGAAAATGCGGATAACTAAATTATAGAAAGAGATTAACCTGATGGTTTTGTGCTCTTCTTTGAAATATATTATTTTCATAGAGTCCAACGGCCTGGATAAAATGCTCCACATTCTTTAAATTCAGCTGAAAGTTGGAATAAGAAAGTTTTAAAAGATAATTCGATAGCCACATCAAGTAGGATGAAAAATGTTTAAGCAATGCACCTTGCTTCCATTGCTTAAGTAACTTGTACTTGATCCAAATTCCTTCTTGTACACGGACATAAGTAATTCTATAGCACCCTGCAAGACAGAAAATTTATTGACACATCAATTATAGACTTTCAAACTTGTCAAGCTGTTCTAAGCAGGCTCATCGTCGTTCATTGACCCATCAATTATATTGAAAGAAAGACTGAGTAAATATGTAGTAAGCTATTCCATTCCAACCATAAATGAAGACTTGTATAAGGATTTCTTATGGATTGATTTTATAGCTACAGAAGCTTATATATCTAATCATTCCTATTTTTCAGCAGATATCGAGAATTAGCAAGGGTGATATATGCTCGATCGATCATACACTGTACCCGACATTTTAAAACCTGGACCACAATTATAACAACAGAAAGCTAAGACAAAACAAACCTCCCGTATCTCCAGTGTAGGCATATGTGGCAGGAAATCATTGCCAACAAAAAAACAGATGAAGATGAAGTCATCAATTATGCGGTCCAAATTTTTTTGCAATTGCGAGTTAGGTATCTGCATGTCGTGCTCCAAATACTCTCGAAGCGTCCAGATATTGACGAACTGCCAAAAGACAAGGGAACATAATGATAATGCTAAAGATATTAATGAGCAATTTTGAAAAATAGTATTGAAGTGTGTAACCTTTAAACATACCTGGTATGGCTTCTTAGCCACAACATCTGACTCAGCTTTATCAGACAAATCTCCTGTCTTGCCCTCACAATCTGCTGCTCGGTGCCCGAGCTGACCGCACAAGAAGCATTTGTCTTGTTGTCCAGGAGTGAAAACAACCTAGGTGAAGTCAAAACACAGTTAAATTGGCATTCTATAGTGAATCTTGAAACATAAAAGACTCGCATACAAATTTGTGACTAGTTCAGATGTTAATGACTTGTCAAAACAATACTGAAGATTATAAACGCGATAGATTGGTAAAACAACCTCACGAAGGATTGAAATATGAACTTCGTGTGTGGCCAAAGCCAGCATAATCAAGTCGGCGTCCTGTTATTCACAAAATCAAAAGAAGAAAGGCCTTAAATAAATAATTCGATAAAGATACCAAATCTAAACATGAAGAAAATAAATAAGAGGAGGAGGTTACATACCAAACCATACAGACAATGACAAGCGTTGGGGTTGTAACCAGGATGGTTCTTTTGAAGACGAATGTAAGACATGATCTTGTGTTCCCCCTCACCAGGAACATTAGCATCTGAGAGGATAACCTTGAGAAGAAGAAAAGCAAGGTCAAAGCGTGAACAAAATAGCCATAAGGAAAAAGAAAAGCAGCGGTACCACCTTAATATTTTTCCAGCCAGGGTCAGAGTTAAGTCTAACGTGAATGTAGTATTGCAAGGCAAAGGAAAGAGTAGACATGAACTCGGTTCCAGGAGTGATAACGTTAGAGTCAAAAACTTGAGAGTCCAGTTTAGGAGGCAACCTCTTGCCTTCACTCTCAAACTCTTGACGCAGTCGCTCTTCTTCAGCAGCCTAAAAAAAAGGCAGGTGAACAGATCAAATTACCATCACGGTTGATAAAGAGAGAGAGAGAGAGAGATGGGAACATACGGCCTCTGCTGCATCTTTTGCAGCTCGAAACCTTCTGGATCTTTGTTGATTCATCTTAGCCCTTGGAGCAACACCATCTACAAAACAAAAAAGAAAGTTAAAAAGAGAAGAAAACAAAAAAAAACAAGTCTAGTATCATAAATAGACTCACCAATAGCCAAAAACAATAGCTTGCGAGGTCGAACCATGAGGAAAAGTCTGTCAATGTAATCGAACATGCATTGAAACACCTCCGAAAACGTTGTTGGAGAAGCCTGACGAAAAGAGAGATCCCATGAATGAATGAATGAATGAATTGAGAGCAAAAGGAGAAGAAGAAAGCGTTACCCTGTCTTCAGGATGGAAACAAGGATGAATGATTCCGTTCATGTCGAGGTACAGATTTTCATACTCGACGCCGCCGCCGTTAGGATTAGGTTTGCTAGTGTCGACCGGAACCTTGACGTCGAGAGCTTCTTCTTCGATGGCATCTTGCAAAATCAGTGGATACCTCTCAATTAACCATCTGTAGAACGACGGTACTCCCATCGGATTCCGTTTATGTGTTGCGTTGCGGCACTAGTAGTAGTGAACAGCTACGGAGGAGCTCCTTAGGTCACGCAGGGATACATCGACCGTCTGAGAGAACAAAAAACAAATATATATATTTAACTTATTACAATGGACATTTGTTAATAATAGCACATTTTTAGTTTTTAATATTCTTGATTTAAAATTAAATAAACAAACATAAATAAATAAAATAAAAATTGTTATTAAAACATAAAACATAAAACAATTTTACAAATTTTATGTTTTAGTAACAACTGTATGTTTTAATAACAATTTTACAAAAAAAAATTTAATAACAATTTCTGTTATTGATATTATATAACAATTTTATGTTTTACTTTTGCCTTATTGTAGATTTAAAGTTTAATTTTATCATTCACATTAGGCATTTAACTACTTAAGGATTTTAAATCTGGATATATTTTATTATATGTAATAACTCTTAATTTGTTACAAAAAATTATTACATATTTTTTTGTATGTGAAATAAAAATAAAAATAAAAAAACTACGGAAATGTATTTTTCTATTTTTTTCTAAAACATAAAATATTTGTTATATTTTACGATAGCTAATATATTATTTTCAATAGCTAATATATTATTATATACAAAATTAATTAATTTATTAACCTTAATAACCTAGTGATCCGGTAAGTTGTCCGGTTCACTGTTTGGGTTGGGTTTCAAAACACTGGACCCAACATGTACTTTAGTATGGATCCAGACGCAGATCCAAACCTGTATTTTCAGATCCGTTGGATCCGGGTAAAATGTTCAGGCCTATTGGATCCTCTCTCGACAGTTTGAATCAGCATTAAATTGCAGGTTGAAGACACAATTCTTAAGGTAACAGATTCTACAGAGGCTTTTCCAGATAAATATTTAACAAACTCTTCTTCAGAATTTGGGAGACAGCAAAGGCAAATAATTGAGCTTTGGGCGTTATGCAATGTACCATTGGTTCACAGAACTACTTCTTATTGCTCTTCAAAAGTGATCCATCTGACTATGTTTATATGGAAGTTGAATTCAGAAGGCTATCTTTTCTGAAGCAGACAATAGCTAATGACGCGGAAACATTAAGGTGTTTTTCAAGCACACCTTCTCATCAAGTCGCATCATATACCAATAAGTATTATGCTAACCAGTTCCTGTGGTATCTAATCAGAAGGATAAGTAACTCTTGACATAATATGTACCTGACTGAACAAGAAACTTGAATTGTAGCACTTATATTATAACATAGACAAGGTATTGGGAGTGACAAGAACCTGAATATTTCCGAGTTCCTTTATTGAACACTAACTTAGCAGGAGAATATACAAACAAAGAGAAAACCGCAAGTTTAGACATGCTACATATGAACACCATATTATGATGCAAGAACAGAGCCTTCAGTGATTTTCCATCCTCCTGACTTGGACCAGAAAGCTTCGTATCTTGTTGTGTAGGTTCTGACATCTGTAGCATTGTTTTCTGGATGAACCAAATCAGATAGACAAGCAGACTCCTCCAGAGTTGCTTCAACCAGAGCACGAGTTCCGTCAGCTGAGACAGTCACGCTGTCAACGGAGAGTTTCAACAGTGTATAATCATACACCAACCCGAGCTGCTTAGTTTCAGATGCTCTGTCTGTCCAGATCTTCAGCATTCTCCCATCCAAAACCTATAAAATTACCAGACAGATCGTTGCCAACATTACAATCAGGTTTATTAACACAATCGAGTGAATTGTAACTTTATTCCCTTACCTCTGGCAACATTTCTATGCAGTGATCACGCCCAAAGGCCTGAGACTTGATCTTCTGCCACTTGCTCACTAGACTCTCCGCAGTCCTAGCATCCATCCTGGGAAGCGCTACCGAATCCTCAGATTTAACTGACCCTAAGTCAGAAAAAAAGATTATCCGAAGGAAATAAAGTTTTGAACAAAACATAGTAGAACAATTTGCTACATACGTTATCCTAAAGAGAAATGTTAAATACACTGCACTACAGCTCCAACTCTTGTCTACAGTTTGATCAAAACATTCAAGCAGCATATGTACATGTTGTGAGTGAAATCTACTCAGCAACTAGTTAACCTCAGTTCTAAATACTCAGGATATCTTTTGGGGCATGTATCAAGTAAACGATCTACTTTCATTCCTGTTAATATCTACTTTTGAGCAATAAGCTTGTATAAAATTGGCATCCTTTGATCATATACCTATGGTAGCAATTTCAGATGCCGTAGAGGAAGTCATATCCTTGCGTTGCAACGATGAGCTGCCTTTAAGAGACATATACCTCAGGCTGGCCAGCGAAATGATTCCAACAACAACACCGGCAGAGAGAATCTTTACACTTGCCTCCTTTAGCTTATCAGCATTGGACTGTTCTACAGTAATTGCATCGACGCTAGACTTTGTATCAAAGATTTCGGATGGTCCTTCAGTTGCTGCACTTAACACAGCAGTCTCATCATCAGCATCATCATGTCCTACATTGTTGTTACCAGCACGATCTACAGTAGACACCGTCTCTTGCGCATCTGAATAACGAGAAGGAAAAACTTTCTGCAGTGCCTGTATAGCACTAGCCTTCACATGCTCAGCTCCCATCCTTGCCATAGCTGCAGCAGCTGCTAAAGGAGAGCCCTGAACAACCTCCACTCTTTCCAGGTAACTCAAAACCATGGGATCATCATAATAATCCCCAAGTTTAAATTGTTTATCTTTGGTATCTCTGAACCTAGGAAAGACAACCCCTGCCAACCAGGTCTCCAATAGTTTGCAGAGCCCAGGGAGGTCGTCACGATTTGAATTCTCCAAGACAAACTCAACAATAGCTGGATTCCTGTACTGTGAGTCCTCACTGTCTAACCCCAACCACATACGGCATTCGTCGACTTTGCCTATAAGCAGTGCACAGAGTCCCCTCTCGAGACCAAAGTCAACCTCCCAATTATTTCTCGAGTCATACAGCATCGCAGGAATCTCCATAGCCATTACCTTAGCCTGCTGAAGTTGCTGGAATTGCTTATCAGCGTCCTGTAAGAGGTGGGGTTTCTTAGCTATAAAAGCTTGAGCCACAAGCGCCAGCGCAACTTCATAAACTTCAAAAGACTCTGCTGGAATATTACTCGGGGTAGCTACAAAAAGATCAACCTATGACACACAGAGAGCAGAGATTAGAATGGGGGAAACGAATGCGAAAATCATGATTTAAAAAAAAAAAGAAAAGAAAAGAAAAGAAAGGGCTTCAGACTTGCTCAGATGCTGTCATTCGTAAAAACGCCTCGTTCATAAATTTCTCGCGTGTAAGACCACCAACAACAGCTGATGCTCCACCTCCTCCAACAGACCACAAGATATTGCGAACACCGCTTAAACCAGCTAGGCGTTTATCATCCCCAAGAGGTAAAGCAAGAAGCTCCAATACATAACGGGGAGTGATCTCTTCCAAAGTCTCATCAATCTGGGAACGTAGATCAGGAGCAAGGCTGCTGGCTCCTTCCTCCTGCAAAAGCTTAAGAGCTTCCTCAACGAACTCATATCCAGTAATAAAATCAGGAGGATGTAACGCCATTGCATCCCTGGAGATGTCAAGAAAGGCAAGCGCCATAACCAAAACCACATCTTGCTTGAAGGACTTAGGCAACCTCTCCTTAAGCAAGGCTTCTCCTACACGAAGAACCACTTCAGTCTCACCAGCTTCTTGCAGCACACAGAGAGCACCAGGAACCTTCATGTATTTAAATTAAAAAATTCAAAAAATCAAAAAATCTTTTGTTTTGAGAAAAGAAAGCAAAATCGAAATGACCTTATCCCAAGGAACATCAGTGAAGACTGTAGCAGCCTCGTCATCAACAAGGCTTTCGTCGTACTCTCTTCGAGACCGAGGATTCGAGAGCGTCTCGCAAGCAGCTTGGAGGATCTGTCTTCTGCTGATTAAAGCGTCGTCACTGAACCCGAACTGAGGCGGTTTTGAAACCCTAGCTTCAAATGCTCTTCTGATTCCATCAGTTAAGAAATGCGTCTCCGCTCCCAACACCTCGTAGAAGTCGATGGGAATGGCAACGTGGCGCTCGGGACGGTCAATAGACGGTGGCGGAGAGACCAAAGTGGCCGTGGAGGCGGAGGAGGAGGAGGAGGAATCGGTGGTGAAATTGAAGTCGGGGAGAAGACGGTCGGCCCATCGGCTGGCGGAACAGACAGTGGTTATGACCGGAGAGGAGGGTAGGCTACGCCGGAGTTTGGTCGCCGGAGGTAGTCGGCAAATCTGAAACGGGAAGAGGCCAATGCCGAGGTGACGACCTAGAGCTTCCATTCCACTTTTGTTGCGGATGTGAAAATCCCTTCTTTTTCCTTTTCTTCGTATTATCCATCCACTTAAGCCTTGGTCCTCTAGGGTTTATGTTTTTTCTTTTCTTTTTTCTTTTTTTTTTTGGTTTTGAGAGGTAAAAAAATCAAATACATTTATATAACATAGCATACTATTTAAGTTAAAATGTCGAATAAAACAAAATAATAAAAAGCAATAAAAATGCCTGCTCGTGTGCTTTTTTAACTTTTATATTGTTCAAATTTTTTATACATGATTGATTTGATGATTGTATATATTTTAACCACTTAACAATATTTAATGTAATTTTAGTTGTTCATTGTTCTTTGAGCAACTTGATTGTTGAGGTGTATGAACCCAAAACAATCAATAAACTCTCAAATTAACTGGTGCTTCAAATCAAGAACGAGAGAAAAGAGTTTCTTGAATCTAATCAACCCACAAAACTACCCAGCAACTTGTTCAGAGGAAGCTAGTAGCTGGCCGAACCCCTACCCTTCACCATCAAGCCATAACCAAACAAATCTGTCATCATCAACCCTAATCTAGATCCAACAAAGTTCAAGAGTGGAAAAGTCTTGGGAAAAAATCATTATATTATGTTTGTGTTTGTTATAATTCACTTATCCGAAAGATCAGGACCCGAACGGATCTTAATCCGAACTTCGAATATCCAAAGTCCCAGCCCTACTCCTGTCTTTGGTTCCTCTTTTACACATTCCATATTTGTAAAAGTGCTTTTTGTTGATCAATAAATTTCAAATTTCAACGAGAAAATATAACAAACATTTTAAGAGAGAAAAAGAGCTCAGTTTAGGGACTCTAATGTTGGAGCAGAGCTTCGTTACAATATTTTTTGAAGTTGACAGCTTCATCGGTTAGGAAGTCACTGCATAAAGTAAAAAAAGCTTTGTTGAATGTTAAACAAGGAGAATCAGTAAAATGTGACATGTACGCGAGACTCACCACAATCGTTCAGCCATGCGCCCCACTTCCCACCTTGGACTCCATGGGTAATCGGTGAGGAGGTTTAATTTGACCGGCTCGCTCAATTGGTTTAAATGCTGCATATTAAAAAAATTATCCATTCATTATACCTAAGGAAAAAAAAGAAACCCAACGACTTTCGTTTAGCTCGTTTCCAGATTGTTTTTCATACCTGGCAACTTTGGAGCATTAGAGCTGGTTGCTGCTTTGGAAATTGAGTTGGAAAGAAGAAGTGAACCTACATCAAACGATAAAGCTTTGATAAACTCAAGTGAATCAAAATCTACTTTGTATTGAAAGCCCTGAGGAGTGATAGACTTACCACGAATGGAAATGGTCCCGAGGCAGCAAGGAACGATGCCTTACGGCAAAAGGTCTAGCAAGAAAACACAATAATAATAATAAGAGAATCTCGGAAATCAATTTAAACACATGCCAAGAAATATTACTTACAGGATCCGCTTCAAGAGGTCTTCCAAGAAAAAGAGCCAGTGCCTCAACAAAACTCCTCCTTAAAACAATTGCAGAAACAGCTTCCAGGATCTAGAAAGTAAAACTTGATAAGACCTTGATACCAAGAAAATTACACACATATTTTTATGTGAAGAAGATTTAGTAGGAACTGACTTGTCTCTCAAGGGTTTCTTCGAGATGGGGAAGATATTCAGCTAAGCACCTTCAAATTAGAAAAAAAAAGTAGAGGGTTTTCAGTATATGCATGGTATGCAGGTAGACTGATATTTTGTTTTGTACAGGTGTAACTTACATCCCATCCATCCATGGAGGAAGTTTAACATCCTCTACAGAGAAAAGCGCTTTTAGATCAGAAGATGATACTAATTTCAGACGAGGTGACGAAGGTGCTGATTCATACTTTCGAAGAATCGGGTATACCACCTGCATCCACAACTAGTTTATCAATATCAACAAGACGCTGCTAACAATTGAAAAGGGGTGAAGAATGGGATAACGAGACCTGAAGATAAATTTTCTGCTCATTCTTCCAAGGGCACCCAACAACAAGTTTGTTTATGCTCATATCCATCACAAGAGGTACTGCAAACTTGACTTCCTCTGGCTACAATTAAAAATTAAAGGTAATGGAAAGAGTCACATGCCTACAATGCGCGCTGTCTTTACCAAGAAGGATCAAGAATCTTGACATATATAAATATACCTTGTCAGCTCCTGAAGTCATTTGCATTTCAATTCCCTGAGAAAAGGAAAACAAGAAGAGCATCAACATTGAGAGAACTATGAGATGATTTATCTAAAATGGTTTTGAGCCCAATACAAATTCTAAATTACCATTCAAGACATAACTTATCCAACCCTAGTGTTTCACAGGACCTGAGCAACAGAATCTATATGCTTTAAGAGGCCCGCCTCAGAAACTCAGACAATATAAAAACAAACAGGTTGCTTTTTCCATCACTATTAATTAACGCATAAATGCAAGGAAAAAAAAAAAACAGATTATGAATGATTCCTTGTATAAAAGCATAATTTTACCTTGCGAGTTAAAACTGTGCTAATTTCAAACTTGACACGATCATCATCAACTTGACCCACTCGCTTTCGTTGGTAGGCCACATATTGATCCCTGTAGAGTGAGAAAACAACTTGAACTGAGCCAGGTAGCAACCTCAACCTCAATGTTTTTGTAGAAAACCCAATTGGTGAGATAACCATGAGAGTTGTACTCTTAAAGATCATTGAATAATCATGGGTAAATAATAGAAAGAAGAAAAAGTGCCATGGGGACAAAGGGGTTTTGAATGAAACAAACCTCAATCCTTGAATGAGAACAAGTAGCAGAGTCGAGTCCTGGTTGTTCCACTCAGACAAAGCCTTGTCTAGTAATGAATCAACAGGAGAAATAGTGGTGCTACACGGCATAAAATCCTCATCATCTGGCCCAAATATGAAATCAGGAGGAGCTGCTGGATACTCTGAATTGTAAATAACATCCCCTGCCACCCAAAATAAAAATAAAATAAAAACGTTTTTGTGTAAATTACAGAAAACAATTGCAAAATTGAGAAGAAGAGAACACACTTACATTTGATCGCGTCCAGGCAATAAGGTATGACCAAAGTAAAACGGTCGAGGATTCTGGGATTGAACCTGTTACCCGACCGTACATTTTCGATCTACAAATCGTTGAAGAAGATAATTTTTAAGTTTAATAAAACGCTAACTTAGAGAGGATTGGAACATGAATCTGATGATTGATGTTTACCTTGATGGAATCAGGAGAGTGGTTGAGTAAGTAATGGAGCTGATCGGCGATTAAAGGAGGAAATGCTTCGAACGCCATGCGAAGAATCCCTATTTACCGACAGGGTGAAAGTGCCGATAGGTTGGGTTGCACAAGTGATGAAAAAGGGCTTCGCTCTCAAAAGAGCACTCAAAATGGGTAAACCAACCCAAACCAAACCATATCCAAATTGATTTGAGCTTATATTGGGTAAATCCATAATCCATTAAAATTAATGAGTTATTGGTTTTAGTGGTATATATCCACTAAAAATACTATTATAGTTTGAATGGTTATCAAATAAAAACATATTATATTTTGGCTGAAAATAAAAATCTTCTCTTAATAGAAAATACAAACTATTTAGGCAAAAAAAACAATTTTGTAGTTTTAACCAAAAAAATTATATTTTATCGTCTAGACAGGAAAAATACAATTTTGGTAGGAAAACTCGGTTTTACAGTTTTGGCGGGAAACTAGATTTTACGGTTTAATTGGGAAAACTTGATTTTGTGATTTTGGTAGGATATTGTTTTAGCGGGGAAACTCGATCTTACGGTTTTATCAGAGAAACTCGATCTTACGGTTTTGGCGAAAATTTTTGATCTTACGGTTTTTTGCAAAAAAAACTCGCTTTTGCGGTTTTGGCGGGAAAATTTTATATTACGGTTTTGTCGGGAAAACTCGATTTTGCGGGTTTTGTAGGAGAACTCGATTTTGCGGTTTTGGCGGGAAAATTCGATTTAGCGGTTTTGGCGGAAAAACTTAGTTTTACTTATGGCGGGAAAACTCGGTTTTACGAATTGGCGGGAAAGCTCGGTTTTACGGTTTTGGCGGGAATACTCGTTTTTTACTGTTTTGGCAGAAAAACTTGGTCTTAAGGTTTTCGGTTCTAGCGGAAAAACTCAACTTTTTCGATTTTGGCAATAAAACTCGATTAGGTGGGAAAACTCGATTTGTAGTTTTGGCAGAAAACTCGATTTTTGCGGTTTTGGTGAAAATATTCAATATGTAATTTTGATGAGAAACTTGATTTTATGGTTTTTTTTTTTTTGTAAAAAAGGTTAAAGTTTAATAAGAAAATAGCATATAATATGCATATCGTTGAAAAATTGCGTTGACAAAAAATGTATGAAAAATGGATTACATTTAGTTTATTTAAATTGATTTAGATATATATGATAAAATAAATACAAACTTGGTTTAGTAATATGTGTTAAACTTTTGGAGTTTTTTATTTGATTTGATTTTATGTTGGTTATAATTTATTATTGGTTTGGTTATTTTTTGACAACAAAATATTTTCAAGTCTCATATTATTGGTTTGGTTATAGATTTTTTTGTTTGGGTTAGATTTAGTTTATTAAATTTTAATTATATACATGTGAAAATAAATAAAATTTGTTGTTGTAAAATTGGTTTATAAATTGAGTTTTGTTATTTAATTATATTTTCAGGCGGCACCATATGCAGAAATAAAAGTTTAAAAAATTAAATTATATTTAAAATATTTTTTTTAATTTTAATTATATGTAAAAATTAAGATACAAGAAATAATTTTTTATTTAATTTTTAATAATATTTATGTCTACAATTCTAAAATTATAGACATTTATAATTTTCAAGTATTATTTATGTGGTTAAAAATATTATTTATTTATTTTTAATAATATTCTGAACAAGGATAAGAACCTAAAATATCAAAATAAACAATATATCTGAAATATGTTTGGATATTTGTACGAAAAATAGCCATATTACTCGATTCGATCCAAATCTTTTAAATAGAGTTAATTACATGACGACGCATCTAAAATATAACACTAATTATAAAAAACAAATATCAATATATAAAATCGTAAAAATCAAACAGATTATGTTTCTCTTGCTGCAAGAATCAAAAAGAAACAAATTAGAATTAGGGCTAATTTATGTCAAGAAGGAAAACTTGGTGAGCAAGTCCCTTCATATGTATTAATGTGAGCAATTGGGGTTTCATTTCTTTACTAAAACTATTCATGTCTCTGATTCTCAACCAGCCCCCGAAGCTATGCTTGCGGAAACCAGTGTTGGTAAGATGCTCTCCTCTTCACCACTCTAATGGTTACTCATCTGCTTCATTGCCGCAATCACAAATCCTTCCTTCAACCATCTTATGCGCTGATCCTTGTAGACCACATCTCGTAAGACCCGTGTACAGGAGGAGGGATGGTGACATGGATATTCTTGATCACGAGATGCCTAGTGATTTTATGGAGGTAACGGAAATGATAGGAACATCCAATGGATGGATAACGTCTTTGGTGGACGGCATTGTGCAAATCCGGGAACACCCGGGGAAGAATCGTAAACAGTTGAGAATCATTTTTTTACCTCCTCATGTAACGCTGCCTCTATGCCAAGCCCAAATGGCCACCAACGTGGCAATGTCCTCATCTTCTCCGTTGAAAGAGGATTGTGTTGTGGCTGTCAAGTTCTGGGGACCTCAACTAAGCATTTGTAAACCGGCTCAAAGCAACGCCGAGTGGATCAACATCAGAATCTCAAACCCTTGTTTCTTTTCCTCCCCTGTCATGTATTCGGAGAAAGAGGACATGTTTCGCATTATCGGATCTGGAGGCCACCTTGTTGGATCATGGGATCTCGGCAAACACAAGTGCACACCAAAGATTCAGAGACTTCAATTTCAAAACCTTCCGGAGCTGAGCAAGGCCAAGCGGGAGCTTCTGTACTCGAGCAACACAAGCGAACACTTGGTGGAGTCAAGAACCACCGGTGAAACTTTCATGGTTAAGTGGTACAAAAGGACGGCCAAGACCATCTACTGCATAGAGAGAATGGAAACACAAGCTTTAATGGTGTTCAAGATAGACGAAGAAGGCAACGCTGTTTACACTCAAGATATTGGTGATCTCTGCATTTTCCTCACAAAGTCTGAATCTTTCTGTGTCCCTGCTTGCTCTGTTCGCCACATGCGTCCTAATCGCGTCAAACTCATGGATGTCGACGAATTCACTATTATCGATCTGGCTGCTCAAAAGTGGAACTGACAAGAACATTAGTTTGGACTTGTGTTTTTTTTTTCCTGAGACTAGAGTCTTGTTTTTTTCTTTAAAACCTTTCAAATATCCAATCTATTTTTTTCCTAATATTTAATAAGCTTTTTGTCAACCTAAACATAAATTAATCATAAATGTTCTTCAAATTTTCCTTAAATAAAAATCACAAAATTACCTAATGTGCCTAAAGTTTATATGACAATTAATGATTTTGAATAATAAAGATTTGATAAAAATTAGTTTATTTTCTATCATTTTTTAAAATTTTAACTTATTAAAATAAATTAAATAACCACATTAACTATATAATAAAAATTAGATTTTTTTGCATATGTTATATTTTAAATTTTTAAAAACGAATATAAATGACTAAAGTTGTTAAAAATCTCACATTAAATTTTTTGTGATCCATGGTTTAAAATTTATGTTATAACAAGATACAAATGATTACAAAATTACATAAGTATGAAGTCTCATTTAATAAATATTATATATGTATATTAATATTTTTTAAAAAATAATTTATATATCATATAAAATACATAATTTAATTTCGAATTTGTTTTGGTTTTTTTTATAAATATTTTGAACAATTATTGACAACTTAATATTTAGATTTTAAACTTTGCATTGAATGTTTTTAAAATTATAAATTATTAACACATTTAAACATCCCACAAATTTTTTATTGTTATCATTGATTTAAAATTTTTGTTATCAAGAAATACAAACGATCAAAATGAATATGTGTATAAATATTAACCCACAACTTGATTTTAACCCCAAACCTATACCCAATTTTTAACATATGTCAATATTAAAAATGTAATATATATATCAATGTTAATGGTGATGATTGGTTCAACTGTGGCTTTAAAAATTTAGCTGTAGATGTTTAGTTGTAGATAAATTGGTTGTAGCTGTAAAGTTGTTATTGTAGATTTTTTTTGTAGAAACTTTTGATGTAGTTAAATTTGTTGTAGCTGTAAGTTATAGGCTGTAGATATTTTAAAATAATATATATCAAATATGTGTTGTATATATAAAATTATTATTTTATATGAATTAAAAAAATTTATATTAATATTTTTTATAAATTATCAAAATTTATTGTATTTTAAAATGTGATATGTAAGTAATATTTATATTATTTAAATATCTTAATAATTAAAAAACACTCAAATTCAAAATTAAAATATTTATAAAAGTTTTTATTATGATTATATAATTTATTTGATATTATAGATATTTGTTTTTCATTTTACAGATTCTACGGCCTATAAAAAAATGATGTAGCATTTTTGCCTAAAATACATAAGAGAAAGTTTTGCTTTATTTTTTTTGTTGTAGCTTTAGAAATAAAGTTAAAGCATGATTGGTAAAACTAAATAAAAACTTGATGTAGACTTTAATTTTTAAAAGTAAAGCTACAACATGATTGATAAAATTTAGTGATTTAAAAATAAATAAAGCTAAAGTATGGAGATAAAGTCCAACCAATCACCCCCCAATATCATTCAAACTTAATTTTATAACATATAAAATAGAAAAAGTGTTTGTCAATTTATTTAAGTATTTGTACCAATTTAATTATATACGTAATATTTACTAATTTTTTTATTATTTAATATATATTTATTATTTCATAATACGTAAAATAATATATAATACTAAAAAATAATTTATATATAATATTTATTCCGCGGAGGGTGCGGATCTTAACCGAGTAAATGTTTAAAAGTCTGCTCCGTTGAAATCAGAGTGAATACGTTATATAGAAAAAATGAAACAAATTAGAATTAGGGTTAATTTATGTCAAAAAGGAAAACTTGGTGAGCAAGTCCCTTCATATGTATTAATGTGAGCAATTAGGGTTTCATTTCTTTACTAAAAGTATTCATGTCTCTGATTCTCAACCAGCCCCCAAAGCTATGCTTGCGGAAACCAGTGTTGGTAAGATGCTCTCCTCTTCACCACTCTAATGGTTACTCATCTGCTTCATTGCCGCAATCACAAATCCTTCCTTCAACCATCTTCTGCGCGGATCCTTGTAGACCACATCTCGTAAGACGCGTGGTCAGGAGGGATGGTGACATGCATGCTCTTGATTACGAGATGCCTCGTGATTTTATGGAGCTAACGGAAATGATAGGAACATCCAATGGATGGGTAACGTGTTTGGTGGACGGCATTGTGCGAATCCGGGAATACCCGGGCCCGGGGAAGAATCGTAAACAGTTGAGAATCATTTTTTTACCTCCTCATGAAACGCTGCCTCTATGCCAAGCCCAAATGGCCACCAACGTGGCAATGTCCTCATCTTCTCCGGAGAAGGAGGAGTGTGCTGTGGCTGTCAAGTTCTTGGGACCTCAACTAAGCATTTGTAAACCGGCTCAAAGCAACGCCGAGTGGATCAACATCAGAATCTCAAACCCTTGTTTCTTTTCCTCCCCTGTCATGTATTCGGAGAAAGAGGACATGTTTCGCATTATCGGATCTGGAGGCCACCTTGTTGGATCATGGGATCTCGGCAAACACAAGTGCACACCAAAGGTTCAGAGACTTCAATTTCAAAACCTTCCGGAGCTGAGCAAGGCCAAGCGGGAGCTTCTGTACTCGAGCAACACAAGCGAACACTTGGTGGAGTCAAGAACCACCGGTGAAACTTTCATGGTTAAGTGGTACAAAAGGACGACCAAGACCATCTACTGCATAGAGAGAATGGAAACAAAAGCTTTAATGGTGTTGAAGATAGACGAACAAGGTAACGCTGTTTACACTCAAGATATTGGTGATCTCTGCATTTTCCTCACAAGGTCCGAATCTTTCTGTGTCCCTGCTTGCTCTGTTCGCCACATGCGTCCTAATCACGTCAAACTCATGGATGTCGACGAATTCACTATTATCGATCTGGCTGCTCAAAAGTGGAACTGATAAGAACATTAGTTTGGACTTGTGTTTTTTTTTCTGAGGCTAGAGTACTCTTGTCTTTTTCTTTATAACCTTTCAAATATCCAATCTATTTTTTTCATATTTATTATCTGTGAGATCGTTACGCATATGCTCCTGGACAAACCTTCCTATCATCTATCACTAAAATAGCAATTTGGTTATGCTTAAGCTATATTTAGTGTGTTCTTTGTGTTGTGACTTTATATAATGGAAAGCTATCTATGCATTGAGGTGATATTCCTTCTCTTTCGTATTATGTGCTCGTGAAGAGCATTTTCCATGAGCTTGGGATCACAGATGTCGAGACCAACTGCTCCGCCGGTGGAAGCGTGCGATCATTAATGCTGGAAGAAGCTCGGAGGATGTGCGTGAAGGAGAAATATTAACTTGTGCACCATATTTTCTTGTGAGCGCTTGGAAAAGGTGTTGAGAGAACACCATAGTTTACTTCTCTGTTAGAAGAGAAACCTTTCCACACAAAAAAAAAAAGAGTTTATATACGATTTTTATAATCAGAAATCGATTTAGATTATATCATATCAACCAAATTTTTCAAAAGATTGGATTTTTACCTGATCACCAGTCAAGAGAGAAGTTTTTTCTCCGCGGACTTGGTATTTGCTTCTGACTCAGAATCCACCAGCCTATTTTGCTTGGTTTTAGGCTACTAATTTTCTTAGGAGGACATCTAGATTTACAATACAGGTAGAGTATTATTATGGTTTGGTGAGAATGTTGTGAATGGGGACCTTTTATTTATAAATATCGTAAAATGGAAGACCAAGTAAGATACTGATGAAATCCCTAGAAAATAGAGAAGGAAGTGCATAAATATTTGTATACCAAGTTAAGATACCAAAATCGTTTGAAAAGATATGCAAGAGAAAATCTATAAGAAATGGCATAAAATATTTGTATACCAATTAAGATACCACAAAACGTTTGAAAACCCGTAATTATGTTGCTCGTTTGAAAATTTTATTTTACTAAAAAAATTAAATGGCATATTCCCATATATGATTACGTAGCTGTCATGTATTGTTGCTGTTTGAATAAAAACAATTACGAAAAATGCTGATTTTAATTAAAAACATATGTTTAAATAAAATTAGTGGCAGTGTATTGTAATTACTTTAAAAATAGGAGAGTACCTCAAAAAAGAGGGTCTTCTGTTTTAATAGTATTGATTTAGATAAATAATAAGGTTTTGTTTTCTTATATATTTAGTTATAAAAACAAAAACGGGAAGGCTTAGGGTTTATCTTTAACGCAAGACAAGTCGAAAGTGGAAAACTCCAACGCGAAGCTTGTTAAAGGTATGATTTACCCATGTCTCTTAACCAGAATTCTTAACTTATGATTTGATTTTTTTTTACACTTTCTGTTAAGAGACGGATTTTATATCTCTTATTTAAAAGACAGTTCTTAATTTTTTTTGTTAAAATTAAAAAAAAAAAGCTAAAAATCGTCTCTTACCCAAAATTAAGAACCTCAGTTAACAGACTGGGGTTAATGATGATCTAAGATCCATTATAATTCTTTGCAAATGTTACAAGACTCACAACTGATCCAACTAGTATCCGTTCAAATCCGTCGAGCGATCTCATTTTATTTACATGATCTAGAAAAGATTGCCTTTCTTGTTAGAATAGTTTAGCAGTTGATTATAATAATTCCGCGATGGACATCGCTACTACATGCACCGTGTGTCCACGTGGAATAGTAACTCTATGCATTTTAATGATTACATCGAATTCAATATACGCGTTTAACGATTTTAGAATACACACTGAGACAGTTAACTTGATACGAGTGGAGATCACATCTATTACGTACCGGGTTGTTTTCTTTACTATATTTTTTTTCCATAATTTAACAGTTTATTTGAATTTCACATCGCATGAAAACAAGCTGCGATTATTATTTATATATATATATATGTAAATAATAACAAAAGACTAGTAAACTAAGCAGATTCCAAACCCGTTAGCCACTTTAGAAAAATTGAATCAACATAAACTATAGCAGAAGACAGGTTCCGAGTACCACGTGCAAGCTTATCCGCTATTATATTTTTTGTTTTTAAGATATGTTGGAGCGAGAAAATTTAAAAAAATTCCTTACTTCGCAAATTTTTTTCCATGTGTGTATTGAACGCTGGCCACTCTGTAGGTGTAGACACCATCTTCACCATATCAATCTCATATATAGCTTTGATTATCGAAAAAGTGTAGGTCAGTTAAAGGTTGAAGGATATGGAGATATAAAGAGAAGCCACCCAAATTGTAGATTGGCGACTCTTGAAGATTATAAAGCGTGACATTCTCCTTTTAACACATATAAATCATAGATATCAATGACTTTCAAGTAAGAACGTTCCCTTTTCTCTTTAACGATGATTTTCTCCACTACATATTAAACCCCAACGTTCGTAAAAGGCGTTCAATAAACCTAAAACAACATTTTGTTTGCATTTGTTCAATTGCTTGCATACATAAATATTAAATAGATTATAAACTAGTGCATTTTTATATCGAGAATTCGAGATTGTAGAAATCAAAATGGGCCATGAGAAATAGATATATGCGTTCGTAATTATGGTCGTATATATTTACATAATCATTCCTATAATCTACTGAACATTAGCAAACCAATCATCTCTTCTATAATTTTAAACTTGTAGGGTAATAGCTTGTGCTTTTTATTTTATTTTTTAAAAAATCTTGGAAAGTTCTCAATGATTGGGGGCATTTCGATCGGCCTATAATTAAATTACTGGACTAACATCAGAACCCAAAATCCAACTTTAGTTGTAGCATATACTAGCTATGTGACTATGATATTCTCCAAATCATATACTAATTACATTGTTTATTGTAGATTCATTCATATAATTGAGGTGTGGACAACTCTATAAAAGAATCAGAATTACAAGGTATTAATTAACTACTGGTTGGTTGGGGTGACAGATAAACTTAATTAGAATTAATTTGGTATCTAAGAATGAAAATATAGAGCCAGCCTATAAATGATTATCAAGAAGTGAGAGCAACTTGATGGAATAGTGAAATATATTTTGACAAAAAGAATCGTTACCTTTTCTCGTTTGACGCGGTCCATATAATTGATTTCTTAATATTCTCAAATTAACGGCTACGAACTTTTTTCTGTTCTTTTAAATCTGACAGAATCTACCTTACATATAATGGCTGTGTCAAGATTAGTAAAACTTATTTAGCAAAAAAAAAAGATTAGTAGAAATTTCATCACAATAATATTTTGGTTTTAATTGGGGGGTCGATGGGTGGGTGGGAAATATTAATTTATCTTCAATTTATTTGCTTGTCTTAAATTTTGTTATTATATTTACTAGGTGTTTTCCTGCGGACGCGGACCTAAACATATTATTAATATTTGCATTATTAATTAGAAGACTATAATGATAAAATATTATTTTTATTTTTATTTGAAATTTTTTACATATTAATTATTATTTTTTAAAAACAAATTTATACACTATACTTATTATATAGAAATAAAATTTAAAAATCACTCAATATTCTTTTTTAAATTAAATAAAAATAAAATTTTATTTGATTAATATTTAGTTATATATTTTATGTTTTTAGTATTTTATAAAAAGACTTTTTCAGATAACAACATAATATATATAGAAATTATATTTTTATTTTAAAATGTGTTTTTAAATTCTGGATAATTTTTACTATTATTAATTTTATTCAAATTATTCAATCAAATATATTAATTTTTTTTAATTTTTTATATATTTTATTTATTAAAGGCATAAACAATATTAGCTACTATAATTTTAACGTGAGAGCTCCGTTGCTAAAATTTACTTTGTAAACAATAGTATAGATAAAATTTATATCAATACTTTCACACGTGCATCCATCGTATATCCAAGTAAAGCTACATAGAAAAAAGGAGAATGCAATTTAAATAAAAAAAAAAAAACAAGAGGTCTTTCGTGTTATTTTTTTGTGTTAAATTATATTCTATTATGTTATATTTTGAATTTTAGAAAATGACTATAAGTGATAAAAATCTCACATTGAAAATTTTGTGATCAATGATTTAATTTTTTTTTTGTTGAAGGAAGATACAATATATCCTTTCGGAAAAACAGGTTTACTGATGACTTGGCAGGATTCTGTCGAGGTTTGCCGAGAAGTTTGAAGAAGTGGTTGCGCTAGCAGTTTAGTCAAAGCCATTGACTTAATGGACAAATATTTTTTGTTTTTTTCTTCTCTATTTCTTTTTGAATTTTGACCAGTAAGAAATGGTAACATTTCTGAAATTAGGATTTTATACAGGGTTACAATTATACTATGCTTTTCCATAAAGTACCCAGTCCTCGAATTTACTCGTTTGGTGGTTTACAATAAGAGCTTGTCGCATCCAAAAATGTCATGTGATATATGGTCAAAGAATATAAAATGTCCCATGCGTACGACTTATATGCTTGGTTTTCTTGAAGTGCTAACTTATTGTAAAAGGGATCCATTATATTTGAGAAAGATTGCATCGTTAAAATTTATTTATTACATATCGTTCGTTAGTTTTCCTTAGATTGTTCTAGTTCGTTATCTCATCAGAACCCTTTCGGGTATATATGAATTTATGATATTTCCACAAAATTTGTATCAAACTTTGGTGAACCGTAACTAGCGTAATTAGCCTAATCAGATTGCTCAAGTTAACCATCTGAGACGAAGAGGGATTAACGTAACTGGCACAATTATTTGCAAATGATACTATTATGCCTCGTAGATACACCTGTTTGGTAGAGACTCTCGATTTTACACGTGAGGTGTCGGTTAGGACTTTGCTTTCAGTTTTGACTAAATGCCATGCAATTAGACGCATATATTACTATACCTTCATGCAAATTAACACCCACATAAAAAAAGTTTTACATATTTTTTTTTCATTCAGAAAGATATATATATAATTAGTATTTATGTTTTACATAGCATGAAATGAATATATAGAGAGATATATCTACTTCTTGGTTATCGAATTTGTTACAATGATTACGTTTGTCCAAGAAAGAAGTATTTTTCGACGAGGAAATCATTCCATTTATTTAAGTTTGTTCAAGTTAATTAATGTCAGTAAGTATTGTGAAGTAAAGAAAACTATGGTTAAAAAAACGAAAAAAAAAACTATGGTTATCCCTCAAACTTTAGAAGTAGTTCAAGGGGCGTATAAATGTTGTTATGTCAGCTTTAAATTAGAATTTAAGGTGCTACTTAGGGAGGGTGATGGTGATTTATGTTCTCAGGACCAGCCACAAGTAGCTAATATCAAAATGTGATATCAACTACTTTTATAAATAGACATTTGATTTTTTTTTTTATCAAAAATATGAAATGTGATAATTTATAGGTCCAATCAAATGTAAATCGAATTATCTGACATAGTGGTTGCGAGGATAATTTTTCACTATTTTAGTCCCCAACTCACCTCATTGAACATAGAACTTTGATAATTTAATACATGCTATATAATTGCCAAATAGTTTGGTTTCTTATAGCATCAAGTTAATATGTTTTAGAAAAATCTCTATGTGACAAGAAAGATTACATATACGTTCTTCATAGTACATTTGATTAGTATAAAATTGATTTGGTTCTGATTATTGGTAAAAACAAATTAGGAGCACCAACCAAGAGGCCAGAAGAAACAAGCATATGGGTGGTGTTCCTGTTAATGAGAGGGGACCACGTGGCGGTTGCTGGGAACGCTGCAACGCTAAAATTAACTTAACGATCGGTGAGAGCGGAAAAGCCGCTTCGAAAAAGGCCCCACTAACCATATAGTAGGACTCATTTAAAATGGGTTCCAGCGTTCACACACTTTTTTTTTCCCGTCAAGTTTTTTTTTTTTATTAAAAAGAAACGGGCCAAGCCCAATAACCTTACAAAATAGCAAGCCCACAGCCCGATTAGCTAAACAAACACCAAAGTAAAATAAACGGGCCTTAAGCCCAACAGCCCAAACCCGACACTGCCCAACTCCAGCGACACATGTCGGCTTAACTTCTTCTTTTCTCTTTCCGGCGGTTCCGCCGACCGGTTCAGAACCGTCGAACTTGTCTCGGGGGGCTTCATCGGACTAACCGAAAGCTCATCCCCAACATCAGACGCCATCTCACGACCATTGAAACCCCGACTCGATACCTCAACTCTCCTTCTCTTGTCGTCGTAACCGATGGTGGAGAGCGTCATCTTCGACCGAGAGCTCATCCTTTTTCCGAGCATACACCTTGACGACAAGATCCATCACACCGTTTCCACCATAACCCACCTAGTACTCAAACCCAACAGACAACGGGTCCTAACCCGACCGCGTAGAGCAAAAGTGAGCCTCTACCCTCCGGAACCAAAACCGACAGCGTAGAGCTGTGTGAGCCTCTACCCTTCGGAGCCAAAACCGGCGAAGAAGGAGCAGAGATTACCTCCTCTTCCCGGGAACTTGAACCGGCGTCGGCAAAGCTGAAGGAGCCTCCACCTCCCGGAGAAAAGCCGGCGTCGACGGATCTGTGGTAGCCTCCATCTCCCGGAACCACCACTCGAACATGCAAGCCGATCTTCTCACGCCATGGCCTCCACGCGAGCGCGTCGTCCCTCCAAACGAGGAACCACCTTCGGATGATGGCTCTAATCCAGAGCTCCGACAAGGCACTCAGGGATAGGCGACGGAGAAGAAGCAAAAAAAACATTTTGACGGAAAAGAGGAAGGATCCGGCGGCGGCACGGACGCTCACGCGCCGGCCTTACGCCGGATCCGAGCTCAGATCTCCTTTCTCTCTCCTTTCTCTCTCCTTTCTCTCTCTAGTATCTCTCACGTGCTCCAGCGTTCACACACTACAATATCTGTTTTTTTTTAGTCAAGTTACAATGTTTTTTTCAATCGAAAAAAGTTAACCCCAGATCTATTAAATACACAGATCTAACTCTCGGGTAGAAGGTATAATTCACAGATGAATCTTTTTTTGGGTATTCAAATAGACCGTAAGCGTAGACTCATTCTACGTGGTCACATATAGAACTAATAATTTCGCACTAGAGAAAAGTCGATCATGACCTAGATCAACATGACAACTTCTCTTTTAGTGATTAGTTAAGTTACAATGTTGTCCAAAACATAAAGTTTCTTGTTTTTTTTTCCTACAATAATTTGCAACTATAAATTCAGACCACACCAGATTGTGTCTCTCTCAAGCCCACACACACATTCTCACCCTGTTTTCTTACAACTCAAATCTCCTTTTCTATCTCTTTCAGCTTATATTTGCAAACAAAAAATGGGTATATTTTTGAGTTTGTTAGTTTAATACATAAACACATGCTGATATATTTTACCTGTCCTCATCTGTTTCTCTGTTATTTTCAGTAAGATTCATCGAAGAAAACACAAAACCGGTGAAAAATGAAACAGGAGACAAATCAAAAACGGATGCAACAACGGTGAAGACGAAAGTTCTTCAAGATCTTATCATCAACAATGGAGGAGGATTAATAAATTCATGGGTTGATTCCATGAGAGCTTGTTCTCCTACTCACCTCAAATCTTTGATGAAACAAAGCTCTTGGCTGGTAAGTATATCATTATGATCAGGCTATGGCTATAACGTCTACTTATCTATGTTATATTTATTCTCTTATAATAAACGAGGTTTGTATGATTTTCGCAGACAGAACATCCATCAGCTTTAGATATGTTCGAAGAGATTCTTCATGTTTCCGAAGGAAAACAAATCGTTATGTTCTTGGATTATGATGGCACTTTATCTCCCATTGTTGATGATCCAGACCGAGCTTTCATGTCTAAGAAGGTTCATTTCTAAAACCTATATATATATATATATATATATATAATAAAAATAAATCTACTAGTTACAAAAATTGTTTTGACATTCTAATTTTGCTTTTATGTATAGATGAGAAGGACAGTGAGAAAACTAGCAAACTGTTTTCCAACTGCCATAATTAGTGGAAGATGCAGAGAAAAGGTAAAATAATAAAAATATAAAATTAGCATAATTTAATTAGTAGTGATCAATTACTGACGCTAATTATAGTAATTCTGACAATTTTCAGGTTTATAATTTTGTGAAACTGACTGAGTTGTACTATGCTGGAAGTCATGGAATGGACATCAAAGGACCAGAGCAAGGGTCCAAGTATAAGGATGTAAGTTTTTTTGTATACGTACATTAATATGATTAATAACTTTTCTAAACAAGGATCATTGATAAAAAAATTTCATTTCATTCTCATTCGTTATTATAAAACAGCAGGATAAATCTCTTCTTTGCCAACCAGCTACAGAGTTCCTCCCCATGATCGACGAGGTCACATTCTCCCTCAAGATTTCTCGTATATCTGAACAATAAGAAGAAAAAAAAACTACTTCATTGTTACTTACACTATTTAATATGCCTTTGTCCAGGTCTATCAAAAATTAGTGGAGAAAACAAATTTAACTCCCGGAGCCAACATAGAGAACAATAAATTTTGTGTCTCTGTTCATTTCCGACGCGTCGATGAGAAAGTACGATAATGTTCTTTCTTTTAATAAATTCCTTATTAGTGTAATAAGAAATAAAATTAAATAATCAATTTATTTATTTATATATTGACAGAACTGGAGTGATTTGGCTAATCAAGTTCGATCAGTCATGAAGGACTACCCTGAGCTCCGACTTACTCAAGGAAGAAAAGTAAGATACTATTAATAAAGTGGTTTCTATTTTTAAGGTGACAAGAGTTTTTTTTCTTAATTAGCGAGTTTGTGTGTTTGGTATGTCGTTCAGGTTTTGGAAATTCGTCCTATCATTAAATGGGATAAAGGCAAAGCACTCGAGTTTTTATTAGAGTCCCTTGGTAACTTCTTCATCGACTAATTAGTAATGAGTAACATGATTAATGTTGAGATCAATAGCAGTATTAATTAAAATAGTGTTGCCTTTTGTAGGATACGCCAATTGTACCGACGTTTTCCCCCTTTATATCGGCGATGATCGCACAGACGAAGATGCATTTAAGGTATATATAATCTCGTAATTACTGAAAGACTTAAAATTAAATAGTTATTGTTCAATGATCTAAGTAAATTTCATTTAACGGATGTTATAGATACTGAGAGAAAGAAGACAAGGTCTTGGCATTCTTGTATCCAAAATCCCAAAGGAGACTAACGCATTCTATTCTCTGCAAGAGCCTGATGAGGTGAACATGTTTATCATTTTTCATTTTAAATGATTAAGTTCGTATCAAAAGTTCCTTAAATTATCCTGTATATTGTGTATACATGATAGGCTGAGTAATGTATTTTTTTCTTAATTATTTTCAGGTTATGGATTTCTTGCAGCGTTTAGTGGAATGGAAACAATTGAGATCTGGAGCATGATGATAGAGCTATAAGCCTATAAGTACATAAGTTCTTTTTAATGACATGTTAATCAAGTTTTTTTTCCTTCTATGTATTGTACTCAACGCATCTTTGTAAAGAGAGATCCATTATCAAAGAAAACAGTTAATGGAATCGATCATATATGGTTCTATTCAATTATTTCTACGCGTGTCGTATATTATAAATACTTGACATGTATCTAGATGTTATCTCGAAATGAAATGAAATGAAATGTCATGATATAAGTATTATTTCACTTATATTTCGAATTAAAATATCTCAGTCAACATTTCGGTATTTTTAATGTTTTGGATATAAGGTAGTTCAAATCAAAGTGAAAACATATCTAGAAGAAAAATTACAAAATTAAAACTTGATTTATCGAGTCGAATGTATCTATCTCTATATCTGCCTATATGAATCTCAGATCAGAACAAACTAAAATATAAAACGTATAACTCAAAATTGATTATTAAAAATAAATGGAATATTTGTTTGATTATTAACAACATTCAACCCCAAACTGATTAACAACCTTCAACTCCAAACTGAAACATATCATGATACGTTTTTTTTTTTTTAAATGTTAAATTTATTCAAATCAAAAAAGGCTTTTGTACAACTAGTGCATCTTTAGTTTATTATGAGAGATAGTTTTTTGAAACATTCATAAATCACAGCAGCCTAGTCTCTATCTCTAGTAGAAAACCAGACCACCATTGTTTTGTTGAAAGTTGTTCCTCCTCGTCCATGTAGAGAACTGATTCGGTTCCGTACTTGCTTGTCGATGAACTTGATAAGAAAACTTGGGGAACGATTGACCGTGCCGTGCCTTCTCCCGTTTCGCTCAAGCCAAATGGTATGCACAGAGAGTTGGAATACATATCGAAGAAGAAACTTGGAATCTCCTGAGATAGTATTTGTAGATAACAAATACGTTTTAGTTTGGGGTTGAATGTTGTTAATAATCAAACAAATATTCCATTTATTTTTAATAATTAATTTTGAGTTATATGTTTTATACTTTAGTTTGTTCTGATCTGAGATTCATATAGGCAGATATAGAAATAGATACATTTGACTCGATAAATCTAGTTTTATTTTTGTAATTTTTCTTCTTCTTTTATCCAGTTCAAATAGGATCGTTTCGGTTTTGATGGATTGAACATCAATTTTAGTTTTAATTTCTTTTGGCAGTCTTTGTTTCTATTATAACTGAAACACGGGTTTTCTCAAACAAGTGAATCTCTAGATAAGCTAAGTTCATCGCATGGAATCTATTTGCAACGAAGAAGGGATCCTTTTATTTTATTTTCGAAACCATAAGAAAGAAATGGAATATTCTACGACGCAAAACTTGGGTGGGAAGATGGCGTCAGAGAGACTCGACCTATGATCGGATATCTTTTCTGCTAACCTTAATTAGTTAAAGACTTACTTAGATTGTTAATTGTTTAATTAAAGATAAAATAGTTCCTAATTATACGTAACCAATTACATATCTTTGTATGGAATCTTTTTTTTTTCTTGTAACACTATGGAATCTTATGTGACATAATTTGTCTTAGTCTTAGGAATCCCAAGAAAACAGCTCACCAATAAGAGAATCTCTCTGACAGAGTGACAGTACAACTTTTTATGCTTTAGAGTCAACGTTCAACAATTTTTTTTTTGTTACCGAAAGAAAACATATATATATATATATATATATACATAATATCCTAATTATCGAGTGTAACTGGTAAGTAAAAGAGCAACCTAGAGTAATTGTTATAAAGAGAACTAGATATTAATCCGCACATCCGAGCGGATATATTTATATTTTTAAATTAATATTTATAATATAAAATATGTTATAAAGATATATATCTAATATCAATTTTATGTATAATTTTTATTTTGAAATTTTATATTTGTTGAAATTTGTTTGATGATATTGTACAAATCATATATTAATGAAGTATTTTTGTTAATTTCTTTAAAACACAAAATCAATATTAATAGTTTAATTTTAAACATTAGTTTAGATGAATTAATAAAAAATTTATTAGCTTCTTTGTTTAGAAATTTTTATTCTCAAAATGTTTTTATGTGAATAAATTAAATCATTTTTGTTATATTTTAAAGTATTATTTTATTCAATATATTATATTTCAGTTTAATGTTTTTACTTTTACTAAAAATATCAACATAAAATGTTACAACAAATAAAATATTATTTATTTTGTTTTATTTAAACATTTAATTTGATAATTTAAAAAGAATTGGACTATACTATTTAATTTCAAAATTAGTTACTGGAATATATAAAATATGGTCTATATTAAATATGATAAACATGCAAATGATAGTTACCTACTGACAATATATTTATCTTTTCCTAGAAATGTTATTGTTTAGATGTATATTGTTTTTGTTAGAAGAATATCATATATGAGTAGTTTTAGGATGTTTTTTTAAATTTTTAATGAATGGTCTTAGATAGATTTATATACGGTAGATAAAAAATATGAGTCTATTTTAATAGAGTAGATGAGAGTAAAAATATTAGAGTAAATAATATAATAAAAAAAAACAATAAAACCGGCGCAATATATATTTATTCTCCACAAATCAAGAGAGAATAAACAAACTATTTTACTTATTTCAAACAGTGACTAGCTAAAGAGTAGTTTCACCTGATTGGCATATAAAAGTGAAACTGAGAGTAAAAACGATTTTCTCGCCAAAAGATTATCGCTAAAAAGACGTTACAGTCATATTCATCGTTTCCTGTATAGGATAATCTAGTAACTTTGCCGTAATAAATACTCTCATTGTGAAAAATAAATATATTAGCAAATTAATATCAAGCCTACAATATAAATTAAAATCACATCAAGTATTCTGGAAAATATATTTGATTGAAACATGCTCGTTTTTTTCTTTGTTCGTTTCATCAATTAGATAACTATGTAATATGAAATACATAAGTTATAGAATTCAACTATATACACATTAGTTCTTACAATATATATATATATTACTAAAAAAGCAAATTTATACTATTTATTTCCTGACTTATTGTTAGTAAATTTCTGATTTTTTCCCAAAGTTTAGAATCTAGACTAACTAGTATTAATATTTAATTGTTGTCACAATCCCATGTGGGTCAGTTCAATATTTTGACTCATAGAGAAGAAAAATAAGACATTTCAATTTTTTCCTCATAACTGATGTAAACACAAAACAAAAATAGGTAGTTATATATAATATGCTCAAAGGACCAACTTGATGGACTTCTTATATCGTAGGCGTGGACCTAACTAAGTGTTTATGTAGCTATGACTCCTATGAGCTAGCGACAACGAAGAAAATATTTTGTTAATGATTAGAAAGTATAACTAGATAACTCATTACGATAATTAGGATTTGATTAGGGTTTTTGGTCTCACGTTATTGGCTGTCTACTTGTGAACAACCCATTAGTGTTACTTCACCTATTTCTCCCGACATGCCACAAGAAGATCATTGTGGGATTTGGTGGCTTATACATTTATAGCTTTAACTATCAACTAATAATGCATGCTCCAAAATTATCATTGCAGTAATTATAATGATAATTCATATGAAGTGGTATATATTTTTAACAACGCTGAGTTCTTAGGGATGTCCTGATCTTATGCTACAGAAAATAACGGAAATGTAGGTTGCAGGACACATAAACTAAACCTGCAAAGACCTAGTTGGCTTATCATTAAATGGAATACGTACACATCTTGATCATTTGGAATTAATAAATTAATATATTAAATTTGTTTGGAAACGCAATTGATATTTTGGAAATTCCCACACTGAAATTGATTAGTATTTTGTTTTGCTTCTGTTAAACTATTAATTTTATTCATCAAACATAGATTATATACGATTTTTTTGCTGCCTAAAATATGAAAAAGGTAAAAAAGAAATGCAAAAATGTGGGACAATCTTTGAGACGTTTACATATCATATACCCTATATGATCCACTACGACTAAATCAGACCAAACATAATGCAATTTTTTATATTTTGGCTTGGCATTTGTTCCCATTGGGTTAGTATTTCCAACTAGGGAGAAAGACTCGCTCCAAAAAGAAAAGAAAAGAAAAGAAAAACATATACAGCATTATTAACCAGTGCATGAGTTTAAACCGTATCATAAAACTTGTTGGAAAGGAAAAAAGTTACGAGTGACGAGTTGGAATCCACCAGAAAAAGTGAGAGGGATTCTCTATAATTTCACTTTTCTAACTTTAATTTCTCAAATGTCCTCCTTTCTATAAGAAAAAAAAAATTCTATCACGGCCACCAATTATTGGCCGACTAAAATTTATAGATCCTAGAAGCGCAATAATAGTAGCACTCGACCAATCATTGTTTGCCGTAAGTTTTCAAGTTCGTAGGCCTTTTCTTATACATATAGGTCAATTTTAAGAGATTCATTCCTTCAAGAAAGTATGAAAATATCTTTCTCAAAAAAGAGAAAGTATGAAAATATTAAAACAAAAGTATTACCAATATATAATGCATGTCTTCTCTGAAATTTTGGTTTGCGTTTTTTCTTCTCTGAAAATACCTTTCAGTACATAACATTTACAAAAGGGAGCACAGTCTGCAGAAAAACGCAGCTTGCTCGGACCACAGCCAGGTCCAATACCAAAAAACTTTCTAAAAATCAACAAACAATAGCAACAACGCTAAAGCCATTATCTATCGAACAACAAAAGCCAAGAAGGAAGGTAAGTCGTTGTTGCAACAAAAGGCAAGATTCATTCCTTCGAGAAAGTATGAAAATATTTTTAAAAAGTATTACCAATAATGCATGTCTTCTCTGAAATTTGGCTGGGCATTAAGTGACCAGCGCCGGTCCAAACATCTCTATAAAAGTTACTGGCCCTAAGCCAAAACAGAAAATATATAGAAAAAGTTACAAAAAAAAATGTAATGGAACTTTTTCGTTGCACATATGTGTGCCCTAAACCTAATCTCCCGCTTCTGTTGCTTGTGCCACGGAAGTGAATGCAAATGTATACAAGTGGACGCGCTACGCTTAAGAAAAGGGTAACCTTTTATTTTTGAACTGAGGAAAAGTGTAACCTTTTTAAAATCAATTCGCGTATGCTTTTTAAAAGAATCTTGAAGTGTTTAATCTTGCAGGTAATGTGTTATAACTTATAAGGAAAGTTTTGCTTAATTTGTAACTAGATTTTAAATAATTATATTCTGTAGTTTTTTAAATATGAATATATATAGTATGCTAACATGGGAATTTAAACACAAACGAAAATGTTTAAGCTTGAAAACATTCAAACATATATCATTTCATCTCATCGGTTTGAGAGCTTAATATTAAAGTTTTTTAAATCCTTCAGCAAAAAAAAAAAGAATGCTTGAAACTTAAATGTACTGTCAATATTATGTGAACATTATGCTGAATTTATAAGAAAACTATAAGCAATTAATTGAAGCAAGAAATATTAGATAAACGAATCCCTTCAATTCATTAATTTAAGACCGCCAAGACTTGCGTACCAGCTATATAGTAGCTCATGTGAAGTCTCCACAGTTTTAAAAAAACAAATAATATATAGTGAAATTGCATCCCATATACACAACTTTTCCCATAATTAACTCAATACCCTAAACCCCACACTATGGTATCTTTGTTCATAGACACATAACTTATCACATCATGTGCATTTACTTAATTTCTAACTTCTTTGTGGTTTTTTAGCTAATTGACTCTATAAGTCAAATAAAAATGCCCAGGAACAGCACATGACTAAGATTCCCTTTTTTCGCGGAGCATCTTAAGGTGTTTGTATGAACGACTCTCTAACACGTGTTCTCAGAATGATGTGTTCACCATTTAAGCATGCCAATCTATTGTATACTTTTATATATGGGTATGGGAAGTTCCAAACTCTTTGGTGGCGTGTGGAAGCATGTGACTCAGATGCCCTCACTATAGGGAGCAATACTTGCGTGTCGATCTTTTACTTGAACAATCCTCTTTGACACCTTCTTAATGATAGGCCGAAATTTTGTTCCTGTGTTAAAATTATTTGTTAACAAAGTCTAAACGATTTTAGTGGATGATGGGTTTTAAACAAAAATAAACCAAATAAGAGATTACATCTAAAGAAAGTACAAGAACAATATAAACAAACAGAAAATACGAGATTGTTAACAGAACCATGAGCAACGAGACCATGTGGAAATGTAGGCGAAAAGGTTTGTATTGGTCTTATAGAAATTTCCGGTATTTTAATGGTAGAACGCAGGAGAAGACTCTTTGTATGTTTTTATTAGACTTTGGTACCTAGGATGAACGAACTATGGAGCTTCGAACAATTGTTGGTTTATAACGTTTACAGAGAATTCAAATATCGATAACTAAATCTTGTGTACAGTACAACAACCTTACATTAAGATGATAACGCATTTTATTGGTGAGTGAGACTACGCATAAACTTTTTTCAAATTATAGTAGCTTGATGATGTCATGAAGACTTAAGCTATAAACCATCGTCTAGTAAATGGATCCTTCCACGGTGGGTATCTACCGAACCCAGTGGACATGGTCAAAAACCAGGCTATGGGATGGATAATGGAACCAACAGCAAACCAGCAACTAAATGATATAGGGATTTTTCCTTTAGAAAAAACTTGAAAATGTCTGAGCCCGGGTTCGAACCGGGGACCTCTAGTGTGTGAGACTAGCGTGATAACCGACTACACCACCCAGACTATGACGCTAATTGTTTGACATTAACGATATATAATTCTAGTATAGACTACGTGCGTCTTTGTAGATCATATATAATTCTAGTAAGCATCCTATAACATAACTGACCAAAACCGAAAAAATAACATTAGTACCGAAACCCAAAGAAAGTTTTGTCGATACCAAACGGTCAACTTCAGAAATAAACTGGTAGTGGAGAAAAGGAGTTTTGAAAACGTTTTGATTTGATTAAGGTGAGTATTACATCAAGTGACAATGACAAACCCTCGGTTTTTGGCCTTCAAACAAAAGCTCCATTTTAATTTACAAAGACAAAGACGAAAAAATATCAATAGTAATAATAGTAATTTACAAAGACAAAACTGACGTAGTAACAAAAATGGTTACCAGTCGAGTTTAATGTTCCTTTCAATGTAAAGTTTGTCAATATACTCTACGATGGGACGTGAAGCTTCCATGTACCTCCTCATGTTCTTCTCAACAGATTGTTCAGTTTCATCGAGCCGTATCAGAAGTTGATCCCTCGTCGGAAGCGTATACATTCCCGCGTAAACCGCGGTTCTAACAGCCCATGTATGAAACGGTGCGCATACTTCTGTGTAAGCTGTTGTCGCAGCGTCTTTCAAAGAGTACTCATCTGTCATCAAGAACTTCTCGAAGATTGCTCGGATTAGGTCTAACCCTAGTCTCACGCGTCTCAGGTTACGTGAACGGCTTCCAGGTGTTTTCACCGTATCTTTCTCCACGTCTAGGTCCAAAATATTCTGTAACGTGTCTAATGTTTTCGAGGCTTCAACCAAGTCGTTAACTTTGGAGATGTACTCCATCTCAGCAAATTTGAAGGCGAACCCTAGGCAGCTGAAGAGGACAGAGACGTGTGTACACGCATTGCAGAATGCATCAAGACTCAACCCGTCTTCTTCGGTGATTATGTCTGGTTTTAGAAGATCAGCTAGATTTTCAAACGCCTCTGTGATTATAGACAAAGGTGTGTTGACTCTCGCTGGTGTCTTGTTGCACACGGCATCCTCAAATGTGTCGTCTTCCTCCTCTTCTTCCTCCTCCATTACCTTTTTGCTCTCCTCTTCTTTTTTATATAGCTTCGCCACGATTGCTGAAATTTTAGAAAATCTTTCTTGATCGTTATGGTTAGCTCACGAGAAATGAGAGATGTGTTATGGTTCTGCGATTATGTTTTAAGACGTGACTTTTCGCAATACTTACGGGTTCACCAATCAAATCAAGGTGAGAAGCATTGTTCATAATGGAAAATTTTACTATGTAAAGAATGGCTATAAATGCTTGCAAGCTATTTTGGTGTGAGAAAGAGGATATATGGTCTTCATGATCTACGTAGTGTTTTTATAAATTAACATTTGAAATGTTATACTTGGGAAATACTATTTTGTTAACGTGATTCTATTTGTCTAAAAGACAATATGGTTTCCATTTACATATGATATATTTTAAACACACTCTTATGTATGTACAAGCTATTTTGGTGTGAGAAAGAGGATATATGGTCTTCATGATCTACGTAATTTTTTTTATAAATTAACATTTGGAATGTTATACTTGGCAAATACTATTTTGTTAACGTGATTCTATTTGTCTAAAAGACAATATGGTTTCCATTTCCATATGATATATTTTAAACACACTCTTATGTATGTAATCTATTTATACTAAGTAAGATTCTAGTGCTGATGTTTAAAAAAATTAATTGATTCATCTCTATTTTTTTCTTATTTTATCAAATATATTCGGTTTCCACTAACCCCATGAGCATAAGTTAATAATTTAATTTGATAAAAAAAAAAAGTTGATAATTTAATTCTGGATCGATATTATCGCTTTTTATTTATCGATTTAAAGGTTTGTAACCATGACAAGTTGGATGAAATAATATTATTTGAACCAAATTTATCAAGTCTTAATATCCTGAAGGGAACCCTCCTTTTCTTGGATCACTCACAGCCACAAGCTTCCCATCGGATTCTTGAACTATGAACTGAGAAATCATTCCACCAGCAATCGGCGCTAGGACGTGACCTTTCTTCTCCAACACATCTCTTGTCTCTTTAGGAATCTCGAAATGGTCATCGTAAACAGTAGTCCAGTTCTCATACAAAACTCTGTTTGGTATCAACTGCAAAAGGAAATCACAATAATAATTTTTAGTTATGAACAAAAGAAGAACAAGAAAGTTTCTACTAATTAAGGGAATAAAAACCTGGTGGTAGATTCTCGGAGCCAAGACGGAAGAGAGAGGATCCATGTTGAGGAAGAAATGATTCAAGAAAACTTCCGTTGTTCCAGCGATGATAAATATTCCTCCGCTTGCACCCACCGAGGCTTTAACTTTACCGTCCTGCGTAAACCAGCGCATAAAAAACTGAGCCCTAATTCAGATTTTCGTGTGTCACAAGTAACATGCCTATTTTTCTAATTAACCTTAAGTACAATGGTGGGAGCCATTGAGGACAAAGGTCGTTTCCCTGGACGGATGAAGTTAGCCGGTGCTGGTAGCGGCACGTTGCGGTCGCCAACGAATTTCATGGGGATTGAGAAATCATCCATTTCGTTGTTCAGAACGATTCCTGTGCTCGGAGACAGCATTAGTGCCCCAAAGAAATAGTTCACTGTATTAGTCATCGAAACAGCATTTCTATCCTTGTCTATTATCGACAAATGGCTCGTCCCGTGATCCTGAAGCTCATTCCATCTACGTATTGGAGGGGAAGGAAGATCAATAATCAATAAATAAATAAATAAATAAAAAGAAGTCATGTGGATTTAATAGATTGAAAAACTTACTTGGCACCATAATGTTTGGGCTTGAAGGTTCTCTCATCGCTAATCTTTTTCTTTAAGTCTTTTGCAAACTCTGGAGACAACATATCCGAAACAACTTTGGTAACATCGACGAAATCCGGATCCCCAAGGTTCATTCTAATTGCAAATGCATGTTTCAGAGCCTCGACTAATCGATGAACACCGAGAGGGCCCGAAACACCGGATGGAACCCCATATTGAGAAAGAATATTTAAAACCTGCAACACAAGAAAACCCCCAAAAAAGTAAACCAAAGTTTGATGAAATGTTAAAATTACACCAAAAAATAACTTGACTTACAAGCACCATAGCAGGACCACCGGAGGAAGGAGGCGGCATACCGAGTAACCGGAATCCAAGAATGTCAGTAGATAATGGCTCCTTAACCTTAACTTTGTAACTTTGCAAATCTTTCAAAGTTATTATCCCTCCAGACTTTTGTATATCTCTCACCAGATAGTCCCCAACCGTACCATTGTAAAACGCTTTTGAACCATATTTACCGATTTGCTTCAGTGTACAAGCCAATTTTGGGTTACGGATAATCGTCCCTGGCTTTTTGAGCTTTCCGTTAGAAACAAATAGCTCAGACAGACCTTTGTCTGCTAAGATATCATCACTAGTTGCGTTCATCTGCATGTAGAGATACTTTGAAATCTTGAATCCTTTAGCTGCCAGTTTCCTTGCGGGATTAACTAATTTCTTCCATGGCAGTTTCCCGTGTTGTGTCCAAGCCGTGAATAGACCCGCGACTTCACCGGGAACAGCTACTGATAAGGCTCCTTTCTTCTTTAGGTCTTGATTACCATCATACATATTCTACGTCAATAACGTCAAGGAAAACGCTACTTAGCTCAGAATCACGTTTGGAAATAGTATTACTCTATATAATATATTAATTTATGCATTAACTATATATGGTCCATATGTTATGAAAACGCTACTAAAAAGCTCAAGATAGCGTCTTAAACGCTTATATATGAGGACGAAATGTTCAGCAATGCTAATTTTTTATTTTATTTATAAATAAAAGCTTTTACTCCCATGAATATTCTACACCAAGAGAGCAAGAAAAAAAATACCAATGATTCTGAAAACGTTGAAGGAAAACGCTTATTTCAAAACGCATTTTTCGTTCAGAGCAAAAGTAAATGCATTTGTTACTAAAACGATGTTACCTCAGTGGCCCGTAGAGGAGCAACCTCTCTAGAGTCATAAGCAACTTCCTTCCCTTCACTTATCTTAACCACTGCAAACGATCCACCGCCTAGACCGCTAGATGCTGGACTCACAACGCCCAAACATAGAGCAGCAGCGACCGACGCATCAATGGCGTTTCCTCCTTTTTTAAGAACTTTCATCCCGATTTCCGAACACCGTCCATCGTCCGTTGCAACCGCGCCATGATACGCAACAATACTTTGCTGTCTTTTATGAGCCGCAGCGTTTTTCAAAAACGCGATTAGAAAAAGAACGATCGTTGCTGATCGTATTAGAGCTCTTGCTACGATCAACGAAGGATCAAACAAGAGACAACGTATCATGATATCAGTTGTAGCAAACAGTCAATTAACAAACTAATTATGAATAATCATTGGCGATTTATTTTTATGTGAATTAGAAAAACTAAGTAACTTACAATTCATCTGTATTTGGCTTTCTGAAAATTTCTCGTCCTCTTACGTCCTTTGTGACAAGAGATTGTTCAGACGAGTATTAATAAGAGTATGTGGTCAAAGTCTCATTTGATTAGGAGCCATCTCTTGGAAGGTACATAAAAATTAACATCTCTTAAGAAATGGTAGATAAATTATGAATATGTAAATCATTTTCCAAAAGTTCCAATTCTTTTGAATATTTCTTCTTCTTCTTTTTGTCAATGTTTTAAATGTTTTTAGACTACATTAAATGCTTTTAGACTACATAAATGTTTTAAACGTTTTTACCATACATATAAAGTTGAACATATAGCACAAGGTTACCAAATTATTGATTGCAGTATTATATGACTAGAAGAAAATAAATGATGCCAATTATGATTGAGAAAAAAAATGAATGAATAAAATAAGGACAATTCTATCAAATAACTATTTTTAAATTTTTGTCACAAAATAGCGCTCAAGAAAAAAAATGACCAAAATAGTTCATTTTTATTTTGAAAATTTTAATATTTATATTTATATTTATTTTTAATTTGAAACCTTATCCCCAAAATTTCACCCCCTTAATTCTAAAACCTAGGTCTATATTAGTTAATCTTGGGGTAAAAATACATTTTTACTCTTTCATTAAATTTATTTTGGTCATTTTCTTCATTAAACACTATTTTTGTGACAAAAACTTAGAAATAGCTATCCTAGGAAATTTTTCATAAAATAAAGAAATGATTTAAATAGTTTTTATTAAAGAGTTTAAAACACACATATATATCCTATGATTAATTAAATCTAGAATTATGATTTTTTTTTGGGAGGGGTGAGTTTAAGATTTGGTGATTAGAGTTTAGAGTTTATAATTTATGATTTATCGTGTAAAAATTAAAATAATCATATTTTAAAAATATTTATGTTAAATTTATTATTTATTAATGGTATCTTAATCTTTTTGTTATTTAATAAAAGTTATTTCAGCATTTTTTTGAACTATTTTGGTCATAAAAATTATTTTTAGGGTTTTTTAGGTGACCTTTTTTGGTTTAATTTTTCTGAGATTTGCCATAAAATAAAGCTCTGGAGTAATATTACTGAAAAAAAAATGTCAAAAATCATTTCGATTCAATAATACAAAGGAGAAAAAATCAAATCCGATCTCAATATCCTGAAGGGAACCCTCCTTTTCTTGGATCACTCACAGCCACAAGCTTTCCATCGGATTCTTGAACTATGAACTGAGAAATTGTACCTCCGGCAAACGGAGTTAGGACATGACCTTTCTTCTCCAACACATGTCTTGTCCCTTTAGGTATCTCGAAATGATCATTGTAAGCCGTCGTCCAGTTCTCATACTTAACACTGTTTGGTATCAACTGGAAATGACAATACATGAATCAAGTTTTAGTTATGGACCAAATAACAAGAAAGTTACTGCAGAAACAAAAACCTGATGGTAGATTCTTGGAGCCACGACAGAAGAAAGAGGATCCATGTTGAGTAAAAAATGATTCAAGAAAACTTCCGTTGTTCCGGCGATGATATACATTCCTCCGCTTGCACCCACTGCTGCTTTAACTTTACCGTCCTACGTAAACCAACACATAAAAAAAGCTGTCGCTTAAAATAGTACATAAGTAAGTGTTCCGTGTACGTATCACAAGTTGTTCTTTTTTCTTCACACCTTGAGTACAATGGTGGGAGTCATGGATGACAAAGGTCGTTTCCCAGGACGGATGAAGTTAGCAGGTGCTGGTGGCGGCTTATCTGAGTCATGGAAGGACTTCAACGGAATCGAGAAATCGTCCATTTCGTTGTTCAGAACGATTCCCGTGCTAGGAGACAGCATCAGTGCCCCAAAGAAAGCATTTATTGTACTAGTCATCGAAACACAATTCCTCTCATGGTCTATTATCGATAAGTGGCTTGTTCCATGATCTTTGATCTGATTCCACCTAAAATTTAAAGAAGATTAATCAATCAAAAATGAAAAAGGAATCTGCATGATTTGTTATAAATTAAAAAAAAAAACTAACCTGCCACCATAATATTTTGGATCAAAGGTTTTCTTGTCGTTTATCTTCCTCTTCAAGTCTTGTGCAAACTGTGGAGACAACATATCTGAAACGACTTTAGTAACGTCAACAAAATCTGGATCTCCAAGGTTCATTCTAATTGCGAAAGCATGTTTCAGAGACTCGACTAAACGATGAACACCGAGAGAGCCCGATACACCTGATGGAACCCCATATTGAGAAAGAATGTTCAAAATCTGCAACAGAAGAAACTCCGTATTAAATTTTTTAGTAAACTTGAATTTGATAAAATTTGAATTTTCCACAAAACTGAACTTACAAGGACCATTGCAGCACCACCGGAAGAAGGAGGAGGCATCCCGAGTAAACGGTATCCAAGAATATCATTAGATAATGGTTCTTTAACATTAACTCTATAACTTTGTAGATCTTTCAAAGTTATTATCCCTCCCGATTTGAGGATATCGCTCACTAGGTTAACCCCAACCGTGCCATTATAAAACGCTTTTGGACCATACTTTGCAATTTGCCTCAAAGTTAAAGCCAGTTTTGGGTTTCGGCAAAGTGTTCCTGGTTTCTTAAGCTCACCATTTGAAACAAATAGTTTAGAGAGACCTTTGTCTGCTAGAATATGGTCTCTGGTTGTGTTCATTTGCATATAGAGATACTTTGTAATCTTAAAACCTCTATCTGCGAGTTTCTTTGCGGGACTAACTAACCGCTTCCACGGTAGCTTTCCATGTTGTTTCCAAGCTGTGAATAGACCATAAACTTCCCCGGGAACTCCTACTGATAAGGCTCCTCTCTTTTTTAGATCAAGATTGCCTCCATACATATTCTACATCAAGAAAAAATACAACCAAGAAATGTCTTCGCATCAAACGTCAAACGCTATATAACTTAAATTCAAAACGTATATTTGATCAGAGACACTAGTTCATGTTCAATATCAAGATAGAAAAACAAGATGTCTATGATACATATCCAAGCTTAGTTTACAATGAATCAGAGGAATGAAAATATTTCTTAAGGCTATTTAAACTTTTACTTATATAGAAACGCAGTTAAAGCTAAAGATAGCGTTAAAACACTTCTTTAAAAGGAAGATATAAGTACAGTTTTGCTAATTCCTTTAGGGCGGCTAGGGTTTTGGCGACGACAAGGCGATTTCGAGATCTGAACCCCGTCTCAGGCGGAGGACCTAGTTTCTTACCGGCGGTCTAGGAGAGAGGGAGACTACACCACACTCCTCTCGTTCCTAAATTTTCCTGCCCCTTGCAGTGTTTTATCTTCTGTTTTCGTAGCGTAATACCTTGGTTCCCGGTTTCGTGAGCATCAAGTAAACGACATTACGTTAATAGTTCTATTCCCCTCTAATAGGGCGCTGTCTCATCCTTACCGGTCCCCGCTGTTACGATGTATCGGGAAAGGAAGGATCGAACCAGAGTCGGGAGTACTCGACATGACCGCAGACGTAGCCAAGACAAGGAAGAGATCATAAAAGTTCCAGAATTCGATTACACTGATCTTGTCGAGAAGTATAAACTATCCCTTGTTGGAAGGATGTTCCATCGGGATGGTAGAAGTGTTGATGCTTTAATCAAACATATGCCGAAACGAAGTATCTGGGACGTGGAAGGCAGGGTACGAGGAACAAACCTTGGGAATAACAAATTCCAATTTGATTTCGATAAGGAGGAGGATCTCCAAAAAGTACTTCTCCGTAGACCATGTCATTTTAATAAGTGGACCTTCTCCTTAGAAAGGTGGATACCAACGATAAAGGAGGACTATCCAAACTCCTTACTCTTGTGGGTGAATATCACCGGAGTACCGACACATTACAAAAAAGATGAATCATATAGGAGCATTGGCCGGGCTTTGGGAGAGGTGGATACGGTAGATGTCGAAAATGGAAGGGTTCGAGTTGTTGTTAATGCTGATGAACCTTTGCAATTTGAGAGGAAGGCTGGATATGCGAATGGTGATATCATCAAAGTATCTTTGTCTTATGAAGAGCTACACCGATATTGCTTTACCTGCAAAAGAATATCGCATGAAGAAGGTACATGCCCTGAGCTGTCCCCAGAACAAAGAGAAGCTAACCGTTTAGTTCGTTTGGAAAGTAAGGAGAAAGAGGAGCTGGCGGCCAGAGAAGCTTTCTCTGCACCATTTAGAGGCCGCGATCTGCACAGGGGTTTCGAGAACCACGCGTGGAACACCGACAACCATCCTAGATTTTCCCGTGAGATGGAATCAGATAAGAGACGTCAGGAACACCCACAAAGAAGAGAGGAGCGAGCCAGACCAGGACAAGCACAGAGGACAGAGCATGGGGATTTAAGATCAAAGATTCTAAGCAAAAGAGAAGACATTGCAAAGAATGTTTGGAATAGAATTGATCATAGCTATGGAGGAAGAAATCCCCGTGATCGGGAGAGATATCATCCTTACAACAGGGATAAATATGAGGAGTCGAAGCACAGCAGCAGAGATTCTGGAAATCGTTCTGTGAGGGGCCACCACGGTGACTCGGTCTCATCCTCGAGCTGGAGAATTAAAGGTTCCAGTCCTGACACCAGGGGTCGCAACCTGGACCAAACGAATAAAGACCAGCATTATGAGCACAGAAGAATGGATCTCTCATCAAAATCAACTAGGAACTCACCAGATTCCCAGAGGACTATCTCTGAAAGTCATAGATATGACAGAGGGGATGGCGCAGGAAGACGATACCACTCGCCTAGACAGCAGCCGCGAATGGAATGGCGACCGACTCGAGAGCCAGGGAAAAGGAGAGATGAACAAATGGCTCTCTCCCCTAACCAAAGGAATGTGAGAGAGATAGCAAGGGAAACCGAAGATGAAAGAAGACGCATGCTTAAGGGGAAGGCAATTGAAGCGAACGCAGGAGATAAAGAAACAAATCTGGATACAGTCCGTGCGGCAAGTGGAATCTTGAAGATTTTTGATACAGTTCAAACTGAGTTCCCTGGTAATCAGGTGATTACGGAGAAAGAAAAGGAATTTGTGACCTCTCCAGAAAGAGTGATATCATTGCGAAGTCCTATTGAGACGGGTGCTCCATCCCTTAACAGGCCAAATCTAGAAGAACTGGACAAGCCAACAGATAATGAGCAGGAGATGACGGAGGAGGAGTTGAAAGAATTTGAGGAACAATATGCCAGCGTACAACTTGAAATGGATGAGGAAATGTTAGACAATGATGACCTGCTTGATGAAACTAGGGTGGAAGAGACGATGGTGGAAGAGACGATGGCTCCAGAATATCAAACCGCAGGTACTAAAAACTTGGAGAAACAACACGAAGATGGAAGAGTCTTAGGAGGAGAGGGAAAAGAGAAAAGAGAACAAAGTAGGAACAACCTACCTCCAAGAAGGATGTCGGAACAGGGCAGGAGGATGCAAAAGAACCCTCTCCCCCCGGCAAACTTAAATAAGCGCAGGGGTACGCGAAGCCCAGACACAAAAGGTTTAGCTGCATCCAGGAAGCTTGCGAATAGAGGTCGAGCATCACCAAAAGGCAAGCTGGCCAAACAGGGGCGTCTCTTCATGACGAAAGACCCAGGCTCAAAGGTGGTCCCTCGTGTTGAGGTGTATCCTTCGGTTACCAAAGGCCGAAAATCTACTGCTGCATCAGGTTCGGTGGGGTCCCAGAAACCACCCAGTACTCAGATATGAGTGCAATCGCCTGGAACTGTCAGGGGGCCGGAGCCTACCTGACCAAGCAACACCTCCGGGAGTTGCATCGCTGTTTTAAACCTAGCTTTCTTTTTCTTTCAGAAACAAAAAACAATTTTTCTTTTATGCAAGACTTTAAGTTTGAATTTGGTTATGATAAATTGTTCACCGTGGACCCTGTTGGTAGGGGCGGTGGATTGGCTTTGTTTTACATGGAGGACTCTGCGGTGGATATTATTTTCTATAATGATCGTATGATTGATATAAAAGCGCAGATAGACGGACAGGAAGTGTTTATCACGTTCTTGTATGGAGATCCGGTGGTGGAATACCGTGAGTATGTATGGGAAAGGTTGCTGCGGATGAGTGCAAACAGGACAGGAGCATGGCTCTTGATGGGGGATTTCAATGAGATCACAAGCAATTTGGAGAAAAGAGGGGGGCGAAAACGACCAGAAAGCTCTTTCCTGCCGTTTAAAAACATGCTTGCAGGGTGCGGGATGATTGAGTTTCCATCTAAAGGGAACATTTTTTCATGGGCAGGAAGAACCAGAGCAGGACGGGTGCAATGTAGGCTGGACAGAGCCGTCGGAAATGAAGATTGGCATAATGTATTTTCCCACACTTATGTGGAGTATTTGTTGCGCTGGGGATCTGACCACCGGCCCATCTTAGCGAGGTTTCAAAACAGAGGGGCTCGCGGAAAAAGAAACTTTCGTTTCGACCGTAACTGGTTTGGTAAAGAAGGTTTCATCGACACTGTTAAGGGAGAATGGGAGGCACTAAAGATGGAACCCGACCTGGAGCTTTATGACAAAATCTGTAGGACTCGCAGGTCCATCTCAAGGTGGAAGAAACGGAATCCCACCAACAGCGCAAAGCTTATTGAAAGCTTAAAGCAAAAACTAGATCAAGTGCAAAACGACGAGATGATCTCAAGCGAAGAAGAACTGGAATTGAAGTGGAAACTCTGTGAAGCATATAGGGAAGAGGAGCTTTATTGGAAGCAGAAAAGTCGAGTTATATGGCTGCGAGAAGGAGATAGGAACACAAGATATTTTCATGCGAAGACCAAACAAAGACGAGCACGCAACAGAATTACTCGCCTGAGAAACTCGATGAATCAATGGGTTTACAAAGAGGACGATATAGAGGCAGTCGCTGTTGACTATTTCCAGACGTTGTTCACTACGACAAACCCAGACACCATTGAAGAATCCCTCCGGTTTATTACCGCGACAGTCTCAGAGGACATGAATCAGAATCTACTTCGTATCCCTCAAGATGAGGAGATTAAAAATGCTACTTTTGCGATTAACCCGGAGAAGGCGCCTGGTCCAGACGGCATGACTAGCCTCTTTTACCAACGCTTTTGGAGCTCGGTTGGGAAGGATGTCTGCAATATGGTCAGGGGTTTCTTTGATACGGGGGAGCTTGATGAGAGACTAAACATGACTAATATATGTCTAATACCAAAGACTGAAAGACCGGAGGCGATGACTGAATTTAGGCCGATCAGTCTCTGCAATGTGGGATATAAGATCATCTCAAAAATCTTATCATCTAGGCTGAAAAGTATCCTGCCGAAGATCATTTCAGAGACGCAATCTGCGTTTGTGGCAGAGAGGCTCATCACTGATAATATCCTTGTGGCCCAAGAAATGTTTCACGCGCTTCGTACAAATCCTAGCTGCAAAGGGAAGTTCGTGGCGATCAAAACTGATATGAGTAAAGCTTACGATCGCGTAGAATGGAGGTTTATGGAAGCCCTACTTCTAAAATTTGGCTTCGATCATATATGGGTGGCAAGGATAATGAAATGCATTACCTCCGTCTCGTACCAAGTCTTGATAAACGGAGAGGCCAAAGGGAGGATCGTGCCGTCCCGGGGTCTCCGACAGGGCGATCCGCTGTCTCCGTTCCTATTTATTTTATGCACGGAAGTTCTGATCTCGCATATAAAACAAGCGGAGAGAGATCAAACTATTACGGGTATCAAGATTGCTAGAGGGAGCCCCGCCATCTCTCATTTACTCTTCGCCGATGACAGCCTCTTCTTCTGCAAAGCGGAGCAATCTCAATGCAGGGAACTGGTTCGCATCATTGACGTCTATGGGAAAGCCTCAGGACAACAACTGAACAAGTCTAAATCTTCAGTTCTGTTCGGTTCTAAGGTCATAGCGTCCACAAAAACCGATCTGAAAAGATCACTCAATATTAACAACGAAGGAGGAATGGGAATGTACCTGGGAATGCCGGAAAAGATTTGTGGATCAAAGAAACAAGTTTTTTCTTTCGTTCAAGAGAGGATGAATGGAAAGATCAACTCTTGGTCAGGTAAACTATTATCAAAGGGTGGTAAAGAGGTGCAAATCAAATCAGTGGCCCAGTCAGTACCGACTTATGTGATGTCGTGTTACTTGATACCTTTAGAGATCTGTAACAAACTATCCGCCGCAGTGGCGCGTTTCTGGTGGAGTACAAGCAATAACAATCGGGGGATGCATTGGGTGGCATGGGACAAAATCTGTGTACCAGTAGAGGAAGGAGGCTTGGGCTTCCGAGATTTCCGAGATTTCAACCTGGCCCTTCTCGCTAAACAAGTATGGCGTCTGCTTACACATCCCGAGTCCCTTCTAGCAAGAGTTCTTAAAGGTAGATACTACAGACACTCGAATCCACTTGTAATAGGTAAAGCAAATTCCCCATCTTTTGGGTGGAACAGCTTGATGGCAGCTAAACCGATTCTCATCGGTGGAATCAAGAGGACGATAGGAACAGGGGCAGACACGAAAGTTTGGGAAGACGCATGGATCCCTACGGAACCTGCTCGCGCGGCGAAACCAAAGACAGTGATCATGGATACTGATCTTAAAGTCCACCACCTTATTGATGTCGACAAGGCTGAATGGAATGTTGGCGTTATAAATGAATTTATTGCTGCCGATGATGTATCTCGTATTCTCACACTTAGGATCAGCAAAACGGGACGCAAGGACGGCTACAGCTGGAAGCATACAAAGTCGGGGGTATACACAGTGAGGTCTGGGTACACCATTGCAGTTGAACAACGGAAAAAGCTGCGTGGGGACATAAGCCTGGGACCGAGTTGCAATGGTTTAAAGAAGAAGGTTTGGAGACTTAAGGCGCCGCGGAAAATCAAGCATTTTCTGTGGCAAGCTCTGTCTGGATATGTCGCCTCAGCGAGCAAGCTAAAAGAAAGACATTGCGGTAACGACTCGGTCTGTCAACGCTGTGGTGCGGAGAATGAAACGATTAACCATATCATCTTTGAATGCCCGCCAGCGATTCAAAGTTGGGCATTATCGACAGTCCCGACGTCTCCGGGGGTCTTCCCGAGTTCCTCAATCTTTGTTAACTTTGATATGCTACTGAATTTGCAAACAGATCCTAGCAGAGCTGAGAGCACGGCCTTCTTTCCATGGTTGATCTGGTACTTATGGAAGGCACGAAACGATAAATGTTTTAATAACAAGGATACATCACCTGTGGATACCCTGCAACTAGCGGTTTCGGAAGCTACAACATGGAAGCTAGCGCAGATCCTGCCGGACATCTTGGAAGCAGCAGACGACGGGAATGAGAGGATAGCGGAAGTGGAGGAACAAGAAAGGGTGGGACGATGGAGATGCCAGCTCGACGCGTCTTGGGTCCTAGAAGATACTGGAGTGGGGCTGAGTTTTATTGTGTTCGATGGCGACATGGAGGTAATGCGAGGGCAAAGGAAACTAATCAACGTCCCATCCCCACTACATGCGGAAGCGGAGAGTTTAGTGTGGGCTATGGAGGAGCTTAGTAGCCGTGGGTTCCAGCAGGTACGCTTGGAATCAGACTGTCAACAGCTGGTACACATCATCAACTTCTCTAAGAAGTGGCCAGCACTTGATCCAGAGCTTGATGCCATTGAGGCACTGAGAACTTCTTTTATTTCCTTTTCGCTGAGTTTTTTACCTCGTTCTTTGAACTTCCGTGCGGATGCTCTTGCAAAAGAGGCCCGATCACGTGATTTACACTACATGTTGGTTGACAGTATGGTCTCTATTCCGCTAGCTCACGAGGCTAGTACGATAGGACCGGTTTAAGTTTGAAATAAAGCTTTTGATGACAAAAAAAAAAAAATAAAAGGAAGATATAAGTTGAAAATAAAATAAAAACACTTATTGAATAGCATAAAAACGTTACGAAGATTTAAGATCGTGCTCAAAAATTTTAATAAGAAAAAAATATATTAAAAGAACTCTCGCGTTCAACAATTATAAAAGCGCACAAAATGCTCTTACCCACATAAATGTTCAATACCAAGACCAAAAACATATATCGTATGTGATTCAAAAATGTTAATGAAGAAATGTTTATTTCAAAACGCACATTACTAAAACAACGTTACCTCAGTGGCACGGAGAGGAGCAGTTTCTCTAGAATCATAAGCTACTTCCTTGCCACCAGCCATCTTAACCACTATAAACGATCCACCGCCTATACCGCTAGAAGCTGGACTCACAACGCCCAAACATAAAGCAGCGGCCACAGAAGCATCAATAGCGTTTCCTCCTTGACGAAGAACTTTCATTCCTATTTTAGAACACCGTCCATCGTCTGTTGCGACTGCACCATGATACTTTACAATACTGTGCGGTCTTTTCTTAGCCGCAGCAATTTGCAGAAACGCGGTTATGAGAATAGCGATCGTCCCTGCTCGAACGAGCCACATTGCTACCACTGATGAAAGAATAGAAAAAAAGATCAAACACAGATGACACAAAAAAAATTGATGATCTTAGGTTCGTTTACACAGAGAGTAATTAAAGATGAAAGGAACTTTTTTTTATATCAAGAACCATACAACTTACAAGGTATTTATACACAAACGTTAGAACCTATTCTCAACCAGAATCAAAAGTTATCTGTATACGTAATATGCTACACTTATAACAACTTGCTATTATCCCTTGTCACTAGTAGTTTTACATTGAATTTGAACAATGTTTGACCTTTCCAATAAATAGGAAATTAAATGAGTCAAATTACTGAAAAGTGAAAACGTTGAATACCTTACCTTTTCTATGATATTTACCTTTAGAAAAAAGATTATTTACCTTTAGAAAAAGGTATAAACGTTGAATACCCTTTCTGAAAAAGATTATTTACCTTTAGAACATATTCAATGCACATTTCTATATTTTCTTCTCCATTGTATGCATCTATAATACAATTCATCTATTTATTGAGTAAGATACAGAGATATGTTGTTTTGCCTCTAATTGTTAGAGATAAAATAATGGGGGTGATTGGTTGAGTTGTAACTTTAGAAATTTACTTTAGAATTTTGTCTGTAGGATTTTTTGATTTAGCTTTAAGAGCTGTACTTTTAAAATTTCCTACAGCCAAAAAGATGGAGCTTTAGAAAATAAGACTTTTACAGCTAGTTTTTTTTGTTTTTTGGCTGTAGCTTTAATTTTTTGGTTGTAGCTTTAAAAAGTAATGTAAAGCATGATTGGTGATTTTAAAGCTGTAGATAAAAATTAAAGCTAAAGTCACTTGCTAAATCCCAACCAATCACCCCCAATATTTCTCAATATTTTCTCCTAAAAATAGAGAAATTACATTATAAAAGCATATATTGGAGCAAATCCATGTCTCTAATAGAGTTTTTATATTTTAAAAGAAAATATAAAGAGAAATATAAAAGTGGATTGAAGATGGTTTTAGAATCATTAAAAAAACAATACTGAAAATGCTCAATTAACCAAAAAAACTCTATACTAATTACATTTGATTCCCAAGAAGAAGAAAAACTTAACATTCGGTTGACTAATGAATTAATAATCAGTCTAAAAATATATTTAGATTTTTTATTTTTTCTTTTACATAAAGGATAATGAAAAAATACTAAAAATATATTCACTTTACAATGACTAAACATACATAAGAGACTAACACTAATACCTACAAAAACAGTTAAATCTTTAGTTACTTTCTCGTGTCCTGCTCGATCCAGTTGAGTTCATTCTTGCTCGATCGAACCAGGTAGTCTTGACCCGAAAACTTCAAGAGCTTCCAAGAAGAATCTCTTGTTAGGTACAATTCCATCTTTCTCCATCTTTTTCATCAGCATCTGCACATGCTCCTTCATATCTGCCTTAGTATACTCCTTATATGAAGCTGACAGAGGACGCTGAGATTGTCTTCGTAGCTAAAGTTCTCACAGATACAAAAAAATATATTTGAGGGCGTATTAAGAAAAGCCAGAAAACAATGGGGCTGTTTATGTAAAGAAGTAAAAAAGTTAAGGAACAAATTTTCGGGAGTTTTGAACCCGACGTGAATCGAACACGCAACCTTCTGATCTGGAGTCAGACGCGCTACCATTGCGCCACGGATCCTGATGATTAAATAACTTAATATATTGTAATTATTTCATAACTGTATAGGATCAACCATTATTAACCACTATTTAAAAACATAAACAAACTTTAAAAATGGAAAAAATTGACAAAGAAAATAAAGGAGTACAATTTGACATTGCTTTTGCATATAAACATCAGTACCCACTTTCTTGTAGATAATTAAGCTTGTTTTGTAACCGTCTCTTTGATCCCAAACTCTTTATGCTACAGTTTGATGAATGAATGAATGATTAGACAAGCAAGTAATAAGTATATGTTAGCAAAAAAAAAAAAAGTAATAAGTATAGTTTTTGTCGTCGTCTACCCCTTTTATTTATACGCGACTATGATGAATGAAATGTCTCTGAGATTTCACCTCTTAACTTCTGCAATGACTTGTAGAGGACTTGGCTTACTCTGTCTCTGACAGGCGACTGAGAGAATATCTTTCATAACACTTGCATAGAAGGCTACCGTACTCCTTACACTCATGATAAAAAGAAAAGAAATGACTAAAAAACAATGGCGTGTTGATCAAGTTTTGCAGAAAAAAGAATGGATTCACTGACCACAAGTATTGTGAACCAACAAAGAAATTGCCAAAACTAGGATCCTCTGTTTCATTCCATAACGGGAGTTTGACAAGATACTTGTGGTCAGTGGACTTTGTCAACTCACTTTTTATTTTCCTTCTCAACCAAACCTCTATATTTCAATCTTTTTAGTTCCTTGGGGAATTTCATTTGATCTAAATGCACAAAAACATATGGGGAGAGGGTATTATTATTATTTTTTCTAGTTTAAGATTATCTTCTTTTTTTTTTTTAATTTATCATACAAACACAGTTATTAAGAAAAAAATTCACCATCTTCTTTCCCTTCATTTCCTCTGACTTGGTGGTGATCTTGATTTTGCAACCTTTGACTTACTGCGTCCTGTTGCAATCTTCCTCCCTTAGGTCAACTTTTTCTCCCAAACCCTTTCTCTTGTTTCTTTCCCACCAACTAGAAAACAAAAACAAAAATCTGAACAAAGAAAATTGAAAGTAATAAGTAATAACTACAACATATGTAGCCGAGAAAAGTGTACGTATATATGTATCTTTGATGATACATAGCAGAAGAGATAAATCGAAATTACTAACCAAATCACAGTTTTAACCATCTTATGTTTTTTCTTTTCTGTGTTCTCTAAGATTGTATATTTCATTATATATGTATAGAGATAGACGACATGAACTGACGTTATCCAAGTTGGCTTAGTATTAAAAAAAAAGAATTCAATCAACATTCTTGATTTCATGAACTGAGGCTATCCAAGTTAGCAATATGTGCTCACTTGCTTGTAAATGATAAAGCTGTGTAACTGTTTCTTTGATCCCAAACTTTTTATTTCTTATGTCCATGGTTGTATTTAAGTTTGAAACAAAGAGTTATTGTATAATGGTCCATTGAGGTGGGTTGTATAAAAGCTAATGGAGTTGATTTAGCTTATAGTGAATAGTCTAACAGCACAAAGGCGTTTAAATTCTTACACTGCCCTTGGTTAATCGGCGTTGTTACATAGCATTTTTCATGTTTTTATTAAGTGAATGCGTTGGTATTTCACTCCTTTCGAATAATGTTTATAATTATTGGAATAACAACTATGCATATCAAGTCAAAATTACAAAGAAGATAAAAACATTATATAACTCTCATCAAGTTAAATTCGTCTACATTATTATTCTATCATCATAACGATCGAGTTTTAAAATCCAACAAACGTAATTGAAATGTTTTGAGAATTTAAAATATAAAACCAAACAAAACGAAAAATATAAACAAAGCAGCTAAAGTTCTCTCATGCATTGTCACTGAAGATAAGAAACAACTTGAAAGACTCAAAAGAGTAACAGAACCTGCAACGAAGAAGTTCACAAACAAGACTTCTGTAAGCACACAAGCACAAAAAAACAAAAAGCTCAACACTATTCTTTTTAATAGAGCATCAAAGTACGTACCTCACGTTTGAAGATGATTAATTGATCACCGGACCTGAGACGGCGAGCATATCAAACCAGATGCGTCTGCGCCAATGACTGCAAGATCACAGACCCCGCATATGTTTCCTTCCTGGCTTGGTACAAACCTGGCGGTGCAGTATGGACAGGAAACGTCTTTCTGACCTCTGTAGATTGGGACATAGGTTGACCCGCATATCACAAACGGGTTTCTGAAGTCGTAGTTGAGCTCCGTTGTATCAGTCATATTGCGTTCAGCGGCTTGAACAATTTGTCTAGCCGCTCTGGCATGGCTCTCCAATGGGTTGGTTTCCAGCAATCTTTTAGCGAAGTTATAGGCAGTGGCGAGATTCTTGGCCTTGTAGCAGACGGTCATTGCATTTAACAGCGCGAGTCGTAAGTGAGGTAGTTGGAGGTTGCAGTGAGTGAAGTAAGCAGCAAGCTCCTGCTGCCTCACTGGATCATCTTTCTTCTGTCTTCTCTTGAGCTCCATTTTAAGACCGAGGACATATTCTTTAGCGATACTGACCAGTTTCTTAACCTCATCTACTTCACTTCTTGACTCGACCACCACAAGAGGGATGGTGTGGAGGATAGAGAGGAAGAGCCGGAGAGCCTCAGTCAATTTCTCATCTTTCCCACTTGTTGTGGCTTTGTAGCCGGACTTGAGCTTCTCTTCTTGCTGAGAGAAACCATAGAGAAGAGCTGGTGGGCCACGGACGTTGGGACTGTTTGACTCGCTCCATCCACGCTCAATGGCAAGTGGGACCACAGGAGATGATGAAAAAGCACGCAGATAGCTTTGGCTGCTACTGAACAAATCAATAAACATCGATTTCAAGGGGGCAAAGTTCTTTATTCCAAGCTGTCTGTTGAGCAGACGCATTGCAGTGTCGAAGCTTCCAGCTGCAGCTTGCTCAGCAGCAAGAGAAGATTTCTGGCTCCAAATATGGCTTACGGGCATACCTTGAGTAGGTGTCACGAAGACGGACGAACGTGCGTTAGCAGAGGCCTTAGGAGTGTCAAGCTCTGGTGGTAGGTCCAAGCCCTCAAGTTCACCCCATCCACCTTCTTCATCATTATCTTCTTCCGCCCCTTCTGCTTCCGCCAAAATGGCTTCGATGTCTCTGTTCTCCATTCCATCAACATCGACCATGTCAAGTCCCTCACCCCAATCACCACCAACATCTTCTTCATCTTCATCAACAGCCCCTCCTCTGGCTGCACTCTCAAGTCCGCCTTCAAATATTCCCTTCATCACTCTTAGAAGAGGCCAATCACCACCACACATGACGGGAGATGGTGGCATTAGAAGCGATGGAGTCTTCCCCTCAGGTAACGAGGGCACGTTGTCTCCTAGCTCAGTCGCAAGTCGCTCAGCAGTGTCCGTTAAACCATGAACCGAAGCAGTGATATAAGCGAGAGGCAAATGACCAGCATTCTCAAGTATCTTGACACGCTCTTTAACATCTCCTAGGTAGAGAGCATTGTGAAACTGACCCATTACATTGTTCTTCACTTCTGCAATCTTCATCAACTTCGAAAGCTTGTCCAACTTACCAGTAATGAAGTAAAGAAAAGATAACCTCTCAAAGTTCTTCGTCTGCTGGTACGCAAATTCAACAATTCCAGCATTACCTTGGCGAAGAGACTCCACCCCAAGTCTATACCACTGCTCTTTCTCATTAATCTCTGTAGCGGATGCAACAGCGACGCTGATGTTGCCACTTTCAAGAGCCAGGTTGAATCGGACTCTCTCGTCTTCAACAAAATGGAGGGCAACTTCAGGAAACCCTTTCTGCCGCAGGTAAGCAATCATAGCCTGTCCACATAACTGGGAGTTCTTTATCATGCTCATGACATGATCATATCTCTTTCTCAGCAGTGCAAGCTTGAAAATGTATTCAGTTGCATTGATGGTGATTGCCCTGTTTTTCCCATCCCGGTCCAAGCAAAAGATTGTGTTTCCAGAAACCTTGGTGATATAGATAGGGACATCCAGGGTTCGGATTATCCCACTATCTCCATTAGGAAGACAGTACTTGATATGGTTCAAAGTTGTGTAGATGAAGACACCATTGTCATCCCAAGCTCCACTCTTCACACGTATTGTCTCATGAAGTGTGCACTGGAGGACAAGTTTTTTGCTCGCAATAATGATAGTGTGTTTGCTGAGCAAAGCAACATTCTCCATATCATTAGACCAAACAACATACCTAACAAACGGTGTCTGAAGTTCACCAAGAACAAGCCTTTGTTGAAGGTCAAATATCACCACTTTATCCTCTGATCTACAAAGCAAATTTCCAGTCCCAGCATAAAAGATAGCATCTGTGGGTATAGGCAGAGAACTCTTCTTAACCACCTCATTCTTGAGATTCTTGACTAGCACCTGGCTGGTGCTTTTCTCAAGAACAGCAAAGCGATTACGGGCAATGAATACAGCAGAACCACCTGTCCCCCTCTTTGCATCTTGCACAACGTCACTCCTGCCAACACTATCTTTCGGTATGATGTACAACTCGTACGAACCACCATCCAGATCTGAGCAGATCAGAACTGCATTTTCTGTCGGACTGTATGATAGAGTCCTTGGACTTTGATTCAAGCTTGGTGTACCAGGACGCCGTATAGGGATAACTTGGGCATCTTTCTGAGTTGAATATTCGTAGTACCTCAAAAATCTATCTTTGGCATAGAACAGAGAATCACCACTCACAGCAAACGCAGGACGTTCTCTCTCAAGTTTGAACACGATCATACCATTGTCATGCCCCGCTGCCAGTAAATTGATCTCAGGGTGAACTGCAAGAACCCAGAACCGATCATGTTCACGGCGAAATGTTTGGATTCCAGTTCGCTTGGTAGCATCCCAGACACGAATACTTTTGTCCTCAGAGTTGGATACAATTATGTCCTGTTTTGCATGGAACATAACAGACGAAACGTTATTCATGTGACCTCGCAGTGTATCCACCTCCCAAGCTTTAGTTTCTGCAATAAAATTGAAAAGAACGCATTAATTACATCAGCTCCGCCATTATAAGAACTGCAGTTTAGTGTCCAAATGAAGGTTTATAAAAAAAAAAAGAGAGACTTCGAAAGTAAAAATACCATTCATACGCCACAGCTTCACTTGGCGGTCATCTGCACCAGAGACGATGAGAGGAAGAGTGGGATGAAAAGAAGCCCAGTTAACTCCTCTATCATGACCCTCGAGGACATACTTAACAATAGCGTCAACACCACCAAAAAGATCAGAGTTCATCTGTGTAAATCGCATGAGGTCATCAGCAGGAGATACTGTCTTCTTCTTAAGGGAAGCAATATCCCAGACACGGACCGTCTGATCCAAAGATGCTGATACGACCAGGTCTTCTTTTGGATGGAAAGAAGCACACATGACATAATGATTGTGGCCAGTCAACACAGATATACAAGTCCGTGACTGCCAGTTCCAAATGCGGATAGTCTGATCGTCACTAGCACTCACAATCCATGGGTTCTCGTGGTGAAATTGGACTGTGCGGATATAGTCGAGATGGCCGAGAAGGGTGAAAAGGCACCTGTGTGTTTTGTGGTTCCAAACTTTAATCTTGTAATCATCACCTGCAAACACACATTGTTGTCAATGCCACCAACTACATATGAGTAATCTTCTTGAAGAGGAATAGGATATAGTCGTAAAGAAGAAGAATCCAAGAGAATTGCATTTACATGGTTTCATTCTTTCTTATCAAAACACACTACTAAGCACACCTAACATGAGATCTAATTCAGTCCAATTATCCAGAAACCATATCTTATGCAAAAAAAAATAAAACTTATGATAAGCATTTATCACTGCATGGACTACATGGACTACATGGGATCCAGTAAACCAAGGAAAATCAACAAACAATCCTCTTCAAAGACATCAAGCTAGATCTATAAATCAAGAACACTACTGAGCAGACTGTTCACGGTATTATATATATATGATATTTTTATAAATGCGGACTTGTAGCTCAAAGGTAATGTCGAGAACAAAGAATGATACCTCCGGAGACGAAGAGAGGCTGAGAATTGTGAAAGTGAACACCACGAACTGGACCTTCGTGCTCGTCGAACCGATCGATTAAAGTACCCATACGATAATCCCAGAGCTGGATCACACCACTGTGCAAGCTGGCGAGGATCCATGGTCGCTTAGGGTGGAAGGTGAGGCCCTTAACTCTGTTACTCTTCGTCTCAAATTTCGTCAACATAATTTCCCAGATCTCAGCTCTACACAATCTAGAATGAAAACAGTCAGTTTCAGGGAAAACCAAACCTAAGAGGGAAATTTAAGACAGGAAACATGGATAGACTAGAAATCCTACTGTGGATTCGAAGAAGAACGGGTAAACAAAGACCTAGGAGATGATCACGAATGAAGAAGGATCAACTCGGAAGTCAGAGTTCGTATGTAAAGCTCTTTGTATGAACTGATTGCTTGAGAGATAAGTAATCGTTTGAAGAAGATGGTTTATTTTGATTTATATAAGAAATCACAGAGAATATTAAAACCTAATGAGAAAAGGAAAAATAAAAGATAATGATAAACTCATAAGAAAAAAAAGGAAAACTAAAGCTTTGTGACTTATCTCTTAATTATTTTTAATACTTTTTAAGTAGTAAATATGAGCTAAGAGACTTGTTAAGAGATTTCAATATTTAAGTGCTCCAATGCAAGTTTCTTAATTAAAGATTCTTAAAAAAATATATGAAAAGGAAGAACATGAGAAGGAGAAGGAAGAACAAAGGCTTCTTGTGAATTAACTTTCATTACATGGGATGAATACCCATTCACGTTAAACAACTCAAACCTCATCCGCATCAAAACATCTTAAGATTTAACAAGGAAGAGATGGAGACTGTTTTGCAATATTACCTGTCCCTTTAAATTAGCTGCAGTTTGAGTTCCAACTTCGAGTGTTTGCTCTACCACCTGAAAGGAACAAGAATGTTACCAAAGATGATATAGTAACAATGGCTGAAAGGAGCACACTTCTTTTCTGTAACTTACCTGTTTAGAGTGCTCAATGGCTTGATCGGTCTCATCCATTCTTTTCATTCCAGCATCAACAAACTCCTGGTTTGACATAGCTATCTATACATAAAAAGACATAAGTGCCATGCCTTTACTGGGTTTCACATTCCCAAAATAATCTACTTCATGCCAAGTTCAAACATGATATTTTCATTAAGACAGACCTATGCCTCAATCTCGGAATAATACAGATGAAGAACAAGTTGGATATAATAATCTAGAAATTATACTAGACTACTAACCTAAGAGCATAAGTTACTAGTCCAGTAAATTAAAGTAAAAATAGCATCAATGAGTCTAAGAAGTCAATCTCATGATGTTCTAGGCAAGCTCATAACACTTGGTATCAATTAAATTGACAAGTATGCGTAAGGACTCTCACATGAAGCCATTTGAACATTTTCTTCAGCTGCAGATTCGCCACTGCTTTGCTTTGTCTAGTTGAATCCTTGATCTTATCCAACTTTTGGAAACCATTCCTGCAAAAGAAAAACAGATAATGATATGTGAATCTTTCGTCTTCAATCTTTTCAGGTGACACCTCTATCTATCTCTTATACTCATCAAACAAAAACACACATTAATCCAAAATAATAAGCACTTAAATTCTAACCACCAAATCTTTATTTACTCTCATATGAGATTCAGTGATACTCAAACATATCACAGTGCTCTCTGTAACCAATATAGAGAGAGAATGAAACCATACGCGAGGGCTCGAAAATGGTCACGGATTTCACCATGGATCTGCTCTAATCGAGGGCTCATCGGGCGATTCGAAGCCATGTCGCCGGAGAATCTGAGATTCCGACGATAACCAAACTGGAACCCTCCTCAGCCGGCGAACCCTTCACAGAAATATCTACCGTGGAACAAAAGCAGCACCGTATCAAAACAAAATCAAAAACCTTAGCTTGACGAGAAGTAAAGGTTGGGACTTTATTTGTGAAAGACGAAACAGAGAGCCCGTCTCTTCTGTGAAGAGGAAGAAGTGAAACAACGGCAAATGTGATGTGAAGAAGAAGAAGCTGTATACAAGAACCCGTATAAGGTAATTGCTATTTCCTTTTTTTTTAATGATGCTCTAAGTCGCGTCTTAATTACATTCATTTATTTATTTTTTCTTTTTTATTAACTTTTTTGCATTGAGATAAAAAGCCTCATGGGCTGTTACAAGGTAAAAATTTTGAAAAAAAAAATACATTCCCATTAAATTTACAATTTAAGTCCATTAACCTAACCTAACATACAAATCAGATTAACTTCTAAAAATATCCATTCTGTTAAAATACAATATTAGAACGAATATATCAAAATATATTTTCAATAGTTAATTTTGAATATGAATAGCTTATATAGTTTGTGACCAAATTTAATATAACAAAAACACTCTTAGAATAAATCTATAGAAGTATATTTTCAAAGCAGTTAAAAAAGCGAGATGTAATTTTTGGTTGAGCAAATTTTATATAATAAAAATTATAACTTATGTACATATTTATATATTTGTATGTTTTTATATAATTTATAAGAAAAAACTGTACAATAGTACTTATTTTACTTATTTTTAGGTTGGATAAAAATTTTGAACTTTTGAAATACTCTTACATATGATATGTATAATATTTGTCTACATAGTTGGAAAAACATCAATAAAGTCAAACGCACTTAGCACATGTAAAAATCTCCAGTGTTACTTAAAAACACTCGCAAAAATGTCACAGTAACGGTTTTCTCTAACAACATAAAAAATGCGACCAATCGTACTACAAGCAAAAAAATTTATATATTTCATATATAAAATCTTTAAATTTCATATTTTCGATCATTAAAATGTTCTCTTCGTTTAAGTGGGTTTCGGTTATTATCACATTCAATGACCCATTAAGTTTGAAATTAAAGTTTCGTTTTTCTTTAAATTAGCCCATTTGAGTTGGGTTTTAAAAGCTAATGGAGATGTCGGAGCTATAACTGTGTCTGATCAGAATGTTAATGTGCTGCACAATGTTTATATTAATTGGAATAAGGGAATAGCAAATACGCATAAGTCAAAATTACCAACATCTCTGAGAAACAAATGCAAAACATTGCAAAACTCAGCAAAATTCGTCTATATTTATTATTCTATCATCATACTGATCGACATTTAAAATCCAAAGAAACGTAATTGAAATGTTCTGGAGAATGTAAATATAAAACCAAACAAAACAAATTATAGAGCAAGCTAAAGTTCTCTCATGCGTTGTCACTAAGATAAAGAAACAACTGAAAGACTCAAAAGAGCAACAGAACCTGCAACGAAGAAATTCACAAATAAGACTTTTGTAAGCGCACAATCACAAAAACCAAAAGCTCAACAATCTTCTTCCGTTATTAGAGCATCTAGTACTTACCTGACGTTTGAAGAGGATGATTAATTGATCACCGGACCTGAGACGGCGAGCATATCAAACCAGATGCGTCTGCGCCAATGACTGCAAGATCACAGACCCCGCATATGTTTCCTTCCTGGCTTGGTACAAACCTGGCGGTGCAGTACGGACAGGAAACGTCTTTCTGACCTCTGTAGATTGGGACATAGGTTGACCCGCATATAACAAACGGGTTTCTGAAGTCGTAGTTGAGCTCGGTTGTATCAGTCATATTGCGTTCAGCGGCTTGAACAATTTGTCTAGCCGTCTTCGCCTGGCTCTCCACTGGGTTTGTTTCCAACAATCTTTTGGCGAAGTTATAGGCAGTAGCAAGGTTCTTTGACTTGTAGCAGACTCCCATTGCACTAAACAGCGCAAGTCGTAAGTGAGGTAGTTGGAGGTTGCAGTGTGTGAAGTAAGCCGCGAGCTCCTGCTGCCTCACTGGATCATCTTTCGTCTCTCTTCTCTTAAGCTCCATTTTAAGACCGAGGACATATTCTTTAACGATAATGACCAATTCCTTAACTTCATCGACTTCACTTCTTGACTCGACCACCACTAGAGGGATGGTGTGGAGGATAGAGAGAAAGAGCCGAAGAGCCTCAGTCAATTTTCCACTTGTTGTGGCTTTGTAGCCAGATTTGAGCTTCTCTTCTTGCTGAGAGAAATCATAAACAAGAGCTGGTGGGCCACGGACGTTGGGACTGTTTGACTCGCTCCATCCACGCTCAATGGCAAGTGGAACCACAGGAGATGAAGAAAAAGCACGCAGGTAGCTTTGGCTGCCACTGAACAAATCAATAAACATCGACTTCAAAGGGGCAAAGTTTTTTATGCCAAGCTGTCTGTTGAGCAGACGCATTGCAGTGTCGAAGCTTCCAGCTGCAGCTTGCTCAGCAGCAAGGGAGGATTTCTGGCTCCAAATATGGCTTACGGGCATACCTTGAGTAGGTGTCACGAAGACGGATGAACGTGCGTTAGCAGAGGCCTTAGGAGTGTCAAGCTCTGGTGGGAGGTCCAAGCCCTCAAGTTCACCCCATCCACCTTCTTCATCATTATCTTCTTCCGCTCCTTCTGCTTCCGCCAAAATGGCTTCGATGTCCCTGTTCTCCATTCCATCAACATCGACCATGTCAAGTCCCTCACCCCAATCACCACCAACATCTTCTTCATCTTCATCAACAGCCCCTCCTCTGGCTGCACTCTCAAGTCCGCCTTCAAATATTCCCTTCATCACTCTTAGAAGAGGCCAATCACCACCACACATGACGGGAGATGGTGGCATTAGAAGCGATGGAGTCTTCCCCTCAGGTAACGAGGGCACGTTGTCTCCTAGCTCAGTCGCAAGTCGCTCAGCAGTGTCCGTTAAACCATGAACCGAAGCAGTGATATAAGCGAGAGGCAAATGACCAGCATTCTCAAGTATCTTGACACGCTCTTTAACATCTCCTAGGTAGAGAGCATTGTGAAACTGACCCATTACATTGTTCTTGACTTCTGCAATCTTCATCAACTTTGAAAGCTTGTCCAACTTACCGGTAATGAGGTAAAGAAAAGATAACCTCTCAAAGTTCTTTGTCTGCTGGTACGCAAATTCAACAATTCCAGCATTACCTTGGCGAAGAGCCTCCACCCCAAGTCTATACCACTGCTCTTTCTCATTAATCTCTGTAGCGGATGCAACAGCGACGCTGATGTTGCCGCTTTCAAGAGCCAGGTTGAATCGGACTCTCTCGTCTTCAACAAAATGGAGGGCAACTTCAGGGAATCCTTTCTGCTGCAGGTAAGCAATCATAGCCTGTCCACATAACTGGGAGTTCTTTATCATGCTCATGACATGATCATATCTCTTTCTCAGCAGTGCAAGCTTGAAAATGTATTCAGTTGCATTGATGGTGATTGCCCTGTTTTTCCCATCCCGGTCCAAGCAAAAGATTGTATTTCCAGAAACCTTGGTGATATAGATAGGGACATCCAGGGTTCGGATGATCCCACTATCTCCATTAGGAAGACAGTACTTGATATGGTTCAAAGTTGTGTAGATGAAGACACCATTGTCATCCCAAGCTCCACTCTTCACACGTATTGTCTCATGAAGTGTGCACTGAAGGACAAGTTTTTTGCTGGCAATAATGATAGTGTGTTTGCTGAGCAAAGCAACATTCTCCATATCATTAGACCAAACAACATACCTAACAAACGGTGTCTGAAGTTCACCAAGAACAAGCCTTTGCTGAAGGTCAAATATCACCACTTTATCCTCTGATCTACAAAGCAAATTTCCAGTCCCAGCATAAAAGATAGCATCTGTGGGTATAGGCAGAGAACTCTTTTTAACCACCTCATTCTTGAGATTCTTGACTAGTACCTGGCTGGTGCTTTTCTCAAGAACAGCAAAGCGGTTACGAGCAATGAACACAGCAGAACCGCCTGTCCCCCTCTTCGCATCTTGCACAACGTCACTCCTGCCAACACTATCTTTCGGTATGATGTACAACTCGTACGAACCACCATCCACATCTGAGCAGATCAGAACTGCATTTTCCGTCGGACTGTATGATAGAGTCCTTGGACTTTGATTCAAGCTTGGTGTACCAGGACGCCTTATAGGGATAACTTGGGCATCTTTCTGGGTTGAATATTCGTAGTACCTCAAAAATCTATCTTTGGCATAGAACAGAGAATCACCACTCACAGCAAATGCAGGACGTTCTCTCTCAAGTTTGAACACGATCATACCATTGTCATGCCCCGCTGCCAGTAAATTAATCTCAGGGTGTACTGCAAGAATCCAGAACCGATCATGTTCCCGGCGAAATGTTTGGATTCCAGTTCGCTTGGTAGCATCCCAGACACGAATACTTTTGTCCTCAGAGTTGGATACAATTATGTCCTGTTTTGCATGGAACATAACAGACGAAACGTTATTCATGTGACCTCGCAGTGTATCCACCTCCCAAGCTTTAGTTTCTGCAATAAAATTGAAAAGAACGCATCAATTACATCAGCTCCGCTATTATAAGAACTGCAGTTTAGTGTCCAAATGAAGGTTTATAAAAAAAAAAGAGAGACTTCGAAAGTAAAAATACCATTCATACGCCACAGCTTCACTTGGCGGTCATCTGCACCAGAGACGATGAGAGGAAGAGTGGGATGAAAAGAAGCCCAGTTAACTCCTCTATCATGACCTTCGAGGACATACTTAACAATAGCGTCAACACCACCAAAAAGATCAGAGTTCATCTGCGTAAATCGCATGAGGTCATCTGCAGGAGATACTGTCTTCTTCTTAAGAGAACCAATATCCCAGACACGGACAGTCTGATCCAAAGATGCTGATACGACCAGGTCTTCTTTAGGATGGAAAGAAGCACACATGACATAATGATTGTGGCCCGTCAACACAGAGATACAAGTCCGTGACTGCCAGTTCCATATGCGGATAGTCTGATCGTCACTAGCACTCACAATCCACGGGTTCTCGTGGTGAAATTGGACAGTGCGGATATAGTCGAGATGGCCGAGAAGGGTGAAGAGGCACCTGTGTGTTTTGTGGTTCCAAACTTTAATCTTGTAATCATCACCTGCAAACACACAATGTTGTCAATGCCATCAAGGATTAGAAAATAATCGTAAGAAAACTGCAATTACATATATTCATTTCATGCTTATGTCCATAACACTAGTAAGCACACATAACATGAGATCTGATTTCAATTGACTACGTCCAATTATCAAGAATCCATATTCTATGCAACAAATTTAACTTATGGTAAGCATTTATCACTACAGCTTGGACTAACATTGGATCCAATAAACCGACGAAAATCAACAAACAATCCTCTTCAAAGCTAGATCTGTAAATCGAGAACACTACTAAGCAGACTGATCAAAATTTTAATAAATACGAACTTGTAGCTCAAAATCTAGATGAATGTAATGTTGAGAATAACGAAGCATATACTACCTCCGGAGACGAAGAGAGGCTGAGAATTGTGAAAGTGAACACCACGAACTGGACCTTCGTGCTCGTCGAACCGATCGATCAAAGTACCCATACGATAATCCCAGAGCTGGATCACACCACTGTGCAAACTGGCGAGGATCCATGGTCGCTTAGGGTGGAAGGTGAGGCCCTTAACTCTGTTACTCTTCGTCTCGAACTTCGTCAACATTTCACAATCTAGATCACAGAGGAACACGAAAGAGGAAACGAGTCATTTCACAGCGCAAATGCAAAAAAACGTAATCCAAAGCGAAATCGCAAACAGATCTGACGGTTAGATCGAGATTCGTACAATGAGGAGGAGGAGAAATAGAGATTCACCTCGGATCGGGATCAGATCAGTTCACGGTGAGGGGTGCAGTAGCATTACCAGAGAGGGTGGATGCGAGAGCAAGAGAAGAAGACGAGCGAGAGTCGGTGATTAGATCTGTTTCAATTCTCGTCGCGTCTCTCGCTTCTTAATTACATTTATTATTTTATTTATCTATACTATTAAATGCCCAAATACATATATGTACTCCGCAATATTAATTCATACCCAAAATTATAGTGTACTAATATAGGCCCATTAAGATGGGATACAAGTAAACGGAGCCCACAACTGATACACGGTGTAACCTAGGTTTCAGGCCCATTAAGCCCATAAACTGAACTATCCCTCACTAGTAGCTCTGAAAGAGACAGTGCGGAGTTTGATCGATTGTTCTTTCCGACAATGTCGTCTCCCGAGGAGAAGAAGAAGAGGAAGAGGATGAGTACAACCAAGAAGAAGAAGCCGCCGCTTGTGACCCCAAACCCTTCGCTTCCCGATGATTTGTTACTCAGCTGCTTTGCACGCGTCTCGAGATTGTACTATCCAACTCTCTCACTCGTCTCCAAGACCTTTCAATCTCTCCTCGCTTCGCCTGAGCTTTACAAGACCCGCTCGTCTATAGGCCGCACGGAGAGTTGTCTCTATGTGTGCCTAAAGTCCCATCCCGACCCTATCCCTCGCTGGTACACCCTCTGCCGGAAACCTGACAAAACCCTAACCACCAATGAAGACACCATGAAGCTGAAGAAGAAGTCCAGTGGGTATGTTTTAGCGAAGATCCCAACCTCCCATTCTGGTCCTGTGCACTGGTCGGGTCTAGCGACAGTTGGTTCAGATATCTACAACATTGGCGGACCTATCAACGACGACAAGGACCCCTCTTCTAGAGTCTTGATCATGGACTCCAGGTCCAACAGGTGGCGTGAGGGTCCGAGCATGCTGGTAAAGCGGAGGTACCCTGTCACCAGTGTCTTCGATGGAAAGATATATGTAGCAGGAGGCTGCAAAGACTGCAGCAGTTCCTCTGAGTGGATGGAGGTTTTCGATCCAAAGAAGCAAACTTGGGAGCTTGTGTCAAGCCCTGGCACTGAGATATGTGGCTGTAACTATGTAAGCAAAAGTGCAGGATTTGATGGAAAGGTATACATATTTGGACGCGGTAATGGTTTGGCTTACAAGCCTAGGGAAGGGTGGGATGGGAGATGGATACGAGTTGGCCATGGTATTCTTATGCGGTGATTGACAACGTGCTCTACCAATACAATGGAGGTTTCAAATGGTATGACACTAAGGTAGGACTCTGGAAGGGTTTGAAGGGTGTTAAAGGACTGCCTAAGTTCCCTCGTTATATTGCTAGATTGGCGGATTATGGTGGGAAGATGGCTGTTTTGTGGGAGAGGGTTTTGGCTTCCACTGGATTCAAGGACAAGATGATTTTGTGTGCAGTGATTGCTCTTGAAAGACGCAACAGTGAAGAGATTTGGGGCAAGGTGGAATGGCATGACACTCTGCTTACAGTCTCCAAGTCATGCAGGGTTGACTATGCTCTTGCTACTACCGTTTGATGAATAATCTTTTTGTAGTCGTGGGCAATAGACATCATTTCACTTGTAATGGCATATGGCAATCCTATAATCTCTTTAGGTTCATAACTTTATATAATCACTTGTTAAGCATAATCCTAGGTCTGCCACTGTATTGTACTACCCTTTGGAATTTGTCACTGATGAAAAATGAGTGGTCAAGTTGCAGAAATAATATATTTTTAGAGACTTGTATGGTCCTTTGGCCAAGGCTGTCTTTGATGACTGAGTCAAACTTGTGAAAACATTTGTTTATAGAGTCTTCTCTGACTGCTCCAACATTTTTCTTTTTGTATACCATATTTTAAAGGTTGCTTGGAAAAAAGACTACTTTGAAGAGACTAAATAGTTTCTTTATACGTCACTGAATTATAAAACACACACACAAGATTCGAATGGTCTAACTACGCAAGGCGTTTAGGTTTTGTTCTCTTCTCCCACTAGGAGAATTAAACACTTTCGCCTCCATGAATAACGACGAGGCACCACCGCATGAGCAGAACAAGATGGTCTCTCCTCCGACCACCACGAGCCTGTCCCTTCCCAATGACATACTTTTGAGCTTCCTAAGCCGCGTTTCAAGACTCTACTACCCAACTTTCTCCCTCGTCTCCAAGAGCTTCCGCTCTCTCATTGCTTCAGCTGAACTATACCAGACCCGGTCTTTCCTCCACCGCACAGAGAGTTGTCTCTACGTGTGCTTACGTTCACTCACCGACTCCAACCTCCGATGGTTCACCCTCTGCCGTGTCCCAGATCGTAAACTAACAAACTTCTCAGGTGGCCATTTACTGGTCCCGGTTTCATCTAGGCATGCTCCTCCTCCTCCTGCTCATTGGTCGAGTGTGGTCACTGTGGACTCGAACATATACGCTATCGGAGGTCCTATCAACGACGCCCCTTCCTCCAGAGTCTCCTTCTTGGATTGTCGGTCTGACACGTGGCGCATGGCTCCTCCCATGCGTGTGGCTCGTAACTACCCCACTGCTAGTGTTCTTGATGGGAAAATATACGTAGCAGGAGGCTGCGAAGATTGCGATTCACTGAACTGTATTGAGGTGTTCGATCCAAATACTCAAAGTTGGGAGTCAGTGGCAAGTCATGGGAGATGCGAGAGACTTGCGTACAAGAGCGTAGGGATCGAAGGTAAGTTTCATTTGTTAGGAGGTGCGAGTCACGTGGCTTACAACTATAGAGAAGGTAGATGGGACTCGATGGGAACGGAAATGGATATGGGTCGGGCGTGGGTTTCTTATTGTGTGATAAAGAACATACTGTTGTATTATCACGAAAGGGATAGAGAGTTCAAATGGTATGACTATAAAGGAAGATTCTGGAGGAAGTTGATGGGTTTGGAAAGGTTGGTTAAGTTTCTATGTTACAGCCGTGTTAGCTTGGCGGATTATGGTGGTAAGATGGCTGTTTTGTGGGATACTTTTGTTCCTGGAAGTGGTTCTAAGAACAAGATGATTTGGTGCGCAGAGGTTAGCCTTGGAAGCCATGAGGTATATGATATTTGTGGTGAGATTGAGTGGTTTGATGTTGTTCTTAGAGTTTCCAAGTCGTATGAGTTGGTACATGTTATTGCTGCTACTGTTTAATTAGCTGGATTTTTTCTCTTGTATTCTGAATTGCATTTGTAACACGTTAGTCCAAAGCTATAGAACATGGAAGGTGAGCGTAATGTATGCTTCACCACGTGCATCCCAATTAGTTGAAAGACGATTTAAAGCCTATATGTGAAGTAACAAATGATCAAAAACCACGGAGAGAGACAAAACTCTGTTTCGAAGTAACAATCATGGAGCATTACCACTGTGTATGTGCTCGTCCTAACTCATCATCATGTAACAATGGTCTTGAATTAGTTCCTGGATCAGCAGTTCTATGCGCTAAGGCTTCTAGAGGAACATCAAGCCAGCCAAATGCTAATACGGTGGAGCAGAGTGTCATCCTACAATGGTCTTGTGACTTTTCCATGAGTTGGTAGAGGATAAACCGTGTGCCGTTTTTAGTTACCGTATCCACCGTCCTTTCTTAACTTAAAATAGCAAAACGGCAGAATGTTTATTTTATGAAATTGTTGTTTCTCAACACTGTTCTTTCTTCCTCTCTCTCTTTCTCAGTAAAATGAGAAACCATGGCTGCTGCTTGCGTAAAGTGCAAGAAGCGATACGTTTCTACTCTTCGTCGTCCTCTTCTGCTTCACGTCTCTTGGAGTTTATAAACATTGATTTTCCTTCTACATTAGGAATCCGCGGAAGGCGCGAGTTTGCTCGTCTCTTGCAGCTTAATGCGTCTGATGATCCATCGCTCCATCACAATGCAGTTCATGGCCAGATCATTGTCTCGGGATTTGATTTAGACACGTATCTAAACAACATTCTGATGAAATCGTATTCCAAAGGTGGTGATATAGTTTATGCACGTAAGGTGTTCGACAAAATGCCAGATAGAAACTTGGTTACTTGGTCTACCATGGTTTCAGCTTGTAACCATCACGGGCTTTACGAAGAGTCCTTGGCGGTTTTCTTAGAGTACTGGAGAAGTAGAAAAAACAGCCCCAACGAGTATATCTTGTCGAGTTTCATCCAAGCTTGCTTACATGTTAATAGTGGACGTTCGATGGTGTTTCAGCTGCAGAGTTTTATCTTTAAGAGTGGGTTTGATCGGGATGTTTACGTTGGCACCTTGTTGATTGGTTTTTATCTCAAGGAAGGTGATATTGATTATGCGAGGCTTGTGTTTGATGCTTTACCAGAGAAATCTACAGTGACTTGGACGACTATGATCAAAGGGTATGCGAAAATGGGAAGAAGCTATGTGTCGTTGCAGCTGTTTTATCAACTAATGGAGAGTAACGTTGTTCCTGATGGTTACATCCTTTCGACGGTTCTAAGTGCGTGTTCAATACTTTCGTTTTTGGAAGGTGGGAAGCAGATTCATGCGAACATTTTGAGACATGGACATGAGATGGATGCCTCGCTGATGAATGTGCTTATAGATTCTTATGTGAAGTGTGGAAGAGTTACATTAGCTCGTAAGTTATTCGATGGGATGTGGAATGCAGACATCACATCGTGGACCACAGTACTGTCTGGTTATAAGCAGAACTCCCTTCATAAGGAAGCAATGGAACTGTTTTCCGGGATCTCGAAGTCTGGTTTGAAACCAGATATGTATGCTTGCTCTAGCATACTCACATCCTGTGCGTCACTTCATGCTCTGGAATATGGAAGACATGTTCATTCTTACACTATCAAAGCCAATCTTGGCGATGATAGCTATGTGACCAACAGTTTGATCGACATGTACGCAAAATGCGATTGTTTGAACGATGCCAGAAAAGTTTTTGATCTTTTCGGCGGTGATGATGTGGTTTTATATAATGCAATGATTGAAGGTTACTCGAGACTTGGGACGCAGGGTGAGCTACATGATGCATTCAACATCTTTGGTGATATGAGGTCACGACTGATTCGACCTAGCCTATTGACTTTTGTTAGCCTTCTACGTGCATCTGCTTCTTTATCAAGCTTGGAACTTAGCAGACAAATCCATGGACTCATGTTCAAATATGGTGTAAACTTAGATATATTCGCTGCAAGTGCTTTGATTGATGGTTACTCAAATTGCTACTCCATCAAGGATTCTAGGCTTGTGTTTGATGAGATGGAAGAGAAGGATCTTGTTGTCTGGAACTCAATGTTTTCAGGTTATGTTCAACAATCAGAGAACGAAGAAGCTCTCAATCTTTTTTCAGAACTACAGTTATCAAGGGAAAGACCTGATGAGTTTACTTTTGCCGACATGGTTACAGCAGCTGGTAACCTGGCAAGTCTTCAATTAGGTCAAGAGTTCCACTGCCAGATTATGAAAAGAGGCTTGGAACGTAACTCGTATATCACAAATGCTCTACTAGATATGTATTCCAAATGCGGAAGTCCCGAAGATGCTTATAAGGCTTTTAGTTCAGCATCTTCGAGAGATGTGGTTTGTTGGAACTCTGTTATCTCATCTTATGCGAATCACGGAGAAGGCCAAAAAGCTCTTCAGATGCTGGAGAGAATGATGAATGAAGGAATAGAGCCTAACTACATCACCTTTGTGGGAGTTTTATCAGCGTGCAGCCATGGTGGTCTCGTGGAAGATGGGCTTGAGCAGTTTGAGGTTATGCTCCGACTTGGGATTGAACCGGAAACCGAACACTATGTTTGTATGGTATCTCTTTTAAGCCGTGCTGGTAGATTGAAAGAAGCACGGGAGTTAATTGAGAAAATGCCGGAAAAACCACCTGCTATAGTATGGAGGAGCTTGCTGAGCGGATGCGCAAAGACTGGAAACGTCGAGTTAGCTGAGCATGCTGCTGAAATGGCTATTGCGTGTGATCCAACGGACAGTGGGTCGTTTACTTTGCTTTCTAATATCTACGCGTCAAAGGGTATGTGGGGTGATGCGAAGAAGGTAAGAGAAAGAATGAAGTTTGATGGTGTGGTCAAAGAACCGGGACGTAGTTGGATTCAGATTGATAACGATGTTCATGTCTTTTTGTCCAAGGATATATCTCACCGCATGGCGAAACAGATTTATGAAGTATTAGACGATTTGCTTCTGCAGATAAAAGGGTTTAGTTAAGGATGGTGTGGCAATCAGGAGAAGCATAAAGAGGTATCAAGCCTGATTGGTCGCTGAAAAAGAGTTAATATCTGCGTTAATGAAGTTGCAGGAGAAGAAGCTAAGCAGCAACGATAAAAAGAAGCAGAAAGAGTAAGAACACACTGTGATGTTCTGGATCATTCTTTTGTTCTAGAGTGAACCAGAAGTGGAGAAGCCTAGAAAGCAAGTCCAATCCGAAGAAGAAAGAAGCAGCATGGCCAATCCCAAGAAGAAGCTAAAGGATAGCCGTTCTCAGTTTCACCTTGACCCTTGACTTTAGAAACTGGTTTAGGAGGGGAGAAGCTGCCTGAAAACGTTGCAGTATGTTGTTGTATAAATTCATTGGAATTTGTTTAAACTGACTTTGAATTCAGCTAGACTCAGAAACCAGAACAGTGTTTAACTTTCTTTTTTTTTTTTTTGTAACATAACAGTGTTTAACCAAACTAAATGTTTTCGTATATCATCTAGTTATTATTTGGGCCCAAGATCGTGTTGGATCAGGCCCAGTTCTAGTCACTTTCGGTTCTAAGAAAACCCTGGGAGGATTTGTCTGCTTTCTTCTCGTCACTCTCGACATCTGATTGCCGGTGTTCTCTCTCGCGTTAAACTGTTGCCTTCACGCTATCTCCGTGTGAGCTCTCCCAGCAAAAATGTCGACTATTATGCAGAAGATCAAAGAAATCGAAGATGAGGTCATTTTCTCTTCCAATCCTTTACTTGTGCTCTTAGGATGCATAGAGCTGTAAATCTGAAAATATGGTTTTGTTTTGAATATGTGGCAGATGGGGAGGACACAGAAGAATAAAGCCACCGCTCATCATCTCGGTTTGTTAAAGGTTCATTTTTTTGCTCCTCATTATCTATTTCATTTTCCTGTGTTTTTTTTTCTTGTAGCTTAAAATTGTATATTTCAAATGTATATTTCATGTTGCAGTGACATATGTTTGTATAGACACATGGACAAGTATTGTAACTTGTGGTCTAAACCGTTAGGTTTTTTATCAACTCCCATATTATGGACGACTTAAGCAAACTTTAAATTATTTCATGGATGACTGCTAAAAGCTTCAATAGATTTATGTTAACTCAGACAGGAAATTTGATTCCATACTCTCATCTATTTATTGGAATCTTTTGGTACTTTTCCCCCGCGCCATTAGCTTTTCTCTAAATTACATTGATCCACTTCTCGCAGGCCAAACTTGCTAAGCTACGAAGGGACCTACTTGCACCACCTACCAAAGGTGGTGGCGCTGCTGCTGGCGAAGGTTTTGATGTCACTAAAAGCGGAGATTCTAGAGTTGGACTTGTTGGTTTTCCTTCCGTTGGCAAATCTACCCTCTTGAACAAGCTCACCGGAACGTTTTCTGAGGTTTTTTATTATTATTATTTGCATTTCCTTTTATTTAGTTGTCAATGTCACTTTTTGCTCTTGCGTGTAATTGGAGTGACAACTGTGTGCTCTAGTTTCTAAGTTTCTGAATTTTTTCCAGGTTGCTTCGTATGAGTTCACAACATTGACTTGCATTCCCGGTGTTATTACATACCGTGGAGCTAAAATTCAGGTACGGCACCTATATCTATGCCCAATTGTTATTTGTGGAGAAAGATGATGTGCTCACGTTTCTATCCTATGTCTTGGAAGTTTTTTGAAGGACAATGCAATAATTGGCTTCTAAATGACATGTCCTAGCCTTTAATTTTCGTTTCCTGAGCCTAAAGCCTGACATACACTCCAATGTTACTTGATCTTTTTTATAACTTGTTGTAATTGTTCATTAGATGTTGATGATTCTCCTTTGTGTGTCCTATTTAATGGCCTTGCAGTTATTAGATCTTCCTGGTATTATAGAGGGTGCCAAGGACGGAAAAGGTAGAGGACGACAGGTAAATAGTCGTGCATAAACCTTCTGGTGTTATTTGATCCTCGTTGGTTCGTTTTTGACGATTAACTATTTTCCAGGTTATAAGTACTGCTAGGACTTGCAACTGCATCTTAATAGTTCTTGATGCCATAAAGCCCATAACTCACAAGCGTCTCATTGAAAAAGAGCTCGAAGGATTCGGAATAAGGTAGATATAATAACCCTTTATAGTCATACACCCCAATACTTCTTCAGTTCTGGTATAAATTCTTACACCAACGATGATATAGGTTGAACAAGGAGCCACCTAACCTTACGTTCAGGAAAAAGGACAAAGGTGGTATCAATCTTACGTCTACAGTCACTGCCACCCACCTTGACCTCGACACTGTAAAGGCGATTTGCAGTGAATACAGGATGCACAACGCAGACATCACTCTGCGCTACGATGCAACCGCTGATGACCTCATCGATGTCATCGAGGGCAGTCGGATCTATATGCCCTGTATCTATACTATCAACAAGATCGATCAAATCACCCTCGAGGAACTTGAAATTTTGGACAAACTTCCTCATTACTGTCCTATCAGGTAATTATTATTAATCTCCCGGGCAGGTTACTTGTTCAGTTGTATATATAACAACACTAATCCTGCAGTGCGCATCTGGAGTGGAATCTTGATGGTCTTCTCGATAAGATATGGGAATACTTGAATCTAACAAGAATCTACACCAAGCCAAAGGCAATGAATCCGGATTATGATGACCCTGTTATCTTATCTTCCAAGAAGAGGACTGTCGAGGACTTCTGCATCCGGATTCACAAAGACATGCTTAAACAATTCAAGTAGTAAGTAAATATAACTTATCCATATTCTGTTTATTAGTTTCTTGCTCGAGAGCATCGCTTATGAGTAGTATTGTTTTTCCCTATGCAGCGCTTTAGTATGGGGTTCCAGTGCCAAACACAAGCCCCAGAGAGTTGGAAGGGTCAGTCTTCTTGTAAACTCGATAACTTTTTAACTTGAAAAGTGCCAAGCTTCCATAGTTACTATTTCTCAGATTCATATCTTTTTGGTAAACTCATTGCAATACCCTATATTCTGGTTGTCTTTTGTTTCAATATGTACCTCAGGAACACGAGCTGGAGGACGAGGATGTTGTTCAGATCGTTAAAAAGATATGATTTCCCTAATAGTTCATGGAGAAGTTGAAAGACCAAAGTTAGCCATAATGAGCTCATTACAAATAGGAAGAAGGTTTGGTTTCTCTGCTTATCTTCTTCTTGTACTCCTGTGTGTATTATTTTCTGATCCAGATAAAAACGGTCTGCACCTTATTGTCTTATTGGATAATCTTTTTTTTCTTTTTCCAACGATAACATGTGATGTGAGGTCTTGAGACATTTAGAAAATTGGTTTGGTTCGGTTGTGCTAGTTCAGACTATTAAGTTATTTTGGTGGCAAATTGCAATAAATAACATGAAAGCTTAAAATCTTGATTTGGTTTGATTCCATTTAATGATTTCGATTCAATTTGGTCTTGAGTTTTTGGGTCTGGGGTCTTAATAACGAAAAATGTAACTAAATTACTACTCATAATCAAATCAAAAATGTAATTATATTCTGTAATAATTTAAAAAGAACAATCAGTTCTGTCAGCGCATATATATAAAACCAACAATATTGTGTGTAAATCCAGGTAATTGTCTCATGGTTTCAATAAGCTTTTATTAGTTGAAGTTAGAACCGTTAAATACTGACTATTTTTAATGTATTAGAAAAGTTGGGTCTATCACAAAAATAAAAGTTAGGTGTACATAATGGCAATTTAATGCTTTCTAGTTTTATGATATACGCATTAACCTTGCGTTGCAGTTAAAAAAAGCTTAAGCGTATTTTAGAAACAATTTCCTTACTGATGTTAAAAAGGAAAAACAAGAAACATTTCAAATTTCATGACTCAAATGGCTTCAATAGAATAGAGAGGCCCCCCTTTTTTAACTTGTTAACATTATTAAGCTGGGCCACGATTTACCCACTTCAATCAAAGTTGCTTAAGTAGTGTGTGTGCTGCAGTGTGCATATATATAAGTGCTGTTCCTTCTGCTAGCAAAGTAACCACCACACACACAAGTGTATCTTAATCAAACGCCTTACTCAAATGCCTTCCATAACTTTATTTGAAGATTCCTTTCCCGGGTTGGTGTCTCATGGACCAACTCGTTCGGCTTCAAAAACTCCCTTTACCATCTTTTGCTTTCTCATCCTCTATTACTTGCTGTTCAAGAAACGTTATGTTCGGTTCCTTAGGAACTTGCCGGTTCTCCGGATGCTTCCCGGTCTGCTCATGACGCTCCACCGGATACATGACTTCACCGTCAAGATTCTTGAATTCTCCGGCATGACCTTTCTTTTCAAGGGACCGCCGTTCGCTGGCATGGATATGTTGCTCACCGCTGATCCAGACAACATTCATCATATAATGAGCTCAAACTTCTCAAACTACATCAAAGGACCGGGGTTGCAAGAGATTTTCGATGTGTTCGGAGACGGGATATTCACTACTGATTCAGAGATGTGGAAGAACCTGAGAAAGTCTATTCAATCCATGCTCCATCACCAAGAGTTTCAAAGGTTTTCGATGAGCACCATGACGAGTAAACTCAAGTCCGGGCTTGTTCCTCTTCTCAATCATTTTGCTGAGGAAGGAGCAGCTGTGGACTTGCAAGATGTGTTTGGGAGACTCACTTTCGATACAACGTTAATCCTTATAACGGGTTCTGATCCTAGAAGTCTCTCTATTGAGTTGCATGAGGATGAACTAGCCAAGGCTCTCGACGATACTGGAAAAGGGATTTTGAGTAGGCATGTTAAGCCTAGGTTCTTGTGGAAGATGCAGAACTGGATGGGGTTGGGACAAGAGAAGAAGATGAGTCAAGCTAGTGCTACTTTTGACCGTGTATGCTCCAAATACATATCAGCCAAGAGAGAAGAGATACTAAGATCACAAGGAGTTCTTAATGGAGAAGGTGAGGATCTTTTAACTTCCTTCATGAAGCTGGATACAACCAAGTACAAGTTCTTGAATCCGAGTGATGATAAGCTCCTTAGAGACACTATCTTAGCCTTCATTATAGCGGGGAGAGACACAGTCGCTTTCACTCTCTCTTGGTTCTTCTGGCTTCTCTCTGTAAATCCACATGTAGTAGCCAATATTCGTCAAGAGATCATCGACACGACCGGCAATGGCCAAGAGAACCTGGACAAGTTGGTGTATTTACAAGGTGCCTTGTTTGAAGCAATGAGACTCTATCCACCAGTTTCCTTCGGCCGCAAGTCTCCTGTCAAATCAGATGTGCTTCCAAGTGGGCATAAGGTTGATGCAAACTCTAAGATTATCATATGTCTTTATGCCCTGGGGAGGATGAGAGCGGTTTGGGGGAAAGACGCATTCAGATTCAAGCCAGAGAGATGGATTGCTGAGAATGGAGGCCTAAAACATGAGCCTTCCTCCAAATTTTTAGCGTTTAATACCGGTCCCAGAACTTGTCTAGGTAAGCATTTAGCAATAACTCAGATGAAAATGGTGGTCGTGGAGATATTACAAAAGTATGACGTTGAGGTTATCAAAGGGCAGAAGATTGAGCCAGTTCTTGGTTTTATGTTGTCGATGAAGCATGGACTTAGAGTCAAAGTTGCTAAGAGATGTTCATCTTGAAATTAATTATGTATGAATTAAATCATTGCAAATCTACTGCACTAGCTTATAAATAAAACTTGAAAATCTTATGATTTGATCAACTGATTCTTGATATATATTAAGTGTGTGTTTGTTGGTTTCTTTCTTTTGACTTCCATGCGGTGTCTTAATAATGCAACCATGCTAAGCCGTCTACATGTACTTGTACGTTATGACTTATGATCAAGCATATCAGAAAGGTTACTGCAGAGTTTTAATACAAGCAACAAATTTGGATACATATTTCTATGATTAACACAACTAGTACAGGCAATAAATTTGGGTTAAGATTTCTAATTTAAGCCCAATGGTATAGTATATTTTGACATCTTCCATTTCCATTACTTCACCATCAAGAAATCTCTTCCAAATTATCATTAATGAACATCATGTGATCCTTGTTTATAGGGGACGAGGACCAGTATCTTCCTGAAACCTGTAGCACTCTTAAATTCGTCTGGTTATTAAATTGCAAACATGATTTTTCAAACATATATTGAGCGTGAATTCAAAGTTTCCTCTCTGCTTATCTGGTTGATGTGTGATCATGTGTCTATAAATCAAGTTCATTGTTCTTCTCTTATGTACCTCAAAAAACAACCCTCTCTAATGGCTTCAATAGGTTTATATGAAACATTAATAGCTTTCTTTATTTTCCTCACTTTCTGTTTCTTGTTTAACAAGAAACACTTTAGTTACTTACTCATCCAAAGAACCCTTAAAAGCTACCCCTGGAATTGGCCGGTTCTCGGTATGCTTCCCGGTGTGCTGGTGAGGCTCCACCGGATATATGACTGCAGCGTCGAGGTTCTCGAGAACTCCAACTTGACGTTCCAATTCAAGGGCCCATGGTTCGCTGGAATGGATATATTGGTCACAGTGTATCCAGCTAATATCCATTATATATTAAGCTCAAACTTTTCAAACTACATCAAAGGTCCTGAGTTCCAAGAAATTTTTGAAGCCTTTGGAGACGGGATCATCAACTCAGACTTAGAGCTATGGAGGAATATTAGGAAGGCGTCTCAGGTTATATTCAGCCATCAAAAGTACCAAAACTTCTCAAAAAGTACTACTCGAAGTAAACTCAAAGACGGGCTCCTACCTCTTCTCAGTCATTTTGCAGATGAAGAGATAGTTGTGGACTTGCAAGACGTGTTCCAGAGATTCATGTTCGACACAACCTTCATTTTCATCACCGGGTCCGATCCTAGAAGTCTCTCCGTTGAAATGCCTGAGGTTGAGTTTGCTAAAGCTCTTGATGATGTTGGAGAAGCGATTGTGTATAGGCATATCACACCAAGATTCTTGTGGAAGCTCCAAAAATGGTTTGGTATCGGAACAGAGAAGAAGATGGTGAAAGCTAATGCCGTTCTTGATCGTGTTTGTGCAAAATATATATCAGCCAAGAGAGAAGAGATAAGATCACAAGAGATTGCTGATGAAGAGAGTGAGGATCTGTTGACATCCCACATAAAGCTAGATGCAAGCAAGTACGAGCTCTTGAATCCTGAAGATGATAAGTTCCTCAGAGACTTCACAGTAGGTTTCATGGCAGCTGGGAGAGATTCAACGGCATGCACACTCACTTGGTTCTTCTGGATTTTGTCTGAAAACTCTAACGTGTTGTCCAAGATTCTCCAAGAAATCAACGAAAATGTACCAATAACTAGGTCTGACCAAGACAAGTCATCGTACTTGAACAAGCTGGTGTATCTACATGCAGCATTAAGTGAATCAATGAGGCTCTACCCACCAATACCATTCGAACGCAAGTCACCAATCAAACCGGATGTGCTTCCAAGCGGGCATAAAGTCAAATCAAATATCAATATTATGATATTTATTTACGCTATGGGGAGAATGAAAGACGTGTGGGGAGAAGATGCAGCGGAGTTCAAGCCAGAGAGATGGATTTCAGAGACAGGAGGGCTGAGACATGAGCCTTCTTACAAGTTCTTGTCGTTCAATGCCGGTCCAAGAACATGTTTAGGTAAGAATTTAGCTATGGATCTGATAAAGACAGTGATTGTGGAAATATTACAAGCGTATGAGATTAATGTCGTTAGTGGACAAAAGATTGAGGCAAAACCTGGTCTTATTCTTCACATGAAGCATGGGCTTAAAGTCACAATTGCTAAGAAATGTTCCAGCTTGGAGTAAAATGCATTTTGTATGGATTAGAAGGCTAAATAATGGAGTACAATGCTCATGCTTTTAAGTTATTTTCGTCACAAAAAGGAGCGTATTATGCGATTAATAAGGAGATCACAATGCATGGTCCACGCTAAGTATTTATTAATCAATGCTCCACTTAATCTCTTTCACACAATCGTTGATATAATTATTGTTTAATATGTTACAGATGTCATACATGTGATCTAAACTTTTAAGGGGCTGTAAACATAATAACGTAATTTCATCAATGACTTCCTCATCAAGGTTACTCCTTCAGTTACTTCAATGATAAAGAAAGCCTTTCAATTCAGTGATTTAATTTGCATTGTCAAATGTCAATCATGTGTGATCCTTGTTCATTGGAGATCACATCACACGCTGTTTTCCAGACATCAGCTGCGATATGAAACTGAAGATTTACCTTATTAAAATTTAATTAAACGTGGTGAAACACTATAGACTTTAATTTTCATGTGTATAAATCCAGTTACTTCTTATTCTTATCTAATTTACCCACTATCAAACTTCACTAGTGGCTTCTATCAGCTTATTTGGTTACATGCTTTCTCATCTTTTATTATTTTCTCATCAAGCAACACGTCCGTTACTTGCAAGTCCTAAATAAAGGGTCATGTGAGGAAAATCATAATAGGTTTTGAAATGTCGACAAATTAGTAAGAGGCAATGTAAATTTTGTAATGAAATGATATATCATGGATGACTGGTTGAGCTTTTTCTCATTTCTTTAGTTTTATTTATTTTCAAATTATCAAACATAGTCTATCATGATTTAACTTTACTTTTGAAAGTTAAAGATTACATCAAAACTCTACCAAATTTTGTAATCATGATGTAGCTTTTTCTAAAGATAGAACCAAAAAAAAGATTTTTTTCTATATATTTATTAGGCAAAAATCTTATATATTTTTCATTTAGACTGTAGATTTTTAACAAAAAAGAAGAAGATCATCCATAATAAATAAATTATAAAATCATAGATAAAATTAATTACTATTTTGATAGTATTTTTACTATATTTTTTTAAAATTATAGGTAATATTTATTTATTTACTTTTAAATATTTTATAGATTACTAAGTTTTTGAATAACATAAATTTTATTTATATATTACATTAGATAATTAAATAATAGAAAATCTATCAATTTATATTTTGTTTATTAGTATAAAATATTTTAATTAATGAAAAAATAATTATTTATATATACATCATATATCTTACATGATGTATTTTAAGATATTTACAGCAGAACTTATATATACATCCAAAATAACTACAGTGAACGACTATTTGAAAAAAAAAAATCTACAACAATAAATTTATACCTACAATCAACTCACATACAACATAATTGTACATGTAAGCTTTTAACGCTAGAATCCAACCAATCATCCACATCGGCATATATATCATAATAATTGAAACTATGATCTTATGTTTTTTTATAAATTAAAACTCGTTCTTTATGGAAAGATGATTTATTAAATGAATAAATAAAAACTGAAAGAGAATGGCATACAGTTTTTTTTAATGTTGACCTGAAATTAAAAAAAAAATACTGGATAATTTAATTATTCTTTATCCTTTCCAGATTTATTTATATATTAGAAAAAATTTAATTTAATTTTATTGGATGAACCACTTAAAAAGTGATATGAGATTTCCACACTTAAGGGAGGGCCAAAGGAAGCATTGACTGTGGATAATATAAGATTATGCTTCGGAAAATTCAGACCAAACATGTCTTAGTGACTGTGACTTTAAGACCATGTTTTGTGTGGAGAATAACAGAAGGAGCTGGTTCGATCTTTTGCCCTTCAACCATCTTAATCTCGTAGTTTTGTATGATTTTCACAGCCACACTCTTCATTTGCGTCAAAGCCACTTCTTTCCCCAAACAAGTTCTTGGACCAGCGTTAAAGGACAAGAACTTATAAGACGGCTCATGTACCGACTTCCCACTCTCAGAAACCCATCTCTCCGGTTTAAACTCCAATGCATCTTCTCCCCAAACCGTTTTCATTCTCCCTAATGAGTAAAGACAGAACAGAATCTTCGAGTTGGCTTCCACTTTGTGTCCGCTCGGAAGAACGTCGGTTTTAGTAGGAGACTTGTGTTGAAAGGGAACCGGTGGATAGAGTCTGAGGGCTTCACAAATTGCACCATGCAGATACACCAACTTCTTTAACTCTTGTGGATTGAATGAATCAGAATCATCATCATCATCATCGGTCTTTGTTTTTGGTGATAGAACTGTCTTGATTTCTTGACGAATCTTGTCCATTGCTTCTGGAAACTTAAGGAGAAGCCAGAAGAGCCAAGTGAGACCAGATCCTGTCGTGTCTCGGCCCGCTAACATGAAGGTCAAGATCGTGTCTCTAAGGAATCTGTCGTCACTCGGATCCAACAGCTTGTACTTGGTGGTTTCCAAGTTCATGTAAGACGTCAGCAAATCTTGAGAAGCAGGAGGAGAATCTATATTTGTGATGACCTCATCTCTCTTAGAAGCTATGTACTTGGAGCAAACACGATCAAAAGTAGCACGAGCCTTCGTCATCTTCTTCTCATCTCCTAGACCAATGAAGCTTTCCATCTTCCACAAGATCTCCGGCTTGACGTGTCTGAAGAATATGGCTTCCTCTGCATCGTCCAAAGCTCTCGCAAACTCTATTTCCGGCATCTCAACCGAGAGACAACCTGGATCATACCCGGTCGCTAAAACACACGTAGTGTCGAACGTGAATCTTTGGAAAACATCTTCCAAGTTCACAACGAGTTTCTCATTAGCAACATGGTCGAGAAGTGGGACAAGCCCTTTCTCTAGCTTACTCATGCTTGTAGCTAATGAAAACTTTTGAAACTCGGGATGCATCATCATGCTTTGAGCTGACTTCCTCAGATCCTTCCACAGCTCCGAATCCGCGTTGAAAATCCCATCTCCCAAAACGTCGAACAGCTTCTTGAACTCGGGACCTTTAGGGTAGTTTGAGAAGTTTGAGCTCATGATGTGGTGGATGTTAGAAGGATCAACCGTGACCAACATGTCGAGGCCCGCGTAACACGGGCCTTTGCAAAAGTAGGTTAAGTTT